>NC_081152.1:8288675-8609675 GCF_958295425.1 Solea solea
GCCAGAGTAAATGCAGATGAGACCCACAATAAACAAAGGATTTTTTTCCCTCGCCCAAAGAAATATTGCATTTTAAAATAAATATCACCTTTAAGAATGTGCATTAGGAGCTTAAAAACTCATGGAAGTCATGTAACAACGTGGGGACATTAAGTGTGATGATGCTGAAGTGAAGCAGAGTGAAATTACGGATGTTTTAGTGAAGAGATGCCTAGTTTGACGGACATTTGCCCTCCAATCAAAACAAGCTAATGGCCGTTTGGAATGACCAAACAGACCAGGAAGAGCCCCCAAAGCATGCTGGGAGGTGTAAGACAACATTTCTGGTTGTATTTCTTGTATATGTGTATCTTTTGGTCGTAGAGTGATATAAATGGTACCGTCTCTACTGTCGGGCAGACATGTTGTTTGTTTTTTTCAACATGACGGCCGAGTTTCGTAGCTTTCTGTGGGTATGCAGCATGTCAATATTGATCAAAGGTAAATGTGCTGTTGATTAACGTGCGTTGCGGTGCGGTTTTTTTTGCCCCCGGTACTGGGGGCTACCAAGAAGATCGAGGTTCCAAGCGAGCTGAGCCGATACTATGCGTCACTGGAATAGTCATCACGTCTCAATGCCGAACAGTAGATTTAAAAATACTGAAGACATGCGTTAGTCTGCAACATTTACCAAGGAAATGTCTTTTGTAATTAGTGACAGCATTGCGGCTGTATTTCAGTTCAGTGACTGAGTCTGTGCAGGAAGTACTGAACAAATCCATGAACAAATATTTTGAATTAACTGATTCTAATGATTCAGTACAAGTCACTAGTCACTAGTATGTGTGTGTCAGTTTCATGCAGCCGTACCATGCAAGGACTGTATATTGGAAAAGTGCCATAATAATAGTTCCCTGACTCACTCTGGTATGGGAGGGCTGAATGGAAGAGTGCTGCGTTTGTTACAATCTGCAGTCTCATCACTAGAGGTCACTAGTTCTTACACACTGGACCTTTAAAGAAATAGTTCATCATCTTTAAAATACAGTGTGTTTATTCACTTCCTGAGAGTAAGACGGGGAGACTGAAGCAGCCGCAGCTACTGTAGGTAGAGCTCAATGACTGATACTGGCTCTTGTTTAATCTGAATAAAAGAAAAAGGAGTCTAACTCTAACTTAAGTGTAAGTGAACTTGAAGTGTTGATGTGAGCGTGACTATTTCTTCTCAGAACAAAGAATCCATCTTTACACTTTGTGTTTCGTGCACATTAAATGAATTATATATTATCAGGTCATTTGTGAGATTAAGGGGCCATGGTGCGGGGGATTACGACACCACTTTGTTAGCTGATCCTCCTCTACAGCAGACACTCAGTAATCATTTTGCTTTTAACGTTTTACTCGACGCTTCCAAAAGATCTCTTAATGGAAAATGCTATTTTAGTGACAGTGAGTGTGAGGTTGTGAAGTATTTCTGACCTGACGTCCTCTGCGTCCTCCAGCATAGACAGACAGATGGTACATTTCTCATCCACATCCGTTTCCTCCTCCTCGCCAATCTTTAGCTGCAATGGCTTTCTCTGTGAACAGGTCACATCATAGGAAGACAACAAAGGCAGGGTCACAATGGGAAAAAACATTTGAAACAATGGTTTCTGTATAATCACTGACGTCTTCATGCCGTACCTTCTTGTACTTGTGTGGAAAGGTGAATCTCTCTATGGTCGTCTGAACGGCTCCTCTACTGACGCTCCCCAACCGGTCCTCCAGCTGCAACAGCTCCTGGAGGAAAAGGAAAGAGAGAGAAGGAAAACACATACAGAGCTAATTAACTGGACCTTTGAACCTCAAACGCTATCCAGTATACTCACAAAGCACTTTAAGTGTCCGTTGTCCACCTTGTCCAAAAATGGACAAGGTGTTCCAGTCTGAAAAGTGAAACTCAAGAAATGTTTATGGAGATATTTTTACCTCGTAACTCTCTCGCACAGCAGTGGCGTGCCTTGAAGGATTCAGACTCTGCAGGGCCAACAGGTGCAGCTGGGGGTACGGGTAGTTTCTGATTTCATGCACAACCTACAGAAAGAAAACTCTTCATCATTTTCCTGCAACTTCCAGATCGAGATGTCAATTGACTGAGGAAAAACAAATAAAAAATAAGCTTCAGGTTGCCTACAATGATTGGATATAGCTCGATAAACCTTGACTTATTCTGTAAAGCTGGGGTAGTCGGAGCACTTTCAAAGCTTGGCTCCATAACTTGAGCGCCGTCAGATAAATGCATTGACTGTTGCTGTTTTGCTGCTGTCAAACTCTGGTCTTTTACAAACATCTGTGTATGTTTTTCTCTTTTTCTTGCATTTGTGTCTTTTCTTTATTATGTGGCCCTTGAGTCTGGCAACAAACATAAAATATAAAATATAATTTGACTTGGTAGTGAAGTCAAACAGGATAGAACAGTGTGTGTATTTAAACATACCACTTGTGTGGAGGATGTGTTCCTGGGGAAGTGGTGCATCCGAGGGGAGGCTAAGTAATGCTGATAGTGATGTGGAAGCTGCTGGAGCTGGTACTGGTGGTGAGGGAGGCCGGCGTCAACGCTGAGATCCCTGCAGGCAAACGGACAGGTGACTAAATCTACATCGCCACTCTTGCCAGGCAATGTGACAGACACACAGATGGGCGCAGAGATGAAAGGACAGAGGTAATTGACTCTCATTAAAGTCCAACGGGGGACTCACCAGTCAGTGCCCTCGGCCAGGTACCGCGGCGGCTGCTGCTGCGCCATTGGCTGTGGAACGTGGAGCGGCGGCGAGTACTCATAGCCGGGACGCAGTCTGTGGGGGTTGAGGGGAATACGCTCCTGGGTTCTTCTGCAATGAGATCATTAGTTTGACTTTGTTTCATGGACATACAGTGACAACTGTGACATTTTCTGGTTTTCTCCATGAATTTGGACCCATTTACAAGTGAGACCTGGCCAAGGAGGCAGCAGTACAGTTACAGTAGAAGTCAGAACACACATGTAGATAAACAACATCAGACAACCTGGACTCGTTCAAGTCAGACTGTCAATTGTTTCAAGTATTAAAATTAAATTAAACGAGTCATTTATCAGTCCCGCAGGGAAAATTTCTTCTCTGCATCCTCCACTAGAAACCTTCCTAGAAATAGGAGCAGTGGGTAGCCACTGAGCAGCACCCGGGGAGCAATGTGGGTTGGGTACCCTAGCCCTTTTTTGACCTGGTGTGGACTCAAACCGGCAACCCTCCGGTTACAAGCCTAGTCCCCATTCCACTTATCCCATGGGCTGCCCTATAAGGTGTCAAACAAACCCCAAAGGTTTTCCCAGTTCAGGTAGAACTTTAGGAACGATAAATCACAAAATGTGCAAAAAATGAAGGTTCAACGTCCATGTTGGCAACAATAACTTTAAATAAGCTCTTCTAGTAGCTTCACACTGTTCAGGAGGAATTCTTCCTTCAGCTCAGCTATGATTTTAGGATGTCTGGTGTCTGTCGGGTCCACATCAAAAGGTGGGTATTCTTTGGGTGAAGCCATTCTGAAGTAAATTTGTTGTCTTTGTTATTTATTGTGACTTTGATGGAAAACATTTTATGACAGAAAACCCCAAAGGACTCATATACTTTTTGTTATATGGACGTAGCTGTGGTTTTACCTGGAGTGTGGGAGGATCCGGCGGTGCTGCGCTTCGATAAGCTGCTGCTGGATGAGGTATTGCTGGTGTAAGGCCTGAGGTAGGAATGGAGGCCCCGGCACATCCTGGAACTGGGGGGGTGCAGGCAGGGCAGTGAGAGGTGGGTGGTGTGCCGGGGGCAGGTGGGTGGACAGGCCTGTCTGAGGAGACTGGCTGCTGTGTCCTAGAGGGAACTCAGCTGAGAGTGGTGCCTGGGGAGCACCCAGGTGAAAGTGTCGGCAGGAGGTAGCATGGCTATTGTGATGCCTGCTGAAGTGTGCTCCTGTGGGTTATAAATTTGACCGATCAGAAATGAACTCCAAGCAAACGGACACCACACGCAGACCCAGACAAAACCAACGAATAGAACATGTAAATGTGAATGAGACGCACTATTTCTTACAAAGATGGTACACTTAAAAACATATAAATACAGACAGCACATAAAAATAGGACAGTCCTGACTTAGGAGGAGACCAAGACAAAGGAGACAATACAACAGATGGAAGACACACACACACACCCAGTGAAACCCTGAGATCTAAACCCACAGACAGATTGCAGCCAGTGGCCTGCCTGTCTGTGTGCCATAATTTAGCCAGCAGGGGGAATAGATCTTCACTAACAGCCCAGGGTGTTTCAGAGATCTACAGCACCGAAGGTCGTCTGCAGTCTGTCATCGCTTTCAAAGATTTAGATGCTTTATTGAGTCTGCGGTTTGGAGATACATTTAAATGTGCACTATATTTTTCATTATTTGTATGACGTGATAGTTGTCATGCACCACAGCAAGAGAAGTGGGCTCAAAAAAATATTATCTGCTTCCATTTCTACCCTCCCCCACCCTTCCTATCTGAGGTGCAGGCAACATGAGATTGTGGGGAATTTAAAATGAATCTCCTCTGTATCGACCTGCACTAAACAATCGATATAAATTACTCTGGGCTTCTAGAAAGGAGGCTTGGAAGGAAGGTGAAGTGGGCACAATTATTTAATAATTCAACTTCCCATTACAGTTTAACAATTTACTAGGTTTCTGGACCAGGATGTAGACAACAGGGGGTGGAAGATGGACTGTACCATGTGTGTGTGTGTGTATTAAAATATCAGAGTCATGAGCCTTTAAATGATCTAGAATTACATTCAGTCCCTTCAGCTTTTAGTTGTTGTTTTTTTTGCAATTTGAAAGCTGTAACCTGTAATCATTTCAGACCAAATAATCCTTTGTCACAGCAGCCATTTTGAAATAAAACAGTAGGTAAACATGTGCTGCAAATGAGCCTTCATTAATGAGATTAGTAACACGTGTTAACCTTCTGTTCCATGTAAAAATAATAATGGAAAAATTCAAATAATCATCTCTTTTTTTTTCTCCAGTTTTACCACAAAAGCCCACATCTCTTAGATACCCGATGATTATCTATTTACATATTTGTTGTTTATGGGAATAATACCATTGGTAAGTTTGTCTATTTTCTTGATTATTGGTGAAAGATAGTCAGCAGCTTGTTGGCTTAGCTCAGCATTAAGGCCACGTCCAGACACGAAAGGTAAATTATCTTTTTCTTGTGGGTTTCTTGCTGGGTTCTTTGTGTGCTATACAAGCACCAGTGAAATATGAAATATTTTTTTATTTAATTCATACTAAACCTTGTTGTTTTATGATGATTTTGCAGTGAAACTGCTCTTTTTTTTCCAAATTCTGTGATCTTCTAAAATAGCTGACTGGTCAGAGCAAGACTATGCTGTTTCATCACCTCTGTTTGTACAAAGCTGTGCATCACTTTTGCATTAAGCCTGTGACCCGGTGACTCAAAAAATCTGTGTGAAGTTGCGAGTAAATGTCAAATTATTTGTCTCTTGTCTCCTCCACAGCATCAGCTGCTCATATCAATATTTGACATTATCGTGGGACGGCTCAGCAGCTCTGATGTTGTTGCTCTAACGTCTCACCGCTGCGTCTTTGACTCACAGAAACCCACAGAAATGCAGACTGAATGGTGCAGAGCAAACCTCCACCCATCCACACGCATGCTCTCACACACTCTCATCCCCCCTCTCTCCTCACCCCCGAGCTGCTGCACTGGCAGCCCCTCCCCCACGGTGTGGCTGCAGCATGGTGTCCCTTGAATGAGTGACAGCCCGTAAGCACCGCCCACCAGCGACTGCAGCAGTCTGACATTAGATCTGTCTCTCCCTCCCTTCCTCCCTCCCTCACCCCCCTCCTGCTGCCATCACTGCAGCTTTACACTCACAACTCCTCCCTCCAACATAATCCTGTCCTCTTCCTACTCCAGCGCTCTTCTGTCATGTAACACTCAGGAGTCATTCAGTGAAATCCATCAACATACCAGCAGATATCGCTGAATAACACGCACACAATTACACAGAATGTGGGACTAAGGCAGTGGTTCTCTATTATTTTCTTTCATGGCCCCCCAGAGGACAGAAATGTTTTCACGCCCCCCCCCCCCCCCCCCAATTGAAATACTATTGAGAACCTGATCATTTTTATTTATTTATTTATTTATCGGTATAACCCACAGTATGAGTTTTCCTGGCCTGCCTCTCAACCCCCCCCCCCCCCGCCCGCCATTTGAGAAGTACTGGACTAAGGAGAGATATCTACCACTGTGTCTATGCACTGCTGTCTGTATGCAGAAATGGCTCATGCTTGAAATCTGCTCAGTGACCTTATTCCTGTACAATAGGTCAAATAAGGTCAGAATGGAAGACAGCAGCATAATGTTAATAAAGTCTGTGACTGAGCAGCTACTGTGTGCATGACAGCTGGTGAGTTATTTCAAAGAATCGCTGTTGTCAGTGGCAAAAACTTGCAGCGCACACAAGGCTACTTCTCGGCCACACCTTATGTACACACAGAAATAACTTGGGACTATTTCAGACGTTGCGAACAGATGTAAAAAGGCTCAAGTGGCTAGAGTGGGTCAGCAAAGGAGTCCCATGACCAACACTCCTTAAAATGCTCGATTTAAAATGTGACACAAACTACTCGAACTTTACGACAACAGAGCCTCTGCTTTAAGTAACGAGCAACTTCTCAAGCATGCAAGGGCTTTTTAATGCATCGATTATAGTGGGAAAACTCCCAGTGCCAGATAAAACAAACAGAACCTGTAAAACCAATTATGAGCCTAGGATATTCTCATTTAATGTCAGACTCCCTGCAATTCAATTATGACCCTTACCTGCATTTGTATTGTAATGAGTCACATTATATGGCAATCATCGTCAATTTTGATTTTGCATTGTCCTTTCTGGGACTTAAGGGTTTGTTTATATGTTTCGACGTCTGTGTGCACGAATAACAAGAACAGAAGTGGATGAAAGAGCCCAGTTATTTAAACATCACACAGACACACAGAGATAAGGCTTCACACATGAAAGAGTCACATTTCAGCAGTTGAACCAAACTGATTTCTCAGTATGCGTCACGTTTGAAGATTCTCGTGAGGGAAATCTGCTCGTTTAACTTTCAGGTGGGGAGTCGGATGAGTGATGTCTGAAAATGTTGACGACTACATTTATTTTAACAGAAATTCTGGAGACGGGTGTAGAAATGCCAGCTGGCCGTGCTCTTCCAAACGGTAACAAAATCAACCAACTAGCATTTCTCGACATCACTTATAGACAGGTTAGGTCTCTTTTGTATATAAAGACGCAAATAATACGTGCAAAAAGGAAACGTTTGGTGACTGAAGCTACGCTAACTTATTGGAGCTTCACAGTTTGACTACTTGGCGAGAAAGTGAATAAGCAGATTTCAAAAGATTATTAACTATTCCTTTAACACCATATAGGACAGAACTGCACAACATACAGAAGGATGTAGCCCATCATTTATAATAAAAGGAAGTGAGAAAGACTTCCAAGGTCTTTTGATTTGAGATACCAGACAGTCAAAACCTACCAAAAGGTAGGGTCAGAGATCATTTTCTGGAGCATTTTTTTTCCTGTATTGCTTAAAATCCTCTGCACAACCAATTAATTAATGCATTGTCAAAAAAATGAAAAATGCCGGTCAACTGGGGAACGGACAGGCCTTTAAACACACCAGCCAATCATATTAAATGGCCCCGAACAAATTAACTGGATCGTGATGCAAACTGCCAACTGTCGCCGTGCACGAACTGTACCCCTCTTCGTGCACTGACGTCAAGCTTATGCTAGCTTGCTAAATCCAACGAGACCGTTGCAGTAACGTTATGGGGAAAAAAAAAAAAAAGGTGCCAAAAAAAGGTGTTGGTTGTAAACTTAAAAGACGTTTTTTGGGAAAGCTACTGCCAAGAAAAAGGCTGTCGCAGAGCGATCCAAGACCAGAGTGAACATCGGTGCTGCGTACGGTGGCGACAGAATGGGCTGCAAAATGTCGTTTTTCCATCATCGTGTTGTCAATTGAACAAGTATCCAAAAAAACTTAAAAAAAACAAAATACCGAAAGTTACCGATGCTGCGCAGTGCTCATGAATCGGTGTTCGTTGCGCGTTCCTGTGCTCTGGAGGCGGAGATTCAGAGGGAAGTCTGAAGAAAGGGGCTTGGACTTTTTTAATTCAAAGTTTTTCGAAGATCTCCAATCCTACCTTTAAATTGTTTGACATAATCGTGAATTGGGAAGAATCATTTGTCATGATATGTATACCATGGAATATAACCCTTTAATATGTCTGTTTCCATATATTATTTAGGCAATGCTATGAATTAGGTCAACAAGTAACTTAATTGTTTTTTTTCAATACTCTACTTTCAAGTTTTATTTTTCATTTACCTTTTATTTCTCAGTTTTTCAAGAAAATAATTACCATTCATTTCAAAGTCCTTTTTGTGAGTTTTGTCCAAAATAGTTCCAATGTTAAGTCGACACCAATAAACACCAATGAGTGACACTGAGTTGCATTTTTTAAAGAACCATGTATGGAAAAGGAGGGAATGACAGAATGTTACATTATAAACATTCTAGAACATTTGGTTGTCCCAACTCTATAAACTATGCAGAGCAACAATGTGAAGAAACTCTGTCAATGACAGCCAAGAAATGAGAGCACATATAGAGTGAGGGGACTGTCTCAGTGACAGCAGTGTGGAGGGAGGAAGGGAGGAACACATGGAAATCAGCAAAAAGCACACTGAAGGTTAGGAAGAAAACTACAGTCTTTATTGGAAAATATTAGTATGTGTGGCACTGTGTGATAATAGTAATAATAAGAGTAACAGGTACTGTATAACTATAATTATACCATGCAAATAAAGACCAAAGGCAAGGCCCGACCATGCTCTCTGTAGGGTTAACAGAACAGAAGCAGCATCCAATGAGTAGATGTGTATGCTTACGGCACAATTCAGTACAGCAGGGACATCTCTAAACAAAGATTACATTGGAATCTGCTGTTCAATGTGGAAAAACAAAAGTATAAAATGACCATGCATTAGGATCTAATACAAGAACATAAGGTAGAAAAAACCACAACCAAAGAATAAAAAGACATTTTGATTCTAAAAGGAGATCTACAGCAGTGCAGGATATACACATCCCTGTAAAATGGATAGCATTCTGGAAGTGTCAAAAGAAAAGACTTTAAGAAAGGGGCTCAGATTTTCAAAATGGCAAGACAAGTTAGGCCAGAGTCTTGCCAATTTATTATAACTGACAAAGTCAATTTAGCTCGCAGGATCAAAGGCTTTCACACATGGATGGGACTGTGACCAGTCGTTTGGATGCCACTATAGCAGGTGCAGTGAACCAAATTATTGTGATTTTAGTACTGTAAGTGTAGGCCAATTGCTGAATGTTAGCACAAAATGATAATTGGTTATTTGAGAGAAGGTGATCATAGACAGGTGTCATTGATGACAAAAGCTGGTACAATGCACCTTAACAAATAGGGGATGGACACAACATCCAATGACTTTGATCGAGCCTCACTCTAATAAATTTAGAAAGGAGAATGAAAAAGTATCCACTTTACAGAAATTTACAGCAGAATGTATTCTATCCACACTGAATGGGAGAAACACAATGACAGTCTGTAGTCAAATCTAATGCTACAATGGGTTATTCACTAAAGAGCAACATGACAGTTTAAATTAAGACAAACTGTTGGCTACAGAAGGTGTTATTCTTTAGTCTGTTACACAGAAGGATACGGTATGAGTGGGAACTCGATTTTAATGCCAATGTCGTCTTCGGATGGAAAGAGGAAATGAGGAAGAAGGGGTTCACAATACAGCTAGATGCAGAGAACAGGCAGAGGCTACGGCAGACAGCAGCAGATGATCGTTAGCTACACAATGGAGGGGGACAAAGGTCTGAGAAATGCGGAATGTAGAGCCAGCCTCGATACTATGGAACAGGAAAAAAGAACACAAATAAAAGCACAATGAAATCATTGGTGCTACTGCATGTAGTTTTAACAATGCAAAGTGTTATTAACACTACTATTATTATTACATAATCAACACAGATAGCCTGCTGCAGTGGAGGATGATATTGATGTTATTATGCCAAATTGGACGACTGTGATTATTCGCCTTTCTGCTGTGATGATTCTCAACCGCAGCTTTTATTGGTCACTTTCAGACACTTTCTTAACGTTTAAGGCAAAATGCCACCATATGTAAATATTCCATTTGCAACCCAATAATGTGATCTAGCACCTTTTCACTACCGGTCTGAATTGGAAGATGTGTTAATTGATTATTAGTCATTAAAAAGCGTCAACTGACCACAAACAACAACAACACTGGATGCCAGTTGCACACAAAGGGGCAGACAACCCCTTGTCATATTGTCAGCTGCTTGCATGGCCAAATTCAAGACAGATCCAGACGAGGGCTAAAACAAATCATTATTTTCATCACAGATTAATCAACTGCTTATAATCACCATTAATTGATTAGTTGCTTTGTCCATTAAAAAAAAGCAGAAAACGGGTGAAATGACGATTAGTGTTCCCCAAACCTCAGAATAATGACGTCTTCAAGTGTTTGTTTTTTTCTACACATGAGACAGACATTTTCAGTTTACTGTCATAGAAGAGCAAAGAAACCAGAGACTATTCACAATTGAGGACCTGAAATCTTAATAACGCATCGTCAAACGATTAATCGATTGTCAAAATAGACAAGGATTTATTTCGTAACCTATCCGTAATGGATTAATTGGTGTAGTCCTAATCGCGATACGGTTGTGGACATAATTAGCAGTAAACAGCGAGCAGCGAGTAAATGTATCCGTGTCTCGCTGTCGGTTATTGTCTCGAGCTAACGAGCTGCACGTAAACACAGCAGCGCTGAGGCAGCGCGAGCAGCTGAGGATGAAAAGAACAAGCGGGGCTGCCATTTGACAGCTGCGGTCATTTGAACAGGCCCCGAAGCTTCCGAACACAAATACACTCACTGCTCCTGTGAGATTAAATGTCTCGAGACACGCTGCTTTTAAACCGCCGCTTTTACACGACGCTACCGTTATTAGCAACGCGGCTAATGTTATTTGTCGCGTAGCTAGCAGGTGTCACGTCTGTTTACATCATTTGAGGACATTAAAGAAAAAAATGAAGAGACGAGGAGACATTTTTGAAGGGGTTAGAATACAAAAAAGGAGAGAAAACATACATACGGCTAGTCATACCTCTATTTCTAACCGAGCCGAAGACGGGGAGAACCAGATATCCGACATGTACTAACACCATCCTGGGTCCTTCTTTGTTGTGTGGGCAGCCAGCGAGACAGATGGTCCATGGAAATGATCCCCCTCCAGTGCTGGGCACATTCAAACACACAGGCTGCACTGCTGACACACGCACAGCCGCACAGCCAATCACTGCAACGCTGCGAGCTGGAGCCTGCGGCTTTAGCACCCACCTCAGCCAATAGGAGTAGCGCGGGGCGGGGCCGTGTGAATGTCTGCAGCTATTCCCGCCCCCTACCCTCCATGACTGAATCCAGTAGCACATAGATGTTAGCGTCTGGTTTCTCCCTAAAGAAAAACGTCATCATTGGATTTCATTCATTATTTAGCCTGTATGTATGAGAATCAAGAGTTGAATGAAAATAAATTAAATCTGTCTCAATTCTAGTAAATCTGGAGGTAATGTTAGAACATTTGGTTTTAATTAAATATTTCATCTAACCAAGGTGAAGATCACATCTGCAGTGCATGACTTTTGCAAAAGCAATTTTGCTGTTTCCTCTCTCCAAGTGACCTGAACTCTGAATACCACTATACTGAGAAACACACACAGAGAGAAAGAGAGAGTTCTGTGGAGTTGATTTTGAGAATTTTTGTGAATTTATATTGAAATGCTACCTCTGGGGACATTAGAACTGATCTTACACTAGGCTTTGTATTCCAGTTAGAGATGCACAATATTATTGACATTATTTAAAATGTATTATCGGATATCGGCAAACACACCAAGACCTATCAAGCCGATATGACAAATGATTACAACAGTAGCTAAATAGGCTGCTACCTCCTTGACTTCCATGCTGGTGTCCTCTATTTACTTTATTATTTGCTCAATGAAGAAAATGTATATCTACATCTGCTGCGACATGAGTATGCAAGAGATTATGTTCATTACACTACATAAGAGACTAAATTACCTCTGTAGTTGGGCACATGGCACTGGACTTCTGTTCTTGAAGACCTGAGGACTCCCACACCAAAATTAGAACTGAAGAAGCCTTTTGGAGGAGAGGTCCAGTTGCCTTTGTATATGTATATATCGGTATCGGGTATTGGCCTAATCACTCCCGTTATATTGGCATATCGGATATCGGCAAAAAGTCCAATATCGTGCATCCCTAATTCCAGTAGTATTGTATTCCAGTCTGTTACTGGTTAAAATCACTGGATCGAATATCACAAAAAAGAGGGAAAATCTGATAATGTGCAAAACTACTGTCATCTGTCTTTATTATTTACTATAGTTAAACACAAGATGTGAAGTTTTTCACATCGTGTGCTTTATTATAAAGTATAATAGTGAACAAGAGAAAGATAATAAGGTGTGTGAATGTGCTTTGGGTGATGTTTAAGGAAATTACCCACACACTTAGAAACAGAAACAGTAGCATACAGTTTCTTGTAATGATATGATGCATTCTCATACCTGTGGATCTGATAAGGCTGGAGCTGTGGATTACACTGGGTCAACAAACTATATGTACTAATGTTTTTGTTTTTTTTTGTAACTGCAGACATTTTGGCTCAGGTGAATATGATGACGTTTACATTGACAGCAATATTCTGATGTGGACAGGTATGTCTTAATCAGATTATCAGAGTTTCCTCAGTGTAATGTTTGCTTTGCTCTATAAGATGAAAATGATATTCTATTTGTGATTCCATCCACTGTCTATCGCTTCAATCCTCCACATGTGGGTCGCGGGTCACTGGAGCCAATCCCAGCTGACACAGGGCAAAAGGCGTGGCACACCCTGGTCAGGTCACCAGGGCCAACACACAGAAACAAACGACCATTAAGCCTCACATTCACACCTACAAGCAATTTGGAGTGTTCAATTAACCTCTAGATGTGTCTGGACTGTGGGAGGAAACCAGAGCATTGAGGCACTTGATCCAACTGGGTTGTGAACCTGGACTCAATTAACCTAATCAGAATGATGCATAAGGTCAATACTCCGATCACTGGTGTCCATGTAAACATAGTGACAACACTGACACAACACTTCAATGAATGCTGATGATGTGGGTACTGACTCATTGGGTGTCTGACAGCTGATGGGTTGAGCTGAGTCACACTTTAAAACACTTTTTAGTTTCTTTCCTGTTATTTCCTGTAACAGCTTCCTGTAAGTATCTACTCTGCAGAGACCACACTGATAGAACTTCAGTATCAGGTGAAAATAAGTGATATGGGATGTCAGTGGTGTTCATGGCTTTTAAACTACAGAACAACAGTTGAGTTTGCTTGAAAGGTTGGGTATTTATAATCAGTAATAGTCCACTATTCTGTATTTATAGTTCAGAATGTTCTCCATCGTCTCCATCATCTCCATCAATAAACACTGGCACAAAGTTCAGTAATTTTTCAACTCACAAAATGTCACTGTCTTCACTTTGTAGACGTCTGATCTAATTAGTGAGAATTGGCAGATCATTTTTGTACGAGTGATTGCAACACTGACTCATCAGACTTGCACAGAACTACCGAAAGGATCTTACAAGCTTCACACTAAACATGTGTGACTTCTTGCGTTCACTTGTACACATGAGAAAATACTCAGTTGTCTGTCTGTAATAAGAACCTTTAAGGACAAATTCAATTATAGTTGATTCAGTGGATTATTTGACAGTCATCAGGTAAATGCAGCAGCATAATCTGTTCTGCATAGATCGCTAAGGATATTTATTCCCATTCATAACTCCTCTGAAATATAACTGCCTCTTATACATATGATGTATCATTTGATTGTACATCAGCTATACTGAATACTGTCTTGGATTCTGAAAGGCTCTCAGCCTTCAGTGTTCAGCCTGAGGGTTGAAGGAACAGATGGGCATGGGAGGCTGCGGGGGTCACAAAACTCTTAGTCCCATATGTCCTTGCCTTCCAGTTCCCACCATCTAATACTTTAAGCCTGCTGTGCCACACAAAGAGCCTTTTATAATAGTTTACTATCAGCGCAGGTCAAACTACTGCAATCAGTTTCCTTTATCCTGAAAATAACAGACGTTTGATCTTTACTTTTCTCAAACGAGCACCTACACGACAATAAAGAGTATAGGGTATAGGGATTTTAGATCAATGTAATTCCCTTACCTTCTATTTAAAACCTTTCAATACATTTTTTTTTTGGTTTAAACAGTCGCTTTCATGATCAATTGATTTACATTTTTGGTTCCGTAATCTAAAATGTCAAATCAGGAAAACTGCCCACAACTCTACTTAGAATGCGGGTTTTTTCTGTAAGAAGAGGTAAGAAAAACAAGAAATAATCTCCGTAATTCTAACTTCATTGAGCAGAGACTCAAAGTAACATCTCATGTAATGTTCACTGGTAATTAGAAGTTGTTCCATGCTTTCTTTTTGTTGCTTTAAGCCCTCTGGTGGTGGTTGGCGTAGTCATTAACAAGCGGACCGTCATTCTGAATAAACTCGCATTTTACAGCACACTTTTACTACACTAGACTTAAGGGACATCTGCAGGGAGGAAGGATTCTCTTTTCTGTCCGTGAGCTCGCACATTCACTGCTCTGTGAGGCCGTCACACCACTGCCCTGTAAAAATTAGCATACAGCTGATGTTCTGTCTCCAGGGTGAAAAGAGTTGGCTGAAGGGCTTCTTTGGTTTGAGGAAAAGGGCCCCGCAGACTGCATTGCTCCACTCCCTCATTGTCCTCCTCATGTGAACTCCATATGTCCCCCTAGTGGCAGGTGTCACGGTGTGACCTCTGACCCTGCATGCAACTTTGGTGGGTGAGGGTGAAGTTGCATTGTTCACAGCAAGTTTTATAGTCTAGACTGTTTAGCCACAAGATAAAAAAGACACACGCGCACACACACTGAGATGTCTGATTAAGTGTTGTACTTAAGACAAGTATTGTTCTCACTCACAGAGAGCGGTCAACTTTTCAATGGTTCAGTGTGTTGTAATATTAGTATATAATCGCTTTAAAATAGCAACTGTTTGGTTTCTCAATATTTAGAATAAGCTTTTTAAATGTACTTTAAGCAAGGGTTTGCTTTACAGAGGCCACCATCTTGAAGCAGCCTGGACTGACACACCTTTTGCAGCATAAGCTTGTTATGGAAACAAAGAAAGAACAACTCCTGAAACCTGATACATGAAACACTGAAAGCCTGTCTCACACTAGAGGGTAATTGGCCAGATTTTGATCCTGATTTGGCCCTTCTGACAATAGTGGGAGCCTTTTTTAGGCTGATTTGAACAGAATATCCTGTAGTGTAAGCAATTTACATCAGGGACTTCTCGATTTCCTTTCTCATGATGAAAATATTGGTTACAAAGTTCATCGTGTCTGTGGTCTGCCGCATTTTTTAAAATTAAGTCAGGGGCAAGCATAAAGAAAAATGAGAAAAAGCACAATTAAGGAGTAGAGACAGTCATAAAAGAGTGTTTGAATTCTTTGTGGTATCCGAAGGCCACTGTGGTTCTTTGACCAGTGTTGGGTAGTACCGCGTTACGTAACGCCGTTACTTTATTCAGTAACTAATAATGTAATGCGTTGGTTTTTTTTAAATTCAGTAACTCCGTTTCCGTTACCAAACGCTGCGTCACTCCGTTCCTTTTAGTGAGGTTTTACAACGGCACAGTTCCCATAACATTTTAGCGATCAATAAAGTTTAATTGAATTGAAAAACAAAGCACTTGTCGCCCTCTAGCGTCCCACACGTAATCGAACACGCGCCATGAAGAGGACTGGACAGGTCAGGGCACTGCATGATGGCGAGCGAAAAGGGGGAGATACGTTTCTCCTCATGGAGAGACAAACAACAACATTTCGGTAACTTGTAGACTGTGTCCCGGTTCAAAAACACTTTCTACGGCGATCAACCGCTACAGCAATCTGCTGAAGCACCCGGAGAAGCGGCATGCTTCGACATAGTTAGCAGCTAAGGTAGCTAACGCAGCATCCGAGACCGAGAGTCACAGCAGCGAGCACACACCCACTCCACCCAAGCAGCAGCGGTTGGAGTTCGAAAGACGGACCCATAGCCAGGCACAACTTGATAAAACAATAGCAAGGTATGTTTAATTGTTTATTTGGATCTCTTTTAGCAATATCAGGCTATTATTCCAAGAGTCCAATGGTAAAATTTTACAGATAAAGGTACATGTTTCCCCCCCCTCACATATGTAGTGGAAAAAACAGAGCTGAAATGACAGCTAGAGGGGAACTCAATCAATTAACCTTTATTTAATGGGAGAATTGGAACAATGTTTTACAGTAACTAAAAGGTTACTTTCTCAATAACGCATTACTTTTTGGTTTAAGTAACTTAGTTACTTTTTCCAAAGTAACTAGTAACTGTAACCAGTTACTATTTTTCAGTAACTAGCACAACACTGTCTTTGACACAAAGTTTGTTACACTCTACAGCCTCACCATTAGTTGCCACTAATTCTTCCACACTGGACCTTGAAAAGTAGAATTTGACTATGTTGTTTGTAAAACTTGAAAATGTAACTGTCCCAAAATGTCACCCCAGTCCCTCTTAGATTATTACATAGGGGAAAAACTTTGGGCGACAAATCCATTTCTCAGATTTAAACCAAACAGCCAAGAAAACATTTGAAATCCAGTCACAGCACACAAACAACACAATGAGCTCAGTCTGCACAAAAGGGTCATTAAATAACGCTCTATTTATTTAGTTTCAAAATAGTTTCTTTTTGTTCTACAGACATAATTTCATAAAGAAGTCATCAAACTGCAGAAGCAACAAAATAAACACCCCCTTTTTTGTGTTAATTTAAAATACTGACAGGAAATAAAAATAACAGCAGGCGCATGGTTAAATGACTGGAAATGAGGGTATTATCTGACTCCAAGATATAAGATGTGACCAAACATGCAATGTGCAACCATAGTTGAGCACCACTGCCCTATCCTCTACCAACCTCTAAAGACACAAGCAATGTCTTACTAATGTTTCAAGGAACAACAGGAGAATGGATTTTATAAGCAGAAATGGTCTGTAAATTAGATAACTGACACTACAGTAGGAGCATAAAGTGAAAAAAAAAACTAAAACCTGGCCAATGGAATAACGTATCACATCTTAAATGATATCTTGAATATGAAACAGAATTCATTTCATACTTTCAAATAAAATTATGCAGTTATATTTAAAAGGAAAAAAAAAAAAATCTAGAAGCAATTGTTAAACAGAGAACATATTTCATTTAGACTTTGGTTTAATTTCTTATATTTAGAATATCTTTCCCTTTCTGTGACCAGCAGATATTAAAATAACTTCTTTAATTTTCAAGCATCAGATGTAGATGTTATTCAAAGTTCAAAACAACAAGTCTCAAGTGTTAAGTGTGTATGAATTTTGGATCGTTAATCTTTAAAAAAAAGAAAAGAGGCCGCAGTCTGCATGGAAACAAAGATAAGACCAAAGGGAAAGAGAGCAAGCAGGCCCTGAGGATCAGGGTAAGAACAGTCCATACAGCAACTGTCTCTTCTATAAATGCCCCACACAAGGGCACAAACTCAACGCCACCTCTACCACTTTTATATGTGTGTGCTATATTCACATCTATTATTAAAATATTAATCGTCAGGATAACAAATTCCACTGCTTTAAAGGTAAAAGAATAAGCTTTATATCATTCTAAAAGAAAATAGTGCACATTTCAAGGCATTCAGGCCAACTTGTTTTGTAGTATTCAATGGAAGATACATTTCCTTAGTTGGTATAAAGGGGTCCCCAGAGGTTTTTAAGGTGTTTGCCTCCACTCAGAATAAGCATGCAACCACTCAGTGCTGCACGGTCATACATTCACGGGTTAACAACTGGGACGTGGCGTCCAACATAAAATACGTCTTGAAACAAAAAGATACATAATCCCTCATGTCACCTCAAACACGTACAGCAACAAGATGGAGATGAGTCATGTTTTGTAGTGCGTCTGTGACAAATGTGCTTTTTTTTTTTTTTTCGCCCCTCAGAGTTTGAACATAACCAGTGGTTTTCCATTTGTTTGTCATGAGCAACAAAACTTGTTTTCTAACACGATAATAAAGAAAACAAGAGCCATGAATTTAGAGAAAGGTTTCACACCACATGAGAGAACTCATGTGTGTCCCGATAGAAAGCCGATTATACGGGAAAGTGAACCGCAATTAAAGAAGAAAACTTTTTCCCCAAAAAGTCAGACGACTCCTTTAAGATGAACCAAAAACACTCATTCTCCAACTTTAAGAGCACAGGCTGTACTTATGATGGCCTCTGCAGAATAAAGCAGAACTGAATATGAAACCAGTGGTGAGACTGTTCAAAACAAAACTGACCCCAGATAGGTCCAAAGCTAATGATCCCGTCTACGGTCTACTGTACAACAGAAAGTGTACCAGCTGCCATTTGGACTTGACCGCAGGTGAGAGCAGATAAAAACGCCGAATCCAGTCTGAAAATACGCCTTTCAGAGTTTTAGTGAAACAGGTCACCAGACATATTGTCATATTGACCTGCTTTCAAGCAGCAACTTGAAGTTTTCACTGTACAGCTTGCAAGCACACAGCACAAAATCCATTACGGGCCAACTGAGGTATTACATCAACGGAGAATATTGCTATCATTAACAGATAAATCACTCTTGCGTACATTCCCACCTACATTTGAAGTGCTGTGCCATTTTATTACAACTAAATTCATAGCTGACAAGCCAAGATTGGGGAATCACGTCAGCAATGGCTTTGATACATGATTGTTCAACAGTGAGTTAAAAAACAAACAGTGCTCTGGAGCAATAGGTGTCCACAAGCAGTCGCAGGCGGCGCCGCAACACTAGGGAGGGTTTCAGCCGTAACATGGGAGGTGAGGGTCAGGAGCGAGAGGAAGAAATGGGGAGTCTTCAGTGTACATGTTGTTTAGAGTAGATATTTGTGTCCGGTGTCCTCATCCAGCGTGAGGTCCACCACTTCAGGAGGGGACACCCAGTCAGGCTGAGGAGAGACAGTAGTCCAGAGCTGTGGTTGATTTGTGCTGTTTAACTGCTCCACTGAGTTCTCCTTCCAGGAGGACAGACTCTTTATTACACCTCCACATGGGTGGGCGCATCTGGAGTGGAAAACATTTTAAAATGTATTTTGAAATTGAATTGGTAAAAGCATTGGATATTCACATTTTACAAACAACAGTTTCCATTACCTCGGTTTCTCTTGCACTCCGACGATTTCCACCTCACTGTCAGAGGAGGCGACGTTAATCTGGCCCTTGTGCGACAGGTCTTCCTCCACATGGCCTGAAACACATAAAGAGGAACAGTTAAGACATTGTGAGGAGGGCGGGAGCACTGGAGAGCTTCAGGCCCTGCTGACACATGAAGACTGCAGCTGCTTTGACACAGACAACACCAGAACCAAAACAACGATGAATCTGACACTTGTGTTTAGAAAGGCTGACTGGAGCATCGAGTGACACATTGGACAATTGGACACAACATAAATGGTGGACTTTGTATCCAGATTTTAACAATGCTGACTAGTCAGTAATTTTTTTTTTTAAAGAAACTCCTTAAATAGCCCAGAACACAAGCCAGGCGCAGTGCAGAGCAGTACCAGAATCTTGTTGAAATTAATAAGGCTTCCCTGCTTATTCATGACACCAAAGCCCTCAATTGCCCCCATCTTCCCCGAGAGCAAAGTAAATGATTAGTTTAGATACTGGGTTTGTAACTGACCTGAAATAGAGCTCAGAGCTCTTACACAGTGAGCTGCCATATCCTGGCCTCTGTGTGTTTTTAGCTCATGCTTTATCACCGTGGGCCGGACTGTCTCCACACTCATACTCTCCTGGTTAGAATCAGTGTCTGAAATATCATAGTGACCCACTACTGGAGGCCCGTCTGCAGAAAACAAAGAAAACACTTCATTACTCAGATCATCCCTGGGAATAGTGGGACTCCATTTGGACAAGGCCGGACACTGCATGTGTCGTCCTGCTAACTGCAGCGTCTCACACATACACTGAAACACCCTGTTTCACCAGAGGTTCACACCGAGAGTTAAGTAGAACGTTCTGGCTCAGACAGCTTGATTGCCCTTGTTGAGCAGAACATGATTTATTACAACTGTCAATAGGTTTATAATCACTTGCAAAAAGCTTCAGAGTGGTTGTGATTGCATTGAATTAATTAATCACCCCTTCACAGTATCTGTGTTTTTTTTCTCTCCATTTATTGCTCTTAAAGTAACAGCCATTCACATAAAACAACACTAGAACACAGTCATTACAAAACACTTCAACATAAAATCCTACTTTGTGAGTGAAATTTGGTGCGATAATAAAAGCCAAACCGTGGAAGAATAACCGTGTAGGAGCAGCGATGTATATTTGTTCTACCCTGTCGTAGGAGTCTGTAGGAGACGCACAGAAATACACAGATGTCCAGACTCATGTGTGACTAGGGGGTTGCCTGGACAGCCAGTATTATAAGAACTCTGGTCTATGTGTAGTTCATTAGACTAAGAAGGTTCCGGTGAAAACCGGACAAAATGAGCACATATAATAAGTGTAAAAGGCCCTGTGTTTAAGGACAGAAAAGTGACTGATGTAAACCAAGATAGTCTCTTTGGTAAACGATAGACTGTCCTTGTTGTGTAGTTTTTGATGCACAGTTTGTGATTGTATGCACAAGGCTTTGCTTACCATGTTTGACAAAACCGTAGATTTAAAGGTAATTTCAGTTTTAATAAATGCAAGGCGGCAGTTTGCTGGATCCAGTAAAATCCAAAAAATGGCAAAAAATAAAACTGCACCAATAAAAAAACAAAAACATCAATATTCACACAATATGAAGCAAAACCAACAGGCCAAGAGAAAACAAATTCAAGATTCAAAACAACTAAAAACAAATGTTCCGAAAGTAACATTTTATCAGCATAAGCAAGCTATACCTTGCACACATGCTGCTGTTAAAAACTAGTTTGGCCTTGCACATTCTGTATACTAATATAATCACATGCAAACAGGGGGAGAAACGATGCAATCTGCTTCAGGTTCTGTAAAACTGACAGTCATTGGGCTACATACACACATAGAGAAAACACCTTTTAACATCCTAACTATAAATATGATTAGGCCAAAGATTCCTTCAGTGTCTGATGCGTCAATAATGTTAGCAGTGTTAGGAATGCTGTGGTCAACTACATCAGTTAGAGTAATTTGAGGAGGCGGTTAAAGAGGAGTGCGATTCCACCTTAAAGACCATAGGATCTGAACCATAAAAGGCCACTTAATAATCACCATCAGTGGGTTTTTAGGAAACCAGTAAACATTGCCATGCACCACAATGCAGCTCTACTGCTGCTGTGTTTCGGGAAGTTTAATGCCTGGGCTTTTTCATTTTAAAGACAAACTGTGGAGCTCGCAGTTTCTTGTGGAGACACAGGCCAAGCTGGCAGACCAATACAAATGAAATAAAAAATAAAATAGGCAAATATTACAAGTGACATTTTGAGGCTATTGGTATTGCAGCTAAAGGCCTCAACAAAGAAACCCATGTCTTATCTGATGCCTGTAAACAACACATAGGCTACTAAAAATAAAACAGTGGGAATCATTCCTCCCTCACTAGTTTCATGTTACTGCACACCGGCAGCAATAGCAGCAAATGTAACAGAAAGGCAATTATTAAAAAATGTAAACACCGCTAATCTAATTAATTTGTATAACTTTCAAAAAGCTATAAATTGTGTGGGTTAGTATATTGCGTTATATTTATAGGCATATCTATGTTTAAATGTTTTGATGTTAATAAAGCTATGCCACCAAATTAAAAGGATGACGGAAGATTTTTTTAAATCCTGATTTAAAAGCAACCTGTCGATAAAATTCAGGAGAAACAATGTTAATCAAAGGTGTTAAACCTGATTTATTAACAAATAGTATATGATGACGCTCTAACATTCCCAGCATGAGTTCATGTCAAAGGCACATGCTTTTAAGCAGCAGCACCCAACTAACACTGTTAAGATGGCCGCCCAGGTGCTGTAATGCAGTATCGTATGGCATTATCAGCTACTGTGTGTAAGTGTGTTGGCATATTTGTATAGTTGATAAACAAAAACAAGCCATACAATAAGCAAAAGAATAAGAGCCCTGACTCAACAGTCCAATGAGAGTTGCATCATGTCTGTCACAGATGCTGCAGAAATCAAACAAGTGAGTTGAATTGTTGAATAAAAAAACAAATCTCACAGTGATTCAGTGCCAGCAGATGCACTGGGCCTCAGGTCTGCACAGTCAACCTCAATGACCAGCTCGAGCTCTGCTACTGTTGATGGTGCCTCTGTTCAGTGACCTCACATAATTTAGCCTTTGCCATGCGGCCTGTATGAACTAATTCTACACCTGGTAAGATCAAAGTATGAAACTGCAAGGAGCGAAGAAGCTAAATCTAAACATTCAAGAGACCAGGGTCTGGAACACCTAGATTTCCATTCTGAGTGACCACTTCAGGTAGGTTGTTGTTATTTATCGGGGTTGGGGTGAGACTGTTGTTGTCTCGTGCCAACATGTAGGCAGCCATAGTCTCTGCAGACTCTGATGATGGTAAAAAGGAACTGGGAGGGGACGGCCGCGCCCCCTGGGAGTGAGGCTGCTGCCCCTCATGAGCATCACTTGAGCGCTTGGACGAGTCGTTGTCCGAGTCGAGGTGTGCTAGCTTTTCCATCCAGATGCGGAAGCGCTCCTCAGTCTGGCGCTGCATCACGGCAAAGCGTGTCATGGCCTCCTCCAGAACGCTGCCGATGCCGTTCCTGTCCCATGAGCTGCTGTCCAGCAGCCCATGAATCTGGGCGCCCACTCTGGATCTCTCCGATGCACGTCTGAAGCCAGCTTTAAAGACATTGAGGCCAAGCCATAAGAAAATTCAGTGGCACTTTTATGCTTCGGTGGTGGACTTTTGTATTAAAGAGGAAATGACAGTTTGTTTTTGGTTACGTGCAGATCGACTCTTTCATGCTGATGGACTATATCATGCAGTTGTAGCTCTCAAATCTGTGTGCGGGATGTAAAAATGGTTGAAAACGTAGAATATTACTACAGATCCCTAAAGAAAGAAGTGGATGTCTCAGACGACTGGTTTGGAAAATGTGTGGACTGATGAGACTTTTAGGTGAACACACCCATTAAAAGGCAAAATAATTACAAACCTCTGATGCAAAGACAACAAATTAAGCCCAACTATATTAGCTTCTGAAATAATCCCTGCACCTCTATTTAGTGCCTCAAAAACAAAAATCTAACCAGACAAAATTGTTCCAATAATAATTTATCAAATAAAACGGATGTCACACATGTTAAATTAGGAATATAATGGAACAGAAAATACCAACTAGAACTAAGCCAACAGAGGATATTCTAAGAATGAAAATCACAAGAAAAACATCAGACTACAGTGAACAAACCGACTTCAAAAATGGTATCAAACAGCAGGCCTGTGCACATTAATCGTGTAGTAGTTAACTTGCAGAAAACCAAACAAGAGTCAGAAAACATTACATTAACTAAGGGGGCAAGCACATGGCTGATATGGATGAATACTGTCAGTGTTCAATCCTATTGAGACACCTTTGTGTCTGAGTTTAGTTTACAGAACCATTCACTGTATTATGTTGGAGTTGCTGATACAAAAGCTATCAAACTTCTGAAAGGTGCTAGAGAACCCATACAGAAAAGAACCACCTGTTTGCAAAACTAAAAAGCTTCATCGCCTACAGTGAAGATAGGACAATGACAGATCTGAGAAATATTTAAAAACCACAGACAGAGACAGAAGAGCAGGATATACTACAGCATATAGTAGCCTTTCATAACATCCACTAAAGGTCCTCAGTAGAAAAGATTATATAAATCTTCAATTGCTTAGTACATGGCAAAGCATAACAATATTTTTAGAGTCTAAACTCCCTTGTCTGGGGCTATGATTCTATAGCACATTAATGAAACAGTAGCTGCAGAGTTCAACAACTCAGACTGACACAGTGAGATCATTTACCACTGTCTATTTACAGCAAAGGCAAGGAACATACATGGCTCTCTTGTAGCACTGCAGAACTGAAAATACACATTAGAGTAAGATAGCTAAATTAATATTTTACTATGGAGTTTGTCCACTAGATTTCAATCACATGCAGATGATGAGAAGTTCCAACACATGTTGTATTACTATGAGTGATTGGGCATAAGCCCATCTAAACATACAATTCAAATATCTAAAGACACTGTGAATGGAGACAGATAATGAGTGAGAGAAAACCAAACAAAAAGACTGAAGACACAGACAAAGTTTGTACATGTTTACACTGTATATGGTAAGTGAACAACTTGATTGGTGTTGCCAGAAAGTATTAAGTCACACAGTCAGGTTCTTGATGTTAAGGTCTGCCTTTAACTGTGATTACAAATGATCTATCATTGTCAAACTCTGTGAGACTATGTGCCTTTTCATTACAATTACCATTACAAGATACATGTTTTACTTGGGATATCTAAGTGGCTGCTGCTACTGTTAACCTGGACAATGTTGGCACTGTGCAAAAGGCGTGTATTGTGAACACTGGGTGTTACCTGGAATATCTGTCTTGATTGTCTTGCTTCCTCCTGAAGTGTCATCATCCTCATCCTCAGAGGTGCTGGTGCTGGAGTCGCATGTGAGCTCGCTGTCACTCGTACTGCTGTCCTGCAGCAGGTTATACTTCTTCCGTGCCGCTGCCTCTCGTTTTTGCCTCAGCAAACGTATGCGCTCCTTGTGTTTCTGGCTCCGATGACCTTTAACTTTTGCCAGCTTGCCGTTGATTTGTTTTTCCTGCCCTCCGGCTGCTGCCATTACGGGCTGGCAGCGGTTTTTCTTTGCAGCCATTGCATTGGGAGGCATCTCACTCTCTGAACGTGACCGCCGAGACTTCCTCCCTCCTGTTGCTGTGGCAGATGATTGCCTTCTTCCAGCCTGCCCAGCATCATTTACACCTTCCATATGGCCCTCTTCCTCTTCACCTACAGGAGGAGCAGCACCTTCTTCCCCTGAGGAGAGTGTGTCAGAGTCTGCAAGGTGGCCACTGGATGAGGGGGAAAGCATGCAGGGGTTTGACGAGTCACTCTCATAGACATGATGAGATACAGGCTTGTCACTCCCCGTAGAGGTGTGCTGGGACTCTGGGGAGTCTCGGCGTAGCTCTTTCATCAGGCATGGCATGGAGAGGAGACTCTGTTCGCCCTCTGTATTCAAAGGACTGTCTGCCTCTTTTTCCCTTGGTGGTGAGCTGGTACTGGTGGTGGTCTCTGTTTTCAAATGCTCATCTTGCTCTCCCTGAACAGAAGCCGTGGCGGATTGTGCTTCATAAAGGCACTCTGAGGGGCACTCAGCATCCACAAATTCATCTGTCTTCTCTGAATCAGCCATCTTCATCCTAGTTGAGCCCAGAGCCCAAAGGTCCAATAAACATGGACCAATGTCCCTGGACAGGAGCTCACCTGCTGGAGAAAGAAAAATCAAATCCCAGTTTAACAAAATTATTTTACATGGTTGTATCAGACAAAATGTAGCTGCAATAGCAACTGCATCTAGGTAAGATAACACGTGTAGTGTAACTTCGAACTTAGTGTCAAATACAAGCTCTTCATCCTTACTTCCAAGGACTCTTTTATTAAGATATAAATGCATTGCTACTATACTGGTCATTCAGAGTTATTACCTCAACAACAGGCACCATAATTAATCGTTTGTATTTATGCATTGATCTAAACTCACTCAGTGACTTAACATGCAAATCCCAAAGATGACTTTGCACAAACTGCACACTTGCAGAATGTAATGTAAATATCTCTTGTTGCTGAATGGATTTCTTCAGTTGCAATCAGATTCCTTATCTGAATAATTGAGTGGCACATCTGTAGATCTACCTAATTTGTGCATTTAATGATGAAAAACATGTTACATAATTAACTTTTCTTTTTGCAACAAAGATTTGAATAACATACTTTGGTCAAAAATAATATTCTGTCCAGAAATGCCCATCAATATGTATAGCTGGTGACTCTTAACATTGGCTAGCCTCTAAGAGGAATGAATGTCCCTTTTTATTTGTAATTGTATTATACTTTCTGAAGTCACAGATTCTGAGAATTGTCACGCTGGTGTCAATTTAACATCCGCAGTCACATTAAATTAATTATGTGTACACTACGACACTAATTTGTACCTAAAGTAATGATTATAATTAGTAGCGCCACCGGCTAGCTGATGCTAACAGGCTAGGATCTAGACACTAGTTTCAGCTGCGTAGTAATGCTAACCTCGGTCATAACCTTATACTTCTGAAACTTGGCGAGAAGAGAACGACAAGACGTAAAAACATATTCACGTTACAAGACAGCTGTCTTGCAAGATCCTATAAATGGACGCGGTATCTATCTAGCCAAAGGTAAAACAGGAAGGGTAATACCAGCAGCTAACCTTATCTGAGCAACTTAGCATTCAAAAGCGGTTGTGCTAGTTACAACTTACCGCGGCGTTAGTTATAATCTTCTTTCCCCGACATAAGACTTGTCGACATCTTCGTTAATTTGTAAGCTTTTTGATTTGCGATACATAAACTCTGCCCTCCAAAATATACTTAAGTTACTATAAGTTGGGAGATTTAAAGTGTGTTGTGGCGCAGCGTGCTCGCGCCTCTGCGAGCCCTGTTGGCCGTTGAAGGCTAGCTGTGTGTGTTTATTGTAAAATGTCTCCATCAGACGTTCACAAAGCTACATGCGCCATTTCCGGCCCGTTGTCCGTGGCTGAGCGCCTGCTGTGGTGGAACATTGGTACTACAGGGTGACAAAGTACTGCAGGGCAGGCTATTTCAACCTCTGGATATCCAGAATTACGGTTTCAGGGGTTACTTTAATCAGTTTAAAAGGGTGATTTGTAAGTTTGAATTTTATGAAACTAACATGACCATAAAAAGAACATACAACCTTATTGAGCATGTGTACCCCAATCTGCTGTAACATGAGCAGGTCTCAAGAGTTGGTCTATCAGATGAGTGGTATCTTGCCTCTGGCATTAGAAATCTGATGCTTCCAATCAATTCAAGAGGAAATAAGGACATGTCTGTTGTGTGATCTGGCATTTTCTTTTAATTGTCCATTATGTCATGGTCTTGTTGGTAATTAAATATATAGAATATAAATTATATAATATATAAAGAATATATTTACTTCTTAAATTGACCCTTTTTTTTGCAATTTAATAACATTATTCTAATGAAATATGTGATTCTGAAATTGTTATTAAATATAGGTATACAGCAACAAACTGATGAAAAAACAGGAGGCGTCCGCTCAAAAAATATTTTATTACCGACCAGTACAAAAAAAGAGTAGAAAGGAAAAGAAATGGTGGAGAAAAAAACAGAAAATGTGCATTTTATTTCGAAGTACTTCCGGGCAACGGTGACCTTTCTACAAATCTGCTTCCGTGTCCGCCGTCCTTCTCTCTCCGCTTTGGAGCAGGATTGACATCGTAGGACACAGACATGCTGTCAGTTCGCGTCGCAGCGGCTCTTGCCCGCACCTTGCCTAGACGGGCTGGATTTGTAAGCATCTCTAATTTAATTATATGTGTTTTTTGTGGATATTTCGTGTAGAAAATGTCGTAAAATGCGCGCGGAAAGCCGTTGTGCTGTTGGAGGACACCGGGCCCTTCACAGTGCTAGTTCCCAACTGTTCACGTTTGTTAATGACAGACAGCAACAACAAACCACCCTTAAGATAACGTTGTACTTTATGAATGGTGACCAAACAATACAATTAGTCAACATCCTTTTATGCATTATTAAAAGATATGACGGAAATGCAGTGTTGAAGGTCAGATTGGTCTCAGTCCAGATAATGGCTTTTACTACGTCAGGCTAAGCTCTGGTAATGTTTTGTATTATAAAATGCATGTTTATCATTTCACTTTGTTGAAATCCGGACATAATGATTTGAATTGTTTTTACACATTTGAAAACTCCCGTTTTTGCTGTCCTTAAGTCTTTTAATCAGACAAGTAAGTTACAAAAATAAATTGTTTATGACTCTTTGATTATAGTTTTCGGTTAGAACAGGAAATGCAATTGCAACCTAGAAACCCGATTAGCGTTGCATTTACTTTGATCGGGTGAATTAACTAAACTATATGAATTGGAAGCAGGTAACTCACAAATAAGGCTGCAACGATTAATCAATTATCCGTTTATTTCTGAATTAATCTTCAAGTATTTTGATAATCGATTTTTCAGTTTTAGAGGTTAATACAAGCTCTCTGAAATTTCAGCTTCTTAAATGTGAACATTTTCAGGATTCTTTGCTCCATATAACAAAGAAATCATTGAAACTGAAAAATAATGGTTCGTGGACAAAACAAGACATTTGAGAACATTGTTATTTTTCAGATTTGGGAAACACTGATTCTCGATCAATCGGGAAAATAACCAAATGATTAATCGATTCTGAAAATAATTCTAAGTTGCAGCTGTACTAACAAATGATCCATTTATTTTCACTGTAAAAAATATATTCCTTTGCTACTTACCATTCTCTTAAAGGTATCAAAGAATGTCGCAGCAGCATGTGTAGGAGTCAGGAATCTACACACCAGCCGTCCATGGCTGCAGAAAATAGGTCAGTATTTCCGTAGCTCATATTGGACTATTGCTAAAGGAAATGCATGAATTGCAAACATTATTCTCCAACAAGTTTTCCAAAATATAAATGTGAGGACTTGTCTGTATCATTTAATTACTTTTTTTGCACAAGTTTACTCGGTTAACACATAATATACATTTAAGGCACGGCCGAGGTATCATCCATTCTGGAGGAGAAGATCATGGGAGCTGATACCAGTGCTGATTTGGAAGAGACTGGTCGTGTGCTGTCCATCGGTGATGGTATTGCCAGAGTGTATGGTCTTAGGAATGTACAGGCTGAGGAGATGGTGGAGTTCTCCTCTGGTCTGAAGGTAAGACTCTATTAGACCACTTACTGTTTTATGTTAAACCTGCTTTGTAGTAAACAGGAATTTGGAAGTGATAGTTGTATGTACTACATTGCTACTGCTTTGTGATAGTCATCAATACATTTCATTGTTTATACATGCTGAAATGCAATTTTTTAAAAGAGTTGCACCTTTTTTACTGACACCATTAATATCTCAGGAATTTTGCAGTGTAAATAAATAGAAGGGTGGGAGTAACGGTTGTTTCTTCTCTGGACTAGGGCATGTCTTTGAACTTGGAGCCCGACAATGTTGGTGTTGTGGTGTTCGGAAACGACAAGCTGATCAAGGAGGGTGACATTGTCAAGCGAACAGGTGCCATTGTAGATGTTCCTGTTGGTGTGGAGCTGCTTGGCCGTGTTGTTGATGCTCTGGGAAATGCCATTGATGGAAAGGTAATTACAAAATGAAATTTAAATCCCGGTTATATTTGAGTTTTTTTGTTATTAAATTATTCTGCTAAATTCATATTCAGTTTATCAGTTAATTATTTGTCCCGAAATGTCTGAAATTTAAGAGTTCCAGCTTTAATGATGATATCTTCAAGTTACTTTTTCCGCCAATCTACTGTCACATTTTCACACAAAGAATAACAGTACAGTTGAAATTTCTGCTTGAGAAATGTTCATTATCAGATACTTTCAGCTCATTTAATCAGCCACGTATCTAAAGCTGGTAAATCTCTCTTTCGTGATCTTTGCAGGGTCCTCTTGGCTCCGATACTCGCAGACGTGTGGGTCTGAAGGCCCCCGGTATCATCCCCCGTATCTCTGTGAGGGAGCCCATGCAGACTGGCATCAAAGCCGTGGACAGTTTGGTCCCCATTGGTCGTGGGCAGCGTGAGCTCATCATTGGAGACAGGCAGACTGGGTAAGAGGATTCTGCTCAAAATGAATACTTGAAATTATGCACCAGGAGTTAAATTGCTTGTACTAATTCTGGACTATATATATATATATATATATATATATATATATATATATATATATATATATATATATATATATATATGAATGATTAATCGAGAAAACAATCGGCAGATTAATCGATTATGAAAATAATCGTTAGTTGCAGCTCTACAGTGTAGGCAGTGTTTAGTCCTAATTTCGCTTATTTCTGGTCGTTTATTCTTTTATCAGTTCATAAGTGTAAATGCATTTTAAGTATTGACATGAATATACAGTGCACAGATTATCTTTTGTTTTTTTTTATTTTTTTGCTTTAGTCACTTTTATGTGAGAGTGAATCTTAAGGTCACACTTGCTACATCTGCTTGTTGAGAGGGCATTTTATTGTCAATTCCAATTAAGGTGTTGTAGATCTTTTTTATTGGCAAAAAGATATTGTCTTTAAATATCTAGAGGCATGAAAACAAAATAAAAGATTGTTTTTCATTTAAAAAAGGCTCTGACTACCGTCTGAGAATTTAAAATGACAATATTTTGCCCTTAAGCACCATGCACAACATGGATCTGTTTGTTGCTTATCTACAGTGCTAAGTCTTTACATTTATGTTGCAGCAAAACTGCCATTGCCATTGATACAATCATCAACCAGAAGCGCTTCAACGAAGGAACTGATGAGAAGAAGAAGCTGTACTGTATCTATGTTGCTATTGGACAGAAGAGATCCACAGTGGCTCAGCTGGTGAAGAGGCTCACTGACGCAGATGCCATGAAGTACACCATTGTGGTGTCTGCTACTGCATCTGATGCCGCTCCACTGCAGTACCTGGCTCCCTACTCCGGCTGCTCCATGGGAGAATACTTCAGAGACAACGGCAAACACGCACTGATCATCTATGATGATCTGTCCAAGCAGGTGATTGTTAAAGGAAATTTGGAACCCATTAAAATAGCTGTAGTAAAATATTTTAATTACAATTTGGTAACACAATGGCATTCACTCCAACTTTGTTTTCTGCAGGCCGTTGCCTACCGTCAAATGTCCCTGCTGCTTCGTCGTCCCCCTGGTCGTGAGGCCTATCCAGGTGATGTCTTCTATTTGCATTCCCGTCTGTTGGAGAGAGCTGCTAAGATGAATGACAACTTTGGCGGCGGCTCCCTCACAGCCCTCCCTGTTATCGAGACACAGGCCGGAGACGTGTCGGCCTACATTCCAACTAATGTCATCTCCATCACAGATGGACAGGTTAGATTTTAAACTGAGTGGTACTTCATCATGAACGAAAGATGGCAAAAAATATGTAAGTGACATTTTCTCTTGCAGATCTTCTTGGAGACTGAGCTGTTCTACAAGGGTATCCGTCCAGCCATCAATGTGGGTCTGTCGGTGTCCCGTGTCGGCTCTGCTGCCCAGACCAGGGCTATGAAGCAGGTTAGACTCACTCATAGTCACCCGTGTTCCAGCTGACGTCACAATCAATATCTTTCATTCTGACTCATTGATTTCTGTCCATCATCAGGTGGCTGGCACCATGAAGCTGGAGCTGGCGCAGTACCGTGAAGTGGCCGCCTTCGCTCAGTTTGGTTCTGACTTGGACGCTGCCACTCAGCAGCTGCTGAACCGTGGTGTCCGTCTGACTGAGCTGCTGAAACAGGGGCAGTACTGTGAGTATTCACTGTTCATTTCAGGGCTGAATATTGAGAATGTAGATGTCGTTTGTTTTATTTGTTTTATTAAAAAATAAACCCCTTGTAACTCTATGCTACTGTCTTCAGGTCCCATGGCTATTGAGGAACAGGTGACTGTTATTTATGCTGGTGTGAGGGGACACCTGGACAAAATGGAGCCGAGTAAGATCACCAGGTTCGAGAAGGCGTTCCTGCAACACGTCCTGAGCCAGCAACAAGACCTGCTGGCAGCTATTAGGTAAGTTCAAGAGCCTCGACAAGGCAGCATGTGTGTTTGTTGTTCTTCTCATTGTAATTTTATAATCTTATCAATGTGTTCCTTATTACAGGGCTGATGGCCAAATCTCTGAAGACTCTGATGCCAAACTCAAGCAGATTGTGTTGAATTTCCTCTCCAGCTTTGAGTAAAAGTGAGGCTTTTTAGTCTGGTTGTTTTCATGTTTGCATACTGCAGTGTCAGTTGTAGTTTCTATGAACTTGAGGAATGAAAAAAATTCAAGCAGCACTTGATCTTTAATGTACAGATAACTACCAATGGAGAATAAAAGTATTCCAACTGATTTATGCCTCTTTTGGTGATTGGGACACGTTTGTTTGGACACTTGTGCCCTATCTTCACGATGGGACATTTTTTCACACACAGGTTTTGTTTAATAGGGCACTGTGGGAAGGGAATGTTTTGCTTTTCTATAACTTGAAAGACTTTCTTCTGTCTCTTCTGATATAATTCTCTCATTACCTCACAATTGAGTTATCCGCATGCATGTCCATTGATGTAAAAACACCCAAGAAGCACTGGCACCAACCAAAGTACTGTGCGTCACTCTCAGTGAAATATTGAGGTCTCTGAATTAGAAAAACAATAATTAATAGTATTGCTGCAGAGAGATATTGTTGAATGTCTAATGTTCTGTTCTGACTTTGAATTTGGAGATAATTCTGAAACATACACCGCATTGAAATGAAACACAATTAGGCACTGTAATTAAATTAATTTTATTGGTGAATAACAATATCAGTGAGTATAAATTATGATGTGAAAGTTGATGAAATCCAGAACTGGTCAAACAGTGTTTTTACATAGTGACAGTTACTAACGTGAACATAAAAGTGAAGGGTGTGCAGCACATGATTGACAATGCAAGTGAACGTTCATAGTAAATATTTTGTAACCGATCAACTTCAGTGGCAGAGTGACTTCATCATAAAATCTCAATTCAAACTAGTGAAAAATCATTGTGATCAAAAGTGACACGTAAATAACATCAAATGACATCACATGTATGTGTTTTAAATGAGTAAATAAGTTATTTAAATAAAATTAAACAAATAAACTTTAAAATCACTTCTCGTTTCACACCCAGTACTGTTTAGTATGCACTGCAGGCCTGTGGTGTTTATGTCGGGGTACGTTGTTCTGTTTGACGTAGCAAGGGTCATAATAATCCCACTCCAAAACTGAAGCTATCACACCGTTGGACAGGCTGTCGCTGTCTGCTGACAGGATCCGCAGGGAGACACCTGAACACAGATTACATATTGCATTTTATTTACAATTTTGGTACAGTTAAATATGTAAAAACCTGTCCTTCCTGTAGTGTCACCAAGGAGTTAGTCCACAGAATCAATAAAAGGAAAAAAAAATACTAAATCTATTCAGCCTATAGAATATATAGAAGTTAATTGACAGTTAAATGGTGAGAATTCCAACCACTACTCTCCTGATAATCCACAAACTCGGTGCCAGTATATTCTCAAATAAATTTTAATTTGTCGTATGCAGACTTTCGGTTTGATGTATTGGTCTGTTGCGCCACCTACCATCGACACAGATTAACACGCTCTAACCCAGAGGATGCAAAAAAGAGCAACTGGCTGATGAGTGTCTGAATGTTTTTAAACCTAAAAAAGCCCCACTATCCTTCTCAAAAATGTCTCGACCATGGGAGAAGAAAACTGATGGTCTGCAGTGGAGGTGCGTTAAAATACAGACTGATATAAGTGGAGAGGAAGTTGGCGCCATACTGCGACAGACATGCATGATACTTTTCTCCCAGACAGGGAAGACAAATAGGGAGCTTCAGCCAAATCTCGCTAACACTCTCAGCTGTACACTTTATTGGTGGATATTTGACATGTACTGTGTTCTCTCGTCACTTCATATTGCTCTGCTTTCACTCCGTCTGTTACTGACAATGACCCAGAAAGTGTTTATAAAAATAAAAGACATGGGACAGATATGTATGTGTAGGTGGATATGCATGAACACACGGTGAATGTTTTAAGCTCTAAAGGTTGCTGTTCAATGTATTTTACAGACAGTATATTGCCTTTAAATTTCAGATCTACAAGTGACTGCTTTGAAGCAGCAATGACTTAATATCAAACCAGCAAAACTTTCATTCATATTTCAAGTTACATTGAACCTCTCTGTCCTGTGCCATGTGTTTTACTCAACGTTGATTTGTTTTGGCCACTTTGTTAACAACTACTGAAAATCATACTGATTCCAGGGCAGATGAAGGAGACCGAATCGTACCTGCACTTGCACCGAAGTCGCTGTCGAGTCCAGGCCCCACTGCGGACATGTTCAGACAGGACGTCTCTGAAGGTAGGTTGGTGTACTCGCACTCCATCTCGACTCTGTCAAACACATGCACCGCAGCAGCTGCAGCAGCTGGGTTCACATCTTTCAGCATCGCATGAGTCCTGCTCTGATAAATATAACCCACATGTTCTGTCTCCTGCAGTTAACAAAAACATTAAGAATTAAGATGAATACATGCTTTATACTGTAGTGGAAATTCATATTATGATCACTTTACCTGCCTGGGTAATAGTTTTTAGCACTCTAAATGCTAAATGGACACTCTAATGGAGAAGATTTATCATTTTCCTGCATATATATATATATATATATATATATATATATACACATATACACTGATAATAGTTAAAAGGTAGTAGCAATAAAACTTTAACCTGCTCTTTACATACTGAATTCCATGTTACTCCAACCATTAAGTGTAAGGTTAATGCAAGAACATAAATCACTCACACTTGTATAAAGTACCTTTAAGGGATACTTGAGTAAAAGAAAATTATTTTGGAAGAAGATGAATTTTACTTTAGTAAAAGGTATGAGATTAACTGTACTTAAGTATCAAAAGTAATCTTGTGATATAAATTGTAAGTTTTGGATGTAAAAGTATTAAAGTGAAGAGTAATGATTGAGCTATGGTAGATCAGTGGAAGGTTGTGGGTTCAATTCTTGGCTCTGATAGTCTATATGTGTCCTTGAGCAACCGAGACACTTAACCCCATGTTGCAGCATGTGAATATATGAAAGATGTGTGAATGGGTGAATGGCAAAACTATAGTGTAAAGCAGCACATCAAGACTTGAAAAGCTCTTTATAAATACAGACCATAATTCCAACTCTTCTTCTGATGAGTAAAAGTAGTTACACAAATTATTTAGGAAATTTAGTGGAGTAATGGTTAAAGTTGCTAGCAATATAAAGTAAAGTACAGATATGTAAAGTCATTTAAAATTTGGGTTATTGATTTCTCACCGTGGGAGAGTTTGGTGGAGCCAGGTTGAGTCTGGTTTCGGCCTCTGAGTCGCTGGACTGTGGTAGAAGTGGTGCGCTCCTGCACCAGCCACCTTTCCTGGCGCTGTGCGTCCGCGAGCCGGAGCGCAGGTCAAGTCTGGGGCTGAAACCAGCTGCGGAGGAAGTGGCCCGGATGGTGCTCGGCGCCCTCAGAGACCCGGAGCCGGTGGCACCGTCGGGCCTGAGGAGCCGGGTCCTGTGGTCCAGCCCGGCCCTCTCCCTGGATGAAGCCCTGGAGGAAGTGACAGGATGCGGCAGCACAGGCTCTGACACTGACACATACACTCTCCTCCCGTCCTGCAGCGGGGAAAAGGCCAGGTCCGAGCCTGTCCTGAGTCTGTGCACGTTGGATTGCAGAAGCATCTCCTCGGTGTCCTCGCGCTTCCGCTGCTGCCTCTTTGACAGGATCATTAACTTGTAGCCCAGGAAGAGGCAGTTGAGCAGGAGCAGGATGACCACGCACGGTATGAGCAGAAGCACGACTAAAGTCAGATTCGTCACCGGGTAACCTTCTGTCACACTTGATGGCGTGTTCGGGTTGATTTGCGACATTTCATTCCACAGAACATGGGTTGATTTTAGGAAGATTGCTGATCTCAGCTGAGATTTCGCTGACTTGTCTCTGCATGCGCAGCTGCTCTGACGTGTCAATCAATGTGGACTTCTCTGATGAGTCTGACAGTATGTATTTTTATGTTTTATATCTAATAACAACATGCCAGTCTGCTTCTCATACACACACAGTCTCCACATGTGACTGTGGTCTTTGATCACCACTGCCTTCATCATGGACTGACACAGAGAGCAAAGGCTCGATCTGAAGCCACTATGCGCATCCACTTGGCAGCCTCAGAAATGGCACATCAACAGGTGCGTTTCATTATCTGCAGGTGTCTGGCGTTGTCATGGCAGCAGATCGCCTCCAGGTGGCAGCAGAGAGTCAGACTCTTGCCTCTTAGAGTAGTGGTGCAGTTAACAGGCTCTGGATTTGTACATACATTCCATGGTCATTTGATAATACTACTAATAATAACAACAACAACAACAATAATAATGATGATGATAATAATAATAAGCTTTATTTGTATAGCACCTTTCTATACAAGGGTTGCAGCTCAAAAAAGGAGCTAGTTGAAGGCTAGGGTGAAAAGACAAGTTTTAAATCCACCCATCCGTCCATCATCTACCGCTTTATCCTCCACCAGAGGATCACGGGGGGTGCTGTGCCAATCTCAGCTGACCAAGTTTTAAGTCTTCTTTTAAAAATATCTAGTGAGCTCTAGCTTCCCTGATATCTAAGAGCAGTGTGTTCCAAAGTTTAGGGGCTTAAGTAACAAAGGCGCCATCCCCAATTTTCGTTCAACTGTTGTGGGGAACCTCCAATAAACCAGCAGCGGACGCTTGCAGTGTTCTTTGCAGTACATAGCTAACAAAGAAGTTGTAGCTTGGTCCTAGACCATGGAGCTTAAAGTCAACCCTGAATGTTACAGGGAGCTAAGACTGGACTCGTATGCTCTCTCTTCCTGGTTCTGGTTAATTATAGAGCAGCAGAGCTTTGGATGAGCTGAAGTCTGTCAGTGGTTTTCTTTGGGAGGCCAGTAAAAAAGTGCATTACAGTAGTCAAGTCTGTTTGATTTGATGTCCCCATGGAGTGGGAGTGAAGTATTGTTTTTAGTGGCTCTGTGTGTCTGACTGTCTGTTTGTGGCCGCTAGAGGCTTATTGTGTGAATGGGGTGAAGTCTGCCACCTCTGATTGCCTTGTTTCATTTATTTTGAAAGACAAAAATATGAGATAAAAATAGATAGAATGCAGGAAGAGGCAAGAAAATGTGTTGGACTTTTCTAAAACCTCCACTTAAATATAAAGCACAATGTCTAATATTTGGTTGTGGACTTGTGCAAACACACAAAAGAAAAGGTGTCAAACAGGAGTCAAATTCTTGCTTTTATTTGTTTTTTCCCATGCTCTCAAACATGTCTCTCAGGTATTAATACATTAACAGCAGAAGAATATATATATATATATATATATATACAAACATTTCCTATAAGTCAATAGAACATTTGACAGATGAATCTCTCTTAGAGACAATGTTTCTGGTATTTTTGTACACAAAGTAGATCTTTGCACACAAGTACATTTTCGCTATTGTAAGAAATCAATGCAAAAGAGCAGTCATATGAACACCATATAACTATGATAAGATAAGATGTTACTTTTCTTCTTCTTCACATTTCTTTCTACCATTTTTAATAAAGTCTATACAGACTCGAATAACATACTGATAGCCTGCCACAAGTTTGCAAGTATTACAGTACAGATAAGCTTTTCATTCAAGAGAAAGGCTGTTGAATCAGTGGACGCCCTCAGATACCAAAGACCCCATTCATCACTGAACATCTCTCAACTCACTGCTAATGTGGCATCATGCCTTACACCTGCAGAAAGTCACAAAGTCCCGGCTGAACTACAGCTCCCTTCGGCGCCGCTTGCCATCGCCAAACACAATAAGAGGTTTGTGGTTGGTTGTGATAATTAGCACCTTGAGGCAAGGCTGTGTATTGATAACAACATACACTCATGGTGAAGCTGTGTCTCAACCCCTGTGGTTTGAGTAACACCAGGCTAGCACTGCCCCAGGCTGTGTTTGATGATCTCGCGGGACTGGGGTGGGATCCTGTCTGGGAAGAGCACCTGGAACTCCACTACCAGGTCGCCCCGCTGGGACGGGCTCTTGGGCAGGGGCAGACCTTCGCCCCTCAGCCGCCGGACAGCACCGGGTTTGATCACATCGCTGCATGGCAGAGGCATCATCCGCTTGTCGAGCGTGGGCACGTTGACTGTGCAGCCGCAGAGAGCCTGGACACAAAAGGGGAACAAAATCGAGTTAAAACCTGTTATATTTAAAACAAGTTTCACAATGATTCCTGAGTGGCCTCGTTATGACTGAAATGAAGTGGGCTACACACACAGAAAAAAAATCTATTTAAACTTTAGTCTGAAGTTACATAACGGATATGGGGCATCTGTCTATTCAAAGGTATAACGATTGACTGTTACGCAACCAGAGGGTGTTACAGATGTTAAAATGGCAGCTATTTACTGTCTGTGCGTGGGAGTCAAGTGCTTCAGGAACTGAAAGGAGCCATCGGGATGATGGAGGAGCTCTTTGAAATGTCAGTCTCTCTGACTGCTACCCCGCTAATCTGTGTGTGTGGGTTGGTGAGAGTGAGAGCCAGAGATGGAGTGAGCCAAAAAAGAAAGAAAGAAAAAACACTGCCTCTCTGCCTGCCTTGTTCAGGGAGAGGAGAGGAGAGGAGAGGAGAGGAGCTGCAGTGTGATTTGTGGGGGCAGTGAGTGCTGAGGCTAAATTTAGCTTTTGCTCTCTCTCACTCTACATGGGGCTGATGAAGTAACTGTGGTGTTCTGTTAGCCCACTGTGGGCCCTGCACATGCCCAGTGAAAGAAAACTGTTTTTTTCCCCTCAGACTACTGTCAAAGAGATTGTACATAAGATTTATCACACCTTTCAGATCAATTTTGCTTGATATTTGAGAAAACACATATATGAGGATGAGAGGAGGCTGAGTTGATGTAAGTTGTTGATAACGACAACTGTGTCAATATGACTGCAGCAGACTCACCTCTTTGAGGGTGATCTTGGCTGTGAAGACGATGTTGGAGCCCTGCCTCTTGTACTGCGGGTGCTTCTCGTCCCTGAGGACGAAGGTGATGTCTGCAGGTGTGCTGTTGGGTGTCTCGTCGCCCTCCCTGGGGAAGGTGATCTTGGTCCCAGCTTTCCAGCCTTTCTTCACCACCACGTTCAGCACCTTGTCTTCAGATCGCACGCTGCGGCCGTCAGAGGTGAGCCGGCTGCGGGCGATCTTCACTTGCTTCGTGCAGCCGTGCATCACGTCCTCCAGAGTCACCAGCAGGTCGTGCACCGCCGCCTCCCCCTGCAGGCGCCGCTCGCCTCTTCGCAGCCCGCCCTCAGAACCGGCGGACCCGCCCACGTGGCTGTAAGTGAACCGCCTGAAAGGGTTGAAGAGGTCGTCTTCGCTGTCAAAGTCACTGCCAAAGTAGATGTCGAAGTGGTCCGATCCATGGAAGGAGGAGGAGAAGCTTTGATTGGAATCGCCGTGGAAACTGTTGCGGAAAACGCTGCCCTGGCCTGCCAGTGACATTCCATTCTTGAGGCCTATAAATACAGAAAACACAGGGGTTAAGTTAAACGTCGGCACATTTATCAAATGGTTCATTATTATTCCGATGCTGTTTTCCTGCCTTTACTAAACGTCAGCTATTTTCTGGAAACCTTGTTTATTGCTGCCTGAATAATTAATCATCCCCACAGCTGCCTCTGCTGTATGTGTTAAAGTGGTTTTAATTATGATCAGCCCAGTGTACGTCAGTATTTATGCAACAACCTGTGTTGCAGCAAATACCCAGATGGCTGTCACCCTCTAACATAATTCTGTGTCAATGAAAATGACGCTCACCTTCTTCTCCAAACTGGTCATATATGCTTCTCTTCTTGGGGTCAGTCAGGATCTCGTAGGCTTCTGCGATCTCCTTGAACTTGTCCTCTGCGTCGGCGTCGCTGTTCTTATCCGGGTGGAACTTGAGGGCCATCTTCCTGTAGGCCTTCTTGATCTCGTCTTCATTGGATTCGGGGGCGACACCCAGCACTTTATAGAAGTCCTTGCCTGTGGGTTTGATGGACAGACACGGTGTGTCCGGCTCAGACTTGGTGCTTTCCTGTAGAAAACAAGAGCAGTAATGCATTTTTACCATTCATAAAAAAAAGCACCATTTTACACAGAGGATATTGGCAACCATGCATGGATGGACATCTCAGCTTATCAATATTCATCACACAGTTTACAGCACACAATGGCCGAATGTCTTTTACACCAAGTGCTGTGCATCATCTATAATATGCAGTGAGATATGCTCCTCTCTCTTACACACACACACACACACGTCATGGGAAAATACCATCTCATCTCTGTGCCGCTATGCGCCTGCACATGCATCACTGACGCAAACGTGATAAGGGGGGGAAAAGTCGTGTGAGGAGAAAAGGTTTCCCCCCAACGACAGAGATTCTACGCAGCGATTGGCTGAACGAGAATCAAGGAGTTCTCGGGTGTGAATGAGCCCACACCAACAGAAAAGATAATGAACGTGTATAATATTCAGTCATAGGAAACTGAAACACCATCACACAACTATCGCATTAGAATAATCGATTCTTTCACTGCTTCTAACATTTAAAAAAGCAACACAAAAAACTTCCTCAAACATGTACTTACCGCTGAGGATGATCCTGAGCTGTCGCCTCTGTGCATCACTCGCACTTTGCACTTGACATTTTTGTGCTTCATGCCGAACTGAGTCCAGATGAGAACCATGATGCTGATCTTTGTTTGTTAGTTTTAGTGTTGAGTGATGAGTTAAGCTTGGTTTGCTTTGTGTCGCTGTCCAGTGGCGCTGGTGCTGAAAACTCTCCGCGTTCCTCTGTCCTCAGCTCTCGCCGGCTCTCTGTTAAATAGGCGCCGCGGCAGCTCCTTCACTACACGCTCAGCCACCCACGCACAGCGGACGAGATTTCCCCGGGCCCGCCCATTTCCTCGCGCGCTACAGGGAATGCCGGTGTCCTCAGTTTGCACGGCGCAGAGCCATTGGTGCTCCGGCGATGATGGTGCGGATGTTGCAGCCTCCTTCTCCATCTGTAGACTTGCTTCCGGAGTTCTTGTGGACAGGAGCCGAGCAGACAGTCACGACTCAGTACAGGGTTTTTGTTTTTTTTATATATCAGCACAGACAGAAGAGACCACAACCACCAGACACAGAAAAAAAAAGACTGCAGCTGCTGTTCAGACAACCCTCCAGTCCAGACAGTCACCTGATGGAGCCTGTCCTCAAATAACTTTTCATACAACCTGTCTCATATTAGTTTCATTTTGCAAATTCAAAGTGGCAAAGTAATATGATGCATGGAAATGGTTCAGGATCAAGAGCACCAGCAAAGCGACTAGAACAAAACATGCATAGGTCTACTGAATGGAAAATCAAATTATACATATGTGTCCTCACCTACCAGTGAGGACAAGGAAGTTATGTCCTCCCTTTTTGTCAAGTGGACTTGAGCTAAGGTTGCCTGCCCCGGCATCTCTGTATTTATGATATTATTTTAGCAGCCAAGTAGCATGTGCACTTATTTGATTACTGTGTGAGATCAATAGATATGTGCATAAGACTGACACAAATACAGATGCAACACATTTGAAATGGGACAACAACTCAGTCAACTGCTGCTTTTCTGTGAGCGATGGAAAATGAAAGCCACCACTTGTAAAATACATATTCGTAATTTCTCTAAAAGCAGAGTTAAATGTTTCCATTGACCACCTTTTTAAATGTGTCTACATACACAGCAAATATAATGCCTTTTTTTTTGCCTTTCAAAATGATAAAAAAATAATATTAAAAATAATGATAGTTTTATAATAAGTTGTAAAAATCAGCTAATCAAAAAAACAACAACTAGACTTTCTCAAATAAACCTTTGGATAGAAAAAATACAGTTTAAGTCACTTAGGAACATCTCTATGCATAAGATTTATTTGTGAGAAAATAACAATAATGAGCAAATTCATTAAATGATAATTTGTAAATGCTAATTTAAAAATTCCAAATGGCCAAATTAATCAACCCTACCATCTAATAGACCTACCTGAAGTAATAGTTGCTTGACTATTCGGTAATTTTGCTTATTTATCAAAACACATCATGCATCAACAAAATATTTGAAATTATTTAATTCTCTTATAATCACTTAATACTATTTTTATTTTCTGCTCAGTCAACCCTCCACTTAACATAAGGAACCTCAAAAAGGAACCCCTAAATCTCATTTTTTCCAGTCTTCAACAAGCCAGAACAAAACTGTAAACATATTTTACGTCATGAAGGCCACGATGTCTGTGACATACATTCATGTGTTCCAATGCACATTTGCTCCCATTGATAAAGACTCAGGTATTTCTATGTGGAGAATGTTCTACACATACTACAGGATTACATCACAGATTCTAGTTGTGCAGCACGGCACTGCAGCCATGGAAATAGAAATCGGAGCCACAGGGAGTGGACATACATGGCAGTGTTTCCTCCTGATGATGCTTCATACATCCAATGGGGGATGGAGTTTCCTGGGGATTCTCCTTTCGTCTTACAGGAACCAGTTGACAAATTTGGTTTGAATATGGAGAGCTGGGAGCGTCATGCGCCAGATAGCGGCTGTTACATATACTATTCACAGACTGCACAGAACAGAGTGAATCAGTACAGCCTCATCCGTGGTGTTCGTTCATTCCTGCTGCCCACGGCAACAGAGTGACTGTGTGTTTGTGCTGTTTTTTTTCACACAGCCACACTGTCTCTGAGAAAGACTGGCAGTACAAAGCTGCCTGTCACTTTCAGGGAGAATAAGGCTAATTAAAGTACCAAACTGTACAGACACTTTTATTGTTAGGTTGTCAGAGGGCGGACAGCTCACATGCAACCTGGTGTCCTGATGGTGTTGTTTGCTGTTCTCTTGTGCCTCAGTTGCGGCTGCAGACAGTGAACAACTAAACTTAGCACAAAAAGCGAGGACATTTGTTCCATGACTAAATTGTTAAATTGCCAGTATTTCTTCAGACTTCAATCATCCAACGACTCCAAACAACAGTCATTAGCAGAATAAGATGTTTGGCACTGGCAGAAGAACATTTTTTGAATTCAAATGTGGCACCATTTAAAAGTAAATAAACAGGCTTTCCAAAGGTACAAGATTTATTGCCAAGAAACATCCTTACAACAAAGAAATAATCAACCAAACACAAATTGTACTAAGTTAGTTATACTTCTGTATCCCCTGTTTTGGAATGGAATGGACCTGATTATTGATATCAACATTATCATATTGCCATGGTAGCATTAGCATTTAAGTCAAATCACCACTGTGAAAAGATACTATAGCCCTTCTGGGCCACTAGCATTGTTGTAAAATCTCAGCTAAATTAGCAGTTCAGGTTCTTACAGGATGTTTCCCAGCACTGAGACACTCATGTTGGGAAACATCCATTTGTCCACCCACTGTTCATATAATAGCTTTTTCCAAACTATGAATTTATTAACTCATTTATTTCTTTATGTTTGCCTAAAACGTGCCAACATCTCTGACTCTGATATACTGGAATGATCCACCTGTGCACTACTTATACTTATCTGAGTGGAACCCAAGAGGGCGACATGCAAACTAAGTCACTACACGATACAATAGTCTCCTCGCTGGTTGTTCTAACTAACACAGTCAGACCCAATACCACTTCTGCTAGTGCTGTAAAATTAAGCTTTATTGTTACAGTTTTGTAACAATGACACATATAAATCTCTCTGATGCAGTCTCATTTAAAGATACAGTGTGAAATTTTGGTGATTTTTTAAAAATAGAATATAATCTAAACAAAAATATCTTGCAGATTAAGAACAACTAATAAGGATAAAATAAGATTTAAAATGTCTCCCAGTTTTGTTGTTGTTATTATTCTGTCTTTGTCTGGTCTTCATGAACACAGTTGCGTCCTTCATCTGAAAACAGAGGGGGGGTTTCTGAGCAGCATAATTCACTTCTGAAACTTTATGTGCGGATGCTTGTCAGATATAATCCAACCGTGGTTGCAACCGTCTCGCTTTACTAGCACAATGTTGCTGTTGTCTCTGTCTGTCTCGACATAAGACATGTGTAGTGCATGTATGTCTTCAGGCAACACAAGATCTAAACACCACTGTACGCACAGATAGTCACATGGAGCTGATGGGCTAAGTATTGTATACACTATATACTTTTAAATAAGTCAAATAATATCATAAATATATGATGTCAACCAGTGGCTTGTTGATTATGAAAATCTTTGGTCGGGGGCAGGCAGCCTTATCTCAAGTCCACTGGCACGTGACTATGTGGTGAGGTTTAATCCCTCACTGGTTCTGCCCCGTGTCTTTCTCTCCGCTGTTGAGTTTTGTGGGAGCAGCACTCGTAGGTGCTGCCTGCAGGCAACTCTAGAAGGTGAATCACACATTAAGTAAGCACTGCAGCACTGGCACAAGGAGAAGTGGCACAAATCTCATGTCATACCATCCCACTTGCAACACCTATCCTGTTCTTCAAAGGTCAGTGGATGAATCAACGCTGTGCTAAAAGCCACAGAGAAATCCATTGACTCAAGTCACTTTTACCTTCAGGCCTCAGTAGATTAGATAAACAAAATCATTTCAAATTGGAAACTATTTGATTTGAAGTGAAGGGCAGAACAAATGTGGATAATCTGGATAATCAATAGACGTACTTTATCACCAGGCAAGAAAATGTTCTCATTTTCACCTGATTCGCCTTCCCTCGTCTCGCACCCTCCTCCCCCATCCTCCACAAATGTACCACATCTCCCACACACTCCTGCCAGTGTGACTGTCTCATATGTGCTGCATTGGCGAGACTCGAGTCTTGTGTCGTGGTGGGCCAGATACACAGACAAGCAGATGGCAAGGGATATTATCCACATACAGATACACTCATACATGTAAATATAAGTGCAGACGGCGACCCAGACAGAGCTCAGTGTGGCTTATCAGACGGCATCTTGGGAGCTTCTTTTCACGGAGCTCAAAACCGCCTTGATTGAGGCGAGAGGAGACAAGTATGTCCACAAAGAAAAGACAAGAGAAGATACAACGAAAGAGAGAATTAGATATTAGATATACTAAGAGAGTGGCACAGTAAGAAATTAAAAGAGAAATAATAGGAGGAGAGAGTTACACAGATTGGAGTGCAGAAGGCAGAGATGTATTATGCCTGGCAGAGAAGAGAGTGCTCTCTGAAATCTCCCCTCCAGCTCACTGTCTGCACTCGTGAAAAGTCCTGCTGCTTTCTAAATCATCTTCCAGCAAACACTTACACTGTGCCGCCGAGAAACCGCGCCACACACAGTGGACTGATGCATACACACTTCATTTGTGTTCTTTGTAAGCCAATGTGAATGAATAGAACCACAAGAGTGGTTTCGCTTGCAAAGTCAAACATTTACCAAAACACTCTGATGGACACCTGTTCATAGATGGTTATTAGAGTTACTGTTATACCCTTATATCATTGTATATTCCATTTTCAAAACCATTCTCTGTAAAGCCTAGAGAGAATTGTGTGTAAAATCCCAGTAAAGCTGATCAGCCTGTCTGGTAAAAATGAATAAAATCACCTTTCTCCCTCATTCTGGTGCTTGATTTAAACACCAGCAGGTCGTTTTGATCATGTCGGCATGTCTAAATGTATTAAAGGTGATTGGGTGATTTGATATTTGTGTTAACAAGCAGTGGAGCAGTTGTAAGTATAGCTGCTATTGTCAACTCAAGTAGTTGAATGCAGTTCCCTCAACTCAGCTTTCCTACAGTTTTGGTTCCATATTTCTTTGGGCAGTGCTGCCCTCTGCTGTCTAGAGAAATGACACTGCAGGCAAATAATACTACCCAGGGTACATTTCAATATTGTGCCAGCCATTTTATATAACACATTATTGTTATATAAGAGTAAGAGTAAATACCAGAACTGTACATCATGATAACAGCTCTACATGTCAGGACAAAAATCATCATCTATAGTCTCTTGTGGCTTTCCTAAAGCCTTTAATTCTCTCTGGTAGCGGTGATTTTTGTCAGGGTAAGAGAGTCTGCAGATGGCTGTGATCTCAGAGGAGAACGAGGAGGACGATGAGAGTCGACAGGCGGAAAGGCCGCGTACAGGCGGGTAATGCAAGCTGAAGAGGGGATGACACAGGAGGGCAGAGCTGTGACACATTATATGAGAGACACCTGGTTGTTAGCGATGATGTTTATCGAGTTTGACTGTGGGATGAGGTTTATTGTTCACCGCAGACATCAATCTGCAGCTCGCTGATGTCATGAATGGAAGGAAACACCATTTCCCTTTTTTAAATGCGGCATTTGGTCTGATGATTCTGTCAATCATACCACAAATTACAGTTATACCTCAGACAGCACTGCAGAATAGAGCTGTTGTAGCCCCCGCAGCTTGTGGAGTAAATAGTCTTGTAAAGAGCAGCCAGAGCACAGAGGAGAGGACAATGTGATTCATGGGATGTCTTTTTTAAATAGCAAACAACTGCAGAAAATTAAAAAAATGAGTCAGCACACACGGGGGTGCAACCAATTATTTTTCTGCCATGATTGATTCGCCATAATTCCGTGGAGCCCTTTGAAAAGCCCGAGCTCCTGCTGTAGCCTCACAAGACATGGTGCATACTTTGATGCAAAGAGGAGAGTCTGTTTTTCTCTCTTTTCTTTTTTTTTTTATCAGTCAACATGGCAGCAGCAGAGTCCAACACACGGCATGAACACAGATAAGTGGTGAGGTGAGCAGCAGACCCAGAGGAATTAGAATTCTGTCCAGGGACCAACTCTGAATGGCACTGACGAGAATAGCTGCTAATGGAAAGCCATCTTTATACTTAGACTTTTTGTTGTTTGTAGCAGGGGTTGAAGGATTTTGGGTAAAATATCTGATAGAGTTTTTCCTGACATACTTTGCGATTTGATTTGAGACACTGTATGCACTGTAGATTTTAAGTCAAACCTCAGTTAAATATTCCCGTATTTAAAACAAAGATAGAACATAACTGGCACCATCTGAAGACTCTAAATCGGTCTCTGAATGTTGACCTGTTGAACCCAGCCTCTCCTTTACTTAATCACCACCAAACACTCAGATATACGCTGTGTGATCCCCATGATTTAAGACCCTGACATTGTTATTATTTTCATCCTTCTCCCTCCGACACTAACACATTTAACAAATCACTGTGATCATGAAAGGAAAAGATTCAAGCCCACAAGTGCGCACTAAAATCCAAACCTCTCTACCACTTGTCCGTGCTTCTTATTTTGATATTTTTATTGAAGCAGGGATCAAAGCAGACTCGCCGAGGATCTTTCCACTGTTGTCGTCAACATCCTCAGACATGAAAGCCCGGCTGTGTTTATGTTGTTCAGTGAGCAGAGAACCCTCTTGATCCTTCAGCTCTGCTGGTGTCTCCTTTTCTTCTGTGCTGCAACGCTTCAACCGATATGGAAGCCGCAGTGTACTGAACACGGCTCTGCAGCGTTGTTTCAGATCAAGCTTTGTGATCAAATATAACAAGAGCCACGATTGAGCTGTGATTCTGTTGTCACCAAACCCTCTTAATGTCGTACCTTTGTTTGTTTTTACGTGATGTTGGAAAACATGCTCATGCATTTTTTGTTTTTGTGTACATCTATACAAATCATATTTTGATATATCCCAGCCTTACTTTCATTAGTAACACTATACATTACTGTGACAACATGGACATAGTGTGTTTATAAGTAATATAATGTAATAACTGGGAAGTGATATGATTGTAAAACTATTTTATTTCTGTAGCTTGATAATGATATTTAAAAATAAAGTGTGAGAGACATAAGGGGGGATGAATTTCAACATTATAATATGATCATTTCCAATTCTGATTCCCATACATTTTAATGTGAAGGTCTTACACCTATGATAACTCTCATTACTAAGCTATTACTTGGATATCTCTCTGGAAATTACCGTGATATTATCCACACTATTACTAAGCTGGAAATTGCAGTAGAAATACGATGGTATTAGTATGAGATATATCGCCATGTTGTTGCTGTCATGTAAAACAATTAATCAGATTTTATCAGTGATTCACACAATTTTAACCGTATGTGTGAACGACCCATTTATTGATATTTGATTGGTGACGAGTCTATGGAAGAGGATCAGGGCCACATGATTTAAAAAATAAATACATTTAAAAGCCAGAATTTAGAGAATAAAGTCATCGTAATAAATAATTCTGACTTTTTTCTTAGAAGTCACTTATTGTTTTTTACATTTGGCCCTAATCCTCTTCCGTATGCGTTGTATTTAATAATTATTTAATATTTTCAACTTAAACACAGGTAGGCCTAATGTCAAGTGGGCAGATATTGTGCAAACATTTAATTTAGATTTTTTTTTTGTCTCACTTTTTACCAAAAAAAAAGACCACACAGTCAGAATCATGTAACTCTAATTTGTTAAAAAAAAACAAAAAAGAAGTAGAAAGTTTTTCTCACCTCTGAGCTGAGGACACATCACTCATCTTATTGACCAGAGCCAAGTTAGTGGAAACATGTACACACTTTATTTGTAGGACTCTGTATGACGCAGGCTTCGCTTCCCTATGTTATTCTCTTTTTGTAGAACCCCTGCCTGGAGCAAAGTCCAAAGCTCCTTCTCTTCTTCTTTTCTCTCAGCGGTTAATCAAAGAAAAAATAATGCTCCAGTGGGGGAGAGGATTTCTGGCTTTAGCAAAATAGCGGCATTTGTTTCTTGGGCTGGTGTCCCAATTTCACAAGGACTTTGAGGATTGTTATGAATGTTAATGTTCATGCATATGTATGAATTCTTCTTCTCTCGCATGCATGCGTGCAAACCATTTCTTATATTAGAACTCAAATGACCCTGGGGCCACTGAATGTCCAGTCAGGTCAGGAGGGGGCCATGAAAGTGGAAAACATCTGTTATATTATATTATACCACAATATTCCATCATAATATTGCAATAATAATAATTTCTTTCAATATTTAACAGAATTTCAAAATAAAAGCGTTTATTTTGGAATGGATCGATAAAAAGTTCACATTTATGATGCACAATGGATCTGTAAATTTAAAAAGACATACTTCATTATAACTTGTCATTAAGTGGTGGGCCAAATGTGGCCCCCGGGCCGCAAGTTTGAAACCTCTGTATTAAACAGTGGGTTATGCAAATGTAGAATATATAAAAACAGGTACATTTAAATCCTGATTTTATCACCATTCAAATCCACTGAACTGTACATGAAATTCCAAATATTAAACAGCCCTTTATTTTGATCAGGTTCATGACTCTACAGAAACAAAATGACCAAGACCTTGAGGACAAAATGATCGGGAGAAAACGAGGTTACACTGAGCTTTAAGTTAATCATCAGAAAGTTAGAAAGACGAGACACCACGCGGAATCTGAGTTACAAACAAACCTATGTTGTTCATCCTTTCCTTAGCATGTGTCAATCACGTAGTAGTGAAACACAATACAACCAGTATGATCTATATATAGGAAGCACCTGTATGTAACCTTTGAGTAGAGAAGTATTTTTTATAATAAGGCTTGCTTTATTTCAAACCTGTCTACTTAATCTTGGGACCTCTTGTGCTAAACTATATGAAAACGTTGGTAAGATTAATTATAACTTACATTATTTAGCATTAAAAGCTTAGCCGTAGTCTTCAAGAGACAATGGAACAGGCAGTCAAAAAATGGAAGAAGGAAACAGACACGATAATAAACACATACAGTACTAAGATTGTGGTCATATATGCACAGAAACTTACACATCAGACAGACACACACACACACACACACACACACACACACACACACACGCATACACACAAACAAGCATTCTTTGGAGAGCTGGTGTCATATTTTTCTCTTGACTTTAGTGTGTGTCAGAGCCGTGCTGAGTGTTGAACTCCTGGAAATCCTCAGGGATGGTGTCTGTGAAAATGAGAAGTCAGGTAGAAGCAGGTGAGGACAAACAGCTGCAGTCTTGTTTATGTGAGACACACTGAGCCATGCCCCAGACGCCAGTCATTCTAAAACATATCTATGTTATGTATTATTGACCACAGTTTACCATATAAACATGCGGTCACATGATACATGCTATACTGTGTAGTGTAATATTTCTATTTGGCCAGAAGCTTGAGCATGACGGTGCTACATGGAGTATGAAAGCATCACCAAAGATTGGACGTTCATGGCTTGAGATCAGCAAGATAACATGTGTGTTTTGTTTTCTTCACATGAGGCAGAGTGACAAAAAAACCCGTAAATGGATTAATGTTTTTGATGAAGCGAGTCCTTACCATTGCAGCGGTATTTCAAATTGGACCAGATGATGTTCTCCTGAGAGAAACAGAACACGCCCAGTCGTCCTCCTCGCATGGTCGTGTCAATCGTCACTCCAGAGTCTGCAACCAGCTCAGTTCCCTCATAAAACCGTGCTCTAAATAGGGGGACAAGGAGGCATTATACTTATTATTAAAAATTCAAATAACTCTTAAGCAATAATCTTAGCATAAAGAATGATGTTAACCCTTAGAACACAGAGCATTTCGGCTGCTTTTTCCCATTAATATGTTAAAACGTACAGTACAGTATATACAGAGGCCATAAGAATGTGCAATATAGTGTCTTATATCCTTTTTTCATTTTCCCCAACTATATAAACACACCTGAGCAAAATGTTTAAAATCGGATTGAATTTGTGAAATTTGGAAATACGTCACAGTTCGAAGTTCACAAAGTTCACTTGACTTGTCTTTATCGTCTATTTTGTGACTTCTGCACAATTATTGCTACTACAAGACACAACCTCCTTGGGTGGAGGATATATGAGACATGTGTCATCAGTCTTTGTGTCATTACTGTCACTGACATCTTTGTACAGAGCCGTGTTCTTCTATTTCCGCTGTTGTAGTTTAATTAAACACAGACAGATATGAGAGTGTTTTTGTCTTACCTGATATATCCAACCTGTGGCCGGTGTTGCAGATACCAGCGGTAGGACACCTTGTCTTTCCAGCCGACATTTCTCGGGTCCTTCCACAGCAGACGCACCTGGTCATTGGTGTCTCCCGTGTGCCACAGTGCATTTCTTAAGTGCTCGCCGGGGCCTGATGTGGATTTCACAGCCTGGTGAACAGACAGACGCGTGGGGAGGCAGCACAGACAGGAGAAATTAGGAACGTATTAATACAAATATGAACAAGTTTGAATCTGCAGCTGGGGTTTTGTGACATTTGTGGCGTGCACGTTCACCTTAAGCTGGATGCCGGGCTCAGCCACAGCTCTGAAAGGTGTCGCCTGCCAGTAAGTCTGTTCAGTCTGCTTCCACATCACCACATAGAAGGAGGATGAGTCCTGGTAGCCAAAGATGAAGCCGGCATAGTCGTCGTCAGTCACTGTGTTCACGTGAAACGTCCCCTCGAAGTCCACTCCACTGAAAGCAGTGTAACCTGATGAGAGACTGTGTCATTAGCATGGTGTGTGTCTTCAGGCTGAGATATGTGTTTATTGAATGACTGATATTTGACTGAAGAGAGAACAGGAAGACATATTACCAACAGCAAGTCCTGGATCACTGTTCATGGTCTGAACAATTTCCATTCCCTGAGTGAGTAAGATGGAGAAAGCTTGCACATGAATGCCTTTATTTGTTGAACTCAGAGTTAAATCTATTACAAATCTATATATACAAAGAGACAATTGGATGTAGTCTTACAGTTTAATGGCTGATATGGAATATAATGAATAGCCACCAGGGGGCGACCCTGCTAGTTTCAAAAACAACTCCATTTGAATGAGAGTCTTTGTCTCACTTGATTTATAATATCAGTAAACATTTTCCTGAGGAGTAAATGGTCTCAATCGCTCGTTTTGAGTCCTCTGCAGCAGAAGATTACGTCTATATACATATATATATATATATATATATATATATATATATATATATATGTATATGTATAGTATATATATATATATATATATATACATATATGTATGTAGATATGAGATATTAAAAAGAACCGTAGTTTGTTGTATTTACTACAAAAAGAAAAATAAACCACAGAACTTTGTAGATCTTTGAGAAAAGCTGTATGTGTGTGTGTGTGTAGTATGTGGATGCAAAGATGGACAGAAAAAGGACAGATATGCACTTCTTTCATGACTTCATAGACAGAATGTGACACATCCTATGTCCTTGATCTCTAAATAAGACACGTCCACTTTGAAAGAAAATATTTAAATAAAACAAACAAAACATTCCTCTATTACTCTTAACTCTAGAGCCTCAGGTTGCAGACCCCTGTCCAAGATGCAGGTTCAGACTCTTACAGATGATATTCTTACTGACTGCTACTCGGTTTCACCAACATCTCACCTGGTTTAAAACAACCCAGTTGGGGTCGATTTGCGCGTCACCCTCGGGGTCCAGCACCACCGTCTGATAGGCTCTGAAGTCAGTCAGGGTAACCTCAGCATTCTCGGGACAGTTGTCAATCCTGTCAATCACTTTGTCCTGGTCAAAGTCCGACTCGCACACATCTCCAACCCCATCGTCTACGAGACAAGACGGGATTATTAGAACTGTCACTCAAAAAGCAAAAGAGATGAAACGTCATGGTTTTATGATCAAGCTACAAGAACATCCCTTTTCTCACATTGTCAGTATCAATCTATTTATGACGGCCTTCACCAAAAAAAGTAGACTGAACTTAAATGAACTTAAAGTTCTTTGTTCTTCTTGTAGAAGCTGCAGTGACTCTAAAACGCCCCAAATATTCCTCTGAAGTTCAGACACTATATCTCTGAGGTTAAAGCTGTGTGTTTGTTCCATTTGTTCCATTTTCATAGATTTGTACTGAAACTTGTTCTGGTCTGTGTCCTGCTGTGATCGTGTGGTCAGCATTTGAAAACACTCACAAATCACACATGTGTGGGACATGAGGGAGGATGGATTTTGACATTATATTATGGTATTTATCAATTTTGGTTCTTAAACTCTTTCATGTCAAGGTATTTCATGAGTCATTTCTTCATTTACTTCTTCTTCTTTTTTTAATTAATAGATTAAAAGCACTTTAAAACAACCACAGTGGACCACACAGTGCTGTACAGAGTAATAAATAAAATACAGAGTAAATAAAAGACGTAAAAAAACATGTAAAAGGTGAATAAAATAAATTAAAAGACAAAATAAAGCATTCTGTGAAATGCTACCACAAATATTGTTATTTTTTACAATAGTAATAGTAGTTTTAGACCTCTGCTTTAAACCAAGCCATAACTTGGATGTTACTCTGAGAATAACATGGAATTATTGCAATATTATCTCGAGTATTAAGGACTTTCCATTCTGACGTGTGTGTGTGTGTGTGTGTGTGTGTGTGTGTGTGATCGTGCTGAAACTCACCGTTGTCGTCAATCTGGTCGGGGTTTGGCACCAGCCGACAGTTGTCCGGCCCAGGTAGAATAATGTCAGGGATTCCATCGTTGTCGTCGTCATCATCACACTCGTCACCCAGCCCGTCTTTGTCTGTATCCAGCTGGGAGCTATTGATCACGAACGGGCAATTGTCCTTGGTATCCTGGTGACCGTCACCATCACTACAGGGGAAGTGACATAATTAAATGGTGTAAATAAAGGCAGTAAAGCAGTGGAGATTGTGATTGTAGCAATTTGATAATATCAATAACTTTTATTTTATCCCTTAACCAAAATGGACTGAAAAAGGGTCTATCTATTTTGTGACTTCTGCACAGTTATTGCTACTTTATATCCTAATTTTGACTCAACAACACATAAAAAGATGGTAAACAAGCCTAAGAGTTAACAGCCACATTTGGCTGATCCTGCTAAAAATAAAATAAATCAAATCAAACCAAGCAGAAAATAAAGTGTTTTTTAGATGTCCCTACTCAGATAGTGCTGTAATAAAATAAAATAAAATAAAATTAAATTAAATTAAATTAAATTAAATTAAATTAAATTAAATTAAATTAAATTAAATTAAATTAAATTAAATTAAATTAAATTAAATTCTTGGCAAAAATTAAGAGAGACTCTCAAAAGAGGATGAATGTCTTTTCAAAACCCTGGATTGCAGATTAAACCGATAAACAGAACTTCCAATACATTCTGACAAACTGGCAACATTTGGCTCTTTCTGTTCATGATGATACATTTTAAAATCATCTAAAAATCATAATGACAGTATTTTTACCTGTCCTGGTTTGTGTCGCAGGAGTCTCCGACCAGGTCGTTATCTATATCAGACTGAAACAAGAGCACAGAGTTAACTTAGATAACATAGACCATCCATCCATCCATCCATCCATCCATCCATCTGGCTCTGACTGACCTGGTTAGGGTTGGGGATATCAGGGCAGCTGTCGCATGCGTCTCCCACTCCGTCTCCATCTCGGTCCAGCTGGTCTCTGTTCTTGACACGCTGGCAGTTGTCCAGGAAGTTTTTCAGGCCTGCATCACCAGTCACAGCACAGTTATTGTCATTTAGCAGTCAGGCCACTTCTGTTCCTCGTTTGCAGCCGTAAATTAAGATTACTGTCATGTATATAATTACATTAAAGTGCAGATTATTTACTGCAGCAGAATACAAACTGTTAGTTTGTATGCTGGAGTATTTCCACTAGAATGAATCACAGGTGATTCACTGCCTTATTTGTTGTGTACCATAGATTTTGAGAGCAAATTTAATTGTTTTGTTATTTTTGCGTTGATTTCACCCGCCAATGGGCTGCAGATGTGAAGTAGCTATGATCTCAGTTATAATCTGGTAGAGTGCATCAAATGTTAACAATTAATAAATCAAATCAAATGAATATAAAATATAAAAGAGTATTCTGAATGAAGTGAATTCCTAGTCAAGTACTTGATAAATCCACACTGACCTGTCCATGAGTGTATTTAAATTTGATCAGTGACCACTATGGACAATTTTAGATATTATATATCCACAATGTTGTTTTTAATTTCACCACTAGGTTGCACTGTTGCATTTCCTATGGAGGTGAACAGCAGCTTGTGTGTGTGGGGGGGGATTTTTGTTCATGGCAGGGAGGAGCATTAAAGGTCAAGCAGTGGGGATGGGGTGGAGGAAAAACTATCTTCTCCCCTGTGAGGATTTTGTGAGGTGTAATCATGCTGGTGACTGATCAAAGCTTGTGTTCGCTGTGAGGCTGGACTGCAATTGGATTTTACTTTTTACTTTTTTTTTTTGCTGCTTCTCATGTCTGACAGCTGACATATAAAAGCACCCACACTACTAGACCGTGATTAATGCATACAACATAGTTTTTAAAGACACATACAAAACATCCAAAATCTGTATGCATGGAGAGACCCGAGTAATAAGTTGTAACAGTGAGTGCCTCCTGCGGTACTGCTTATATGACAAGAGCGTCAGTATTAGTCATGTAAATTTCTTTGCCGTACCATCTCCATCCATGTCATCATCACAGGCGTCCCCTTTGCCGTCGCTGTCAGTGTCCCTCTGGTCAGGGTTGTCCACAATACGACAGTTGTCACAGGCGTCGCCGTGACTGTCCTTATCACTATTCCTCTGGTCCAAGTTGGGCTTCAACCAGCAGTTGTCCTGAGACAGACAGAGACACACACTTCATTAATTAAATGACCCTAACCCTAACCCAATGACCATAGAATATACAATTGTTTTCCTCTTCTTTTTTTTTTGAAAGTATACTTATTCATCTCCTGGTTTCAATAACTCTGTCAAAAGGACAAGAACTGGCTGCAGGGTTTTGTTAACCTTTGCTCTAAAATGATTGGCCAAACATCTCCCATGCAGCTTTAATCTGATCGAGGCATAATGATTGTTGATGATCCCAGTCATGTTTTTATGAAGAGTTTCAGCTGTTATTATCTGAAAGGAACTTGAAACTGCCTATACGTACATCTCTCTCTCTCTCTCTCTCTATGTATATATATATATGTATATATGTATATATGTACATAACAGTAACAGTTCAACTTGCACTTTAACCTTAATCCAGGATCTCAGAATTGTTAGACTTGTATGTGGATTTGTTTATTTTCTTCCCTGTATTTTCTTTTGCTTGTCTAATAGATTTTTTAAAAAATTTAAATTAACTGAATTCAATTAAATTTTATTTGTATCTCGCCAAATCCCAACATACATTATCTCAAGGCACTGTATGTAGTCAGGCAAAAACCTTGACAACATGATAGAGAAACGAGAAACCCAACAGTTCACACACTGAGCAAGCACTCTAGGCCTCAGTGGAGAGGAAAACAATTCTCTGACAGAACTAGACTCATACATGTGCGGCCATATGCCTCGGCCGGTTGGGGTGAAAGGAACAATGGGGGACAGAAAGGGGGAAGAGAAAGTGAGAGAGGGTGAGGTAGGGACAGAATGAGTTGAGCATGTGTAAAGCATGTGCCTTTAGGTACATCCAAGTTAAAACAGATATGACAGTTGACTATTTTACAGCATAAACATCTACTTCAAGTCTGTGTGTGGAAAAATCACTGATCTGTTTTGTTTATTCAAGTAAAAATAGGTTTTGTTTTCTCCTCTCTTTATTTTTTACGATTCACGTGTGTGAAATCTCTAAAGACCTAGAGATCTAGTGTCTTTTCAGACTGACTTTAGTTACTGACAAAGAATGACAAGCGCAAGAGAGAGCTGGGGAGCATGACGTCATTGTTTTCCTAAAGTAGCGTATTCGCTGTCTACACGAAGACGCATTTTCAAAAAATCCTCCAAACTGTCGTCTCTGTGTGGACGGAAAGCCTCTCCGACAAAAAACAGTATACGTTTTCACCTGAACCCCTTTCTGTGTGGACGGGCACTTAAAGCTCTTTGGAATGTTGTTTTGAAAAGTGCTTTATAAATTAAGTAGAGAAATAGTGAGCATATTGATGCCACTCCCATGGAACCACAGTAAATATACAGTAATGTATAGAAACTGGAAACCGTTTTTTCCACTGCAAACACCTTCAGTTGCAGGCTCCAATCTGCTGACCACTGACCTGCTCATTTGGAATACCATCACCATCTGCATCATCATCACAGGCATCTCCATAGCTATCCCTGTCAGCATCCTCTTGACCAGAGTTAGGAACGTAAATGCAATTGTCCTGTGAGGAGAGTATAAAAAATGAAGAGGAAGGCCCATCTATCATGAAAAAAAAAAAAAAAAACTGGCTGACAACAGTACTTTACCTTTTTGCAGCTTGCTTCCTTGCATTTGAGTTTGTCATCTGGGTATCCATCAATGTCAGTATCCTTCCCACACAGGTACCCGTTACCTGCCCAGCCAATTCCACACTGACAAGACAAATGAAACAGACATCCAGTGTATGGTTTTATAGAGTATGCAGCTTATTGAGGTGTGTAAGTGTGTGAAAGCCCTATACCTGACATGAGATTGACCCATCTCTTGCCATATGACACTGGGCATTGGCATCACAGGGGTTGGTGAGGCTGTTGCCACAGCTCATCTCCGGCTTACAGCCTTTCACCTGATCTCCTGTGAAACCTGTCTTACAGGTGCCACAGTGATAGGAGCCCTGTGCGGGAGTCAGGACAAGCCATGTCAGAGTTTCTCTTTTCCGAGAGCAGAGTTAGGAAAAAGTCACACAAAAGAAATGAATGTTATGTCTGAGTCTCGCAGAACTCTTACCACGGAGTTGTGGCAGATTGAGTTTGCAGTGCAGCCTCCATTGTTGGGTCGTTTGCATTCGTCAATGTCGTCGCAGACCTGAATTGTGGAACATGAGTACAATATAACTGTGTAAAGGTTTGTATTCATGACAGTTTACCTCCTTTATTGTCTCCATATGTCAGGGTTGGAATAATTAAATGCACCCAAAACGGCCCTGATGGGGCTCTTTTGTATTTGGCTACACTAAAGTACTTTGTACATATGGGGTGTTATAAAGTTGCATTTAAGAGGTAGCAAAACCTAATTGACATTGTACTTTTAAACTACCTGGTCCATAATAATTAATTAGGCTTCACATTACAGCCCCCATGTCTACTTTGCAGTTACTTTAAACGGAGTTATTAAGGGATCATTTTATTTTATAATCCACTTTTACATTTTCATGAGGTTTGTTTCACATTTTTTCATTAGCTCTGGTTTGATGGTCGTGCACTTTCTTCTAACAAGGCATCATTTGTTGGTAACATTGATGCCGACACACGCGGCATCAAAAATAAGGCATTTAATATCTGCAGATATTTAGTCATGAATTATTTATTTTTACAGCTGACTATTACACACTGTCAGGCCTTGCTCTATCTACACTATGTTTTAAAATATGTTTACTAATTTACCCTTCATTTGAATGTTTGATCTTTGTTAGACAGAATAATTTAGGTGCAGTGTTCAACATTTGAAGACTGCTTTCACATTAAGCAGCTGAAAGGAAAATTGCTTTTGTGAATTTCCACATTTGCCCCCTCTTACTAAGTAATATATTTAACAAAAAGTGCATATTTGCCCTGGTATAAACCTGGTTTACAACTCCCACAATCTAGGTAGTTTTTATCTTGGTGCACCGATAGCTGAACATAAGTAACCTATGTCTAAATTAAATTTACGTTATACAAATACTTCCTAATTTGAGCATCATTGAATCCATATTGCAATTACGTTCGCTTACACAATGATATCTCATGGTATCTTTGAAATATGCTGTAGTTTGTATGCATCATTTCCCCCTCATATTTGAACCATTCTGTTACCTGTTTGTTGGTCTGAGCAAACAAGACTCCCACACCCTCTGTTGGCAGACCGGTGTAGCCCAGCGGACAGGCCTCACAGCGGTAGCCCGGGGCAGTGTTCACACACTTCACTCCGGGAAAGCAGGGGTTAAACTGGCACTGTGGGATGGAGGATATGAGCACTGTTGAAGCTGCAAAATGAACGCGGTTGCCCCAGGGCTGCTACCCCAAGGCTTTCAGCGTTTGATGACACTTTTGCTCATGCAAAAAAAAAAGAAAAAGAAAAAGAAAATGCTGAGGGGTCCATTCCTTACCTAAATAGGTCAGAGCAAACATGAAAGGACACACTCAAGCAAACGCATGCACACACTTGTACTTCTCTCTCTGCGAGGCCGCTAATCTGCAGCAGTAATTCCTTTAACCTTTTACAACATTACCAAACTTTTACCTTTACCTGCAGCATAGATCAAGTTAAGTTATCAAGTTACCCCAGACACCTGTGTGCCATCATCCCACTGTCACGTTCTTTGTCTTAGCCCCCTACAAACGTCAGTTTGTGAACTGCATCACAGTCCCTCTGAGACCTGGATAGGCTCAGTTCTGAATCTATTTGAGTCATTTGAAGTTCTAGACATCCATGTTGGAGGGAAAACCTCACCGGACCACCATTCTGAGGCTCGTTGTGATGCCCACAGCTGTGTATTTTCAAAGACCGTTTAAAATGGGGGCAACATGTCGACTCATATCATGTGAGCACAGCATTCCCGGGTGAAATCCCTGTGATGAATCTTATTTCACCCTCTCTCCCATCTCAGGTCTCGTCACCTTTCTGTTTAGATTTTATATGAAGTCTAAAAAAACATTTTCATTTAAAATAAACACAGCTGAAGGCCCAGTTTTTACGTGTGAAAATATCGTCCAAAAAAGCAACAGCCTTGGGCAGAAACTTCCCTCATGGGAGTTGAAACAGATTTTTCCAGCTGGATTAGGGAACACACACTGAGCGTTACCTCGTCTACATCATCACAGTTGAAACCGTCCCCGGTGTATCCATCAGGACAGGGTCTGCACTCAACACCATCTGCTGTCTCCAAACACATATCGTCACGGAAGCAGACGCCTGGGACACACCTTGGCTTCACTACCTCAGTTCCACCTAAGCCTTTAAACCCAACATAAGACAATTATATAAAAAAAAAAAGGCATAAGCATCATAATTTACTGGTGAGAGACTCGGGTCTTACCACAGGCCTGACACTCTGAGATGGTGTTTCTGAGAAATGAGGTCTCCTTCACCTACAAAAGTTCAAACATAAACATGTTTATATGCCATCAGGCGAGCTGTCAGGGAGGTCAGGGGTGATGGAGCAGGGATTGAGTGTCCTCGGTGGGACTGTTAGAGGTATTCACCTGCTGAATGAGGACATCTTTCAGCTCATTTATCACCTTCGTTAACTCCAGCATTTGATTTGACAGCTGCTTCGTGTTGACGCCTAAGAGAAAGGGACTGTTCACTTGTTTGACTGAAGCTAGAGGAGCTGCCTCTCGTGTCATTTACAATTTTTTTTTTCCACCCGCACTGTGGTTGTTTACTTTCACAGAGGGAATCTTACCCAGAGTTTGAACTGAGTCTCTCTGTTGGAAATGACAGTCTTGTAATGAAGCAACGTTCTCAAAAGTGTCTCCAACCACCAGCTTCAGCTCGTCTAAGCTCTCCTGTTGGAATAGAATAAGTAAATATGAACAACTAAGACATCTCCAGATCTGCACAGTAACTCAATATTGTCTGAAAATCATTCCCCCGTTGAGCAATGTGAGTCTCCACATTTCTTCGTGAGAAAATATTTGGACATTAAAAACAAGCTATTAGGTTTTCAAAATCATGTCTGTAAGACATGAAGTAAAAAGGGATAAGGAATGAATGGCATGGGGCTGCTAACAGTGATGATTATCATCCTCACCCATTAAAAAGCAAGCCATTACCATGTAAGTAACACGCAGAGAACTGAGGAATCAAAGATCAAGATCAAGATGGTCTTGGTCAAATAATATTATATATTTTGCAACAATTTAATTGTATTTTATTGATTGATTGGGATATTAAGGCAAGTGACATGATTGCAATTAATAGTACATTTTAACAATGTAGTAGAATCTAAAAATAAACTTGACTTAAAGCTCCAGTGTGTAACTTTTGTCACTGCTGGCCTCATCAAAAACAAAACTCTGCTCTAATCAGCATTGTGTGAACTCATTTAGAATAGAATATTACTATGAACTACAGGTTTAAAAATACCCAACTTCAAAAACTGCTAGTAGAAATGATTACTTGTGTTTTAAAGGCAGCAGGTGAACTTTTGTTGCTTAGTTTAACCTCCTTGAAATGTGTCACCGTGTGATGGCTCACCTGGTCTCTGGCTTGCATGGTCTTTAGTTCCACCATACCATAGCCTGGGGGCAAACCCTGGAAGGCAGCAGGTAGATCCCTGACGGTCTCCACCAGCCTGCAGTCCAGATGCAGCTCCACCCCTCCTGGCCCCTGCTGCTGCAGCCCTTTCAGGTGGAACAACAGCCTGTGTTTTTGACCGTCTGCCAGCACCAGGTTGTTGAAGGTTACCGAGCTCATCCTCTTGTCAGTGCGTAGATAGCGCAACACAGCTATGAGGAGACAGAGCAGAGAATGTGGAGGCAGTGAGAGCAAAGAACAGACAACAAGAAGAAGAAGAAAGATTGTAATTCATTTAAATTAAGATTAAGCACTTAGTCACTGTGTTCGTTTACTAAATGGTAACAGCAGAGACAATACTAACATACCAATTATTAATTGTAATTTTTTAAACCATCTTAGGTATTTTAACTTATAAGCAACCACAAGGTTGAATGTCAATTTATTTAAAATTGAATAGTTCAGATAAAAAAGTTCCAGCAAGTACTATAGCAGTACTATAGTACCTCCTCAACGTGGGCGGAGTCATCACAGCACGGCTGCATGAAACTGCCATGACGTAGTTTTATGCTCGCCACACCCAAACTAGTGACTAGTGATTTAGAATCAGTAAATTAAAAAGATTAGTTCAGTTCTTCCTGCATGACCAGAGCGCAGACTCTGTCTGACACAGTCACTGAACTGAAATATGGCAGAAGAGGTTGTGATGCGGCTCACGATTGCCAGCTTTTGGCAGCAAAGTCGCTAAAAGCACCACACTCCACTGTTAAATATTGAGATTTTAGACATTTCCTTGCTAAATTAACGGTCTTTTTAACTGATCTACAATTTGGCATTGTTCCGTTTGAGTCTTGTCTTGTCAGACCTCAAATTCATGACTCTTCCAGTAACGACACTCTCTGACTAGTCAGTGACCGGCAGTCACATTTTAGTATCGCCTCAGCTCGTTTGGAACATCGCCAGAGCAGGTACTAAAAAAAGTACCATATACTATCACTAATGGAAACCCCCCCCCCAAAAAAAACAAGTAGCATCAAGCCATCCCAGGACACGTCGTGCTGCAACTGTGTAGTGGAAAAGCGCCATTATTTTTATTTGTGAGATTACAGTAAGTGATGGCGCTAATTACAGAAATAGTTTTTAAAGGTCCAGTGTCCAGATTGAAGCAAAATTGTTTCCATTTTCCAGAAATGGAATAAAAATAATCACAAGCACCTGTCTGTATGAATTGTTGTTTTCATTACCCCACAATGGTGGATCTTCTCTATGGAGGAGATTTGGACCACCATGTTTTTAATAGATAAACTAAACACCTTTTGAGTTTCCATGATACAATGATTACAATGTTCTATTATGCGTGATCACAAAGGAGAAAAATAGGTTCAATGGTCAATGACCCCACGATTTTAGAGATCAGTGCATGTTTTAAATGTGTTCTCTCAGTCTCTCTCACCTCTGTTGAGCTTCCCCATCACGGTGAACTCAAAGTACTTGCTGTTGTCCCTTGGGTTGAACAGGCCAAACACAGCGGTGCCAGACTTGGGCTGCAACTTGAAGGAGGCCAGTATGAAGGCCTCATTCACCCCTTGCTCAACCAGACCCCCCTGCAGCAGGTCTGGCAGGCAGTCGGGTGAGGTGAGCAGATCATAGACTGTTGAGAGGGACGGGAAAGAAGACAAGCGGTCAAGCATGAGTAATGGATGATGAGATATGAATATTTACAACCTGTAGCTGCACAGCAATCCAGCGTAAAGTAAACACATCCTGAGTCAACAAGGGGATGATGTTGATCTAGTGCTTGTTGCGCTGATGAGATGCTGTGGCAGTCAGTCAGAACAAACTTGGCAGGAAGAGTGCGTCCTAGAAAATCACAATGAGGTGGATTCCTAAATCTAAACTTTCTTCTCAGACTTCTTTTTTTCCTCTCTCTAAAGAATGGTATTTCTGCTTTTTGAGTGGAAACAATATGTATGAGCTCTCATTGTTCTGGGGGTACGGGCGGAATAGAGACATTCCTACCACTGGCTACTCAGCTGGAGTAAAATACCAAAGAGACCCTCTACAGTTAAGCTTATGTTTGAAGACTTCCTTTTAATATAGAAACTCTGGAGTTGGGCAGACCGTGAGAGGATGTGCAGAGAATATCTGGTCCCCCATCTGCACACAGCATGCATACACAAGTAGCTTAAAAGCAGTTTGCAAGGTCCTCTTGTCACAAGGGAACGAAATTGCTCCCAAATGCTCCCACATATTGGCTTTCGTCAGCCAACGTTGCAGAGCATCATCCTCAGATGAGATCTCTTGTTTTTTCTTTCATCTCTATTCTTTCAGCAAGTTTTAGCATGACATATATAGATATTTTATAAAATGAAATAAAATGCCAGTGAAAATAACAGCTGACACGATCACTTTCACCAAAAAACTGAAGCTGAGCTGAACCTTTTATCTTTTATTCACGACATGCTACCACCTTGTGAGGAAAGCAGAAAGAGATGGATTCGTTTTTTAACTAACGGCGACTTATTCCTCCATCTTGCTGACTTGGGTCCAAAAGTGAGGAAAACGACACAAGAACAAATGGAACACATTGCACTCGTCACAGTTTGAGGGTTAAGCCTGGTTCCCTCCTCTAGGATCGATGCAGAGCCCGCGCCGTAGCGTCTGTTTGTGTGAACTGGTGAGTGACAAGCGTTATGAAAAACTGATCGTGGAGGAGGAGGAGCAAATAAATAGTGAACACTTAGTAGCAAAAAGACAAGAGAGACCTGATGTAAATAAGCATGCATGGGCTTTGTCTCTTTGTCCGGCTATGTCTCTGAGAGACACGGACACAAACATGAAGCTGACCAGACCAATCACAGTTGTTGAGCTCTGTATGTACTTTCCATGTAAGCATTATGGCATGGAGGGAACAGCACGGGCTACACGTGCACTCCACACCTCCACTCAATTATTTGTAAACTAAGCGTTTACTGCGACATTCACTCAGGAGACGCAGCAAAGTGTCCACTAATGAGAAGGTTAGTGTTTCCTCCAGTCACTATATTGATGTGTGTCCTTGCCCCTCATGTTACTACCCACCATTGTAAATTCAGTCAATATGTTTCCATGCACACTGTAGCTCAACTACACCGTTTCATTTGACTGCAGTCCTTGTCCCAATATACAAGCCCTGTAGTGGGTTGGAGATTTATTGAATGAAGTGTGTCCATGTTATTCTCGGTGGAAATATGTTAGTATTAGATGATTCCCGGTTTACTTTAGCTGGGGGGGTTCATTGTTAACATGTTGAGTGCCATTTTGTGTCTATCCATCCATTTTCTACCACTTATCTGAGGTCAGGTCGCGGGGACAGCAGCTTGAGCAGAGAAGCCCAGATTTCCCTCTCTCCGGCCACTTTGTTCAGCTCTTCCGGCTATTTGACTCCTGATTACACTATTTGGGTATGTTAGTCCGGTTTTGATAAATTTTGTACAATTTCAGTCAGACTAACATGCTGACATGTATTTTAAAAGACCATAATTAGTTTTTGTTGTCACATTAGCAGTTTAAAGTCTTCTAGACAGAGGGCTTTGTGGTCATGGCTGTCCTACACTACAGATCTCGAGTGAGGGCCTCATTTCACCCCCTGATTAACCTCCGATTTCAAGCTTCATAAAACTAACTCTGCTGGAAGCCATAAAGTAATCCAGTCTTGCCCTCTCCTTAACACCGGAATATAAATCTGTTACGGTTATAAATGTCTCTAAAGTGTGCAAATGGTTGGCATTTTCATCCTATTGCTTAGCAAATGGTTCACACTTGAAGGTTAGTGTATGAAAAGCTTAGATTTATTGTAGATTCCGGTTTGAGATATTATGTCAACCATTACTGGCAATGCAGGGATTACATCATCAGTGAGGTCATGTTTTCAAAATAGCCTTAAAGAAACCAAGCCAATGGGAAGCGGAACCCGTTTTATTTGATTTCATGTCATACTGTTTCATTCCAATCATTTTGTGCTCTTTTATTAGAGTTCTGTTTTTTGGGGTTCTCATGATAAGAAGTTTTTTGTTGTCGTCAGTAATTGAGAGGAAATGTCTGGCTTTATAACGGCTAATTGCTCCACTATGCTCAGCAGATACAGTATGTTAACCATTTAGTGCTGAGCAGGTCATGTACACTGTGTTTTTTTTTTCTTCCCCCAGTGGAAACAGCAGCTGCCTGCTGCAGCGGATAAACAACAGCATGAGAGCTGCGAGAGTGCAGCTTAACAATGAGATAAAACTCAATAGAAAGCCAAAGAGAGCTGTGGATTGAGGTGATAATTCTCTCTGGAGTGATCGGGTGATCGCTTTGTCACGTTGTTACCAGGAAAATATAAATCCTAGTTGCTTTAAAGACGGGGAGTCTCTGCGTCCGACTCACAGCAGCTTTGAATTAAAGTCGCGCCTCATTTTAAACGCAGTGAACACCAGTCATGCGGAGACCAAGTCATTTGCAGACAAAATGATGGATGATGAACATCATTAATCTGGGCTGGCTTTATATGAAACATCAGGTAGCTATTGCCAAAAGATTGTAGGGATTAATGGGTGCATGAAAGGCATGTCATCAATCAACGATGGGGGTAAGAAAGCAGCTGATAAGCTGTGAACACTAATATTTCTACAAGTCAGCTCCAGTTTGTGTGTGACCTTGAACAAATATATGTGTGATTGTGAGTCAGAGAGAGAGAGAGAGAGAGAAAAGGGAGAAAAGGAGAGCGTGAGACAGACCGTGTATGTGTGTGACTTGAAGTTTAATATTGCACCCAGATCATCTCTGATTATTCCCATGTGCGACCTAGCTTGGACCTTGAATTGAATTAATACAAACCAGAAAGCCGAACCTCCTGAGCTGGAGTATTTGGGCAGATTCAGTTGGATACATGTGAAAAGCAGCGTGACTTCTCTTTCAGCAGAATGATGGTAGAGTTCCAAAATCCACTTACTACTTTTGTTTCTTATTTTCCCTGCACTCCCTCTCACAAACAAACATTTTTGGCTCTCAGGAATATTATAGCATTTTATTTGGACCTCAGTGACTATCACTCGTCACGGCTTGTACTTTGTGTTTTTCTGGTCTGCATATCGTATTCTCTTTCACACAGTCTGTTTTATCCATTATGCATTGGACTCATACATACTGTGGTAAAATAGACAGTGGTGTTGCTATTAAATCTTTTTTTTTTTTGACAGACAATGAAAATGGAGTATTGCATCAGAGACAGGATTCAAATGAAATCAGACATATTTCCTGTGTGTTTGTGTAAAACCAGAAGAATATTTTAAAAAAAGCATTGTTTTCTCTTTTTTCCCCCTCTGCTGGCATTGCCATCAGTTATCAACAGTCAAAACCTAATAATTACATTTAAATAATTGATAATTGAAAAAAAAAAAGCACCTCAAACAACACTTACCTAAAGCCTGGCCATCCACGTGTAAGCACAGTTTTAAGAACAGCTGCAAGGCCAGAATTATGGCTGTCCACAAACGCATTTTGTCCCTTCAACTGCTCCCAGATCAGCAGTTTCTTTCCAGTGACTTCTCTGCAGTTGACACAGTGGCAGTTTCCCGTATGTCTGCGTCTGCTGTGAGTGGTGCGTTTGTGTCTTTGCGTCTTTTTTGAATCAGGAGTCAGGCTCGACTGTCATGTTCAGGTTTGTGAATGTGTCTGAATTAGAGTGTGAATGTGTAGAGAGGATTGTAGGAGTCTTACTGAGGGAGGAGCATCAGGGCCAGAACCTGCTTTTAAAACCTTCCTCAGATGGCCCCATGCAGGGAAGGAGTGACCAGGAGAAACTCTGTTGCATTGGCTACTGACTGCTGCCAATTCCCACAGGCTTCAACACAAATGTAGTGTACATGAGCGGCTTCTAATCCAGTGTGGACTCTCATTTTGGGCTTCGAAAATCATGTTTCCACCCAAACAGGAATCATTTTTAGACTCTTAAATTCTTTGTCTGGGGTGAATTTCTGAAAGTGTCTTGCTCACCTCCAGCTACGAGACTATTTTTTTTTTTCACACCGTCTGAGACACTTGGAGATGTGTGCACTTTCCTTCCAGGCATCAGAAGTGACACCTTTCCCATATGCCCTTACATCCTTCCTCCAGCAAAGTCAGGAAATGAGCCTGCGCCTTAACAAGCTGCCTTTACCGGCCAGCAAAGCTTCACACGGGCTGCTGTCTCGGACGGCCTCCAGGTCGTCAGCATGTCTGGCTCCGTGAGACTTGCACATTTGCCATACATGAGGTTGTTCAGGTCTTAATGATGTTTGTTTAACTCTTTTTCATGACCTGTTGCATCCTTTTTTTCTAAGCCAATTGAGCCTTTTTCCTGTGGATGAGTATCCACTGATCAGAAAACGCTACACAATCGATATAGATGAGTAAACTTTAAGAAAAAAAAGGTAAAAAAAAAGAAGCAAACGGGCCAAAAAAGCAACACATGAGTCATAGTTTCCACACAGCTACCACAGGTGGTTCCATGTGGTTAGTCTGCACACCAGCTCCTTCCATTTGTTGTGAACTGATATGGACTCCAACAGTTTTATCTGCCATCTGATTGGTTTTTCGGAATCAGTTTTTACAGGCGGTTAGGGTTCTGGATCGCAGCGATCCCCAAAGACCTTCTGTGCATGGTCGGCAGCTGTGGCAGAAGACCACATCAGCCCACTGCAGAACCTGGCCTGAGTCACATCACGGTGCGGTCGATGAAGTCAGACAGTGAACGCAGCAGCTGGCTCTGAGATAAAAACCAAACCACAGAAGTGTCTGACACCATCTCCAGACTATTTTTATTCATCATACTGATATGACCCAATCCTGAGCGCCTATTAATCTTGTATGTCTTCATACGTTTAGCTGGAAGTTGACATCATCAGACATCACTGCCGTGACCAGAATAACAAATACTGTAGTGTCTTGCCAATGTACCTGAAAACGTGGCTGGCGCTGCACAGAAAGACAGTTTGTGCCGGGAATCATAGTGCTCTTTAAAATCTGTGAGCACAGAATGAAAATAAGACACTGGCCAAAAACAAGAAAGATTAAATAAACATAAAAGGAAGCCTGCAGTCCCTTAAGAGTGAAAAACTATTTTATTGTAACCAAAGGAAGAAAAAAAAAATGGAAAAAGATGTTATTTATTTATACTTGTTCTGATTAAATCCACCCCCAGTGACAAAGCATGTTGGCTTTTTTTGTGTGAATCCTTTTTCTTCAACTAAAAAGTGGTCATTTAATATTCATCATAAACACAGTGGATTACTGTAAGATCATTTATTGAGCACAGTGGCACGATGTGTGTGTGGGTGTGTGTGTGGTTTATTTAAGGACTTTATTGACTGTGTCAGTCAATCAATTAAACCTTTTCTGACCCTTCTAAACCATGTTAGCATCTAAATTTACACAAATCTCTCATTTATGTGATTTTTTTTCTGGCGTAATGGGAAATAATGACTGTAAGTAAATACAGTTACTGACTATATTCAAGAAAATAACCACATAAGGCTGCTCTTCACAAGCCATTCAGTCATAAAACGATCTACATCAGTGCCCTCATGTTTAAGGAATGAACGGAGACTTAAGGGTAGAGAAAAAAATGCACCGCCGCATCCTCAAGCGCTCATTACACTGTGGGATGCAATGTCTTTCAAGTGCTGCACCATCTTACCTGATGGAGGTTACATAACAGCAGCCAGTCAGCAAGTCAGAGAGGATTCTGATCCAACACCTCATTAAATCTGCAGCATCTCTCAAAATATGGTGGAGAGACCTGACTCCAAAACCAACAATAAACTGCCTGAGTTTCTTGCTCTTAGACAGACTGTTACTCTGAACCCCAGACAGACGCCTAATAAATGAAGACACATCCTGCCGCATATTTAGACGGCAAACTCAAATACCAAAACGGGTATGTCATGGTGGATAAAGCTGTGGAGCGACGGCGGCGCGGAGAGCATGAAAACAAATCATACATGAAATATTATAGATCCAAATTTAATCAGAAAATTCAATTTGTGTTAAAATAGAAAACATCTTTATATAGATATATAAATATATGTATATAAAATGATGCACTGCTCATTTAGTCGTCAGCTTTGAGATCAAACCAGGTTCAGGTTTCATTTTTAGCAGAGTGAATGTGTAACTGTCAGTGTTGGTTGTGTATAAAAAAGAAGGATTTTTCTGAAAATCCATCCAGTGGGAAATTACAGGAAACAGGTAAAGCCTTGGCTATATTTCTTCACTCCAATTTACCTGACTGAATTACTTCCATATCTCTCTGTGAAATCAATCAAAACGGCCTCCGTTGTGGACAAGGTAACATAAACCTGAATGGCCCTCTTGGAAAAACACAGCTATTACCCTAAAAGACTGATGAGAAATGCGTAAGAGCATATTCTCAGAATAGCTTTACTGTGATGGGAGATTTCTTAAAAAAAACCCAACAACAATGTGGGCTGAGTCTCACCTAAATTTCTCAGTAGTATTCAAGGCGACTGAAAAAAAAGGGCCCCTGCAACACAGCTGCTCCTTAACTCACTCACACCAGCTCACTCCATCTTAATACATTTCACACTCACACCTACTCATGTCATAGTGCAGACAGCGAGGTGTAAATCATCACTTTCTGTTTTTCACACTAACACCCTCGCTGTAACCTTTCACATTTTCTGACCTTTGAACTCATTCCTTGTCCTGTTTTCTGTTTTTTTTCTCCAGCCGCTTTAGCAGGATGTCTTAGGAGGCGGTGAGGTCCAAAAGTCTAAACAATTACTGGCAGGGAATGCCTTTAAAATGATCTGCAGAGGATGGATAATCCTTAAAGCACTAGTTTGTGTGTGTGTGAGCATTCTTGTTAACTATAGATAACGCTCAATTTATTAAAACGTTAATTTCTGTTCTGTCGCTGTCATAAAGGATGCAGCAGAAGCTGGATACTTTTCCTCAGAGTTGGTGTTGGATCAAACCACAGTAGATACTGCATACAGGCGCTTCTCTTCATTGTTAAGGAGGATAATGCCGTTCTTTTGTGTAGTTTGTGTAGTCATCATTTCTCCACAAAATCCCCATCCTGGTGGCCAATAAGAGAGTAACAGAGGCTTATAGGGGATCAGTGTAAATGCATGTGTTGTTACTCTATCGCTATTATAGTGTTCAATCAGTTTTTAAAATCATTAAAAAATGTGCCGACTGTGCGTTTACTAATCCCCTAAGAATGAACTAATGACTTCAAGTCGAGTGCCGTCATCATGCCAAATTTCGCCGTGGTTCTCAAACTGTGGTACGTGTACCACCAGTGGTACGGGAGCTTCCTCTGTTGGTACTATGAAATCAGAAATAGTGTTCTTCTGTAAATACCGGGGTGTGTGATCGGAGTGGAGCTGAGTGACAAACAAAATTTGAATAATACAGTATGTAATAGATGTAATAATAATCATTACCGTCACCTTATCTCATGCACTGAAGTATATGTGAGGAAGAGGAGGATGATGAGATAGCAAATGATCTTATTGGGAATAAATCTGCCTCCAATGCAACTGCATTTTAACCACATTTTATCTAGTTTATCTTAAAAAACGTCCCCGTTCCCATCAGCTGCATCTCTACTGGCAAATATAAGCCTGTTTAAACTAAACAACATGTTTTTTTTTTTTGGTGGCCTCCACTCATCTAAACTGCGTCTACAACATCCTATCTTTGTCATGTGCACAATGTGTTCTTAAAGGATTCTCGGTGGCAAAAACATGAATCAAACGATTGCCTCATAGCGCGAGGGCAAAAAACACACCCACGCGGTGGTGACTAGAGTTTGAACAGTGCTGCATTGTGCTCCACTGAGTCTTATTCCAGGTGCTGCCATTAATCCTTCATACTTCTGGCACATTGAGAGCAAGCACGTCTGGGCTTGAAAGGTCCAACATACAGTGGGAAACAGCACACAGTGTGACTGTGAGAGCTGTGTCATTCTGTCCAGATCCGTGCTACTCTCACAGCGAGCAAGACTGACTATATAGAGCCGACAGAGGAGGAGAGGAGGAGAGAAGACGGCACATGGAAGCAATTCAAGCCTTTTCCCGGTGTGTAATCTGGCACACATGCATGTGTTTGGGTACATGACAAGAAGAAAACCCTCAACATTCTTGTCCACACACACACATGAGCGGGACTTGTTTTCACTCTGCCTCACCTCCATACTTGTCAGATATGAGACCTCATTGTTGAAATTGCTCCCGTTTTCTGACGAGTGACAGAATATGAAAAAATGCACACATCTCTGCCTCAGAAAGTTTTCTGGCACGGCGTTGATTCTACCCAGTGAATGTCAAACCGCATCAGAGGAGAAAGATTAATTCCGTATTTATTGAAGCAAATGTAAAATATTAACGAGCAATCTCTTTATTATGCATAAAGCTCACAGGGAGCAAACAGAAAAGATCCCCACTTTCGAGCGTGCTTGGCTGGGTAAGCCGCACACAATTATGCGACTGATTTTTCGACGAGAGTGCGTCATTTGGTTATGTGAAATTATAACCTACTATTCCTCATTCATGAGGGGAAGTGGGCCACATGTGGTGAAGGGAAGTTACTTGAGACGGTGACCTTGTTTGTATGCTGTGGCACTGACATCATGCCAGCGCCAGTGAATTCCTTTGTTACGTTCAAACCCTTTGAAACTCTACTCTTTATTTCCTGTCTAGCACTATAGGAGCAGGGAGATAATGCATTTCCCAGAGAGACAGATGTGCGATCTCCAAAGTTCACTCCAGGAAATGAACACATTTCTCGCACATTCTGTCTCGGCCTCAGTCTCCACCACTTTCGACAGTTACAACGGGACAAGGCCTGATGACAGGATTTGTATTTTCTTTGGTAACGAGCGAGTGCCCTGAGTGACGCTCATCGTTCATCTGAAAGGTCTGTGGAAAAATCATCGCATGTGGCATTTCGCACCGTTCACTGCAACATTTCGAACATTGTTTCAGGGAGGATATAATGCAGGGTCGGCAAACGTTCACACAGTCCGCTGCTGTGAGGAAGTTCACAGCAGCAGGAGATAAAAGTGTGTGTAAGCGTGGTGATTTATAACAAGCCTCTCCCACCTGTGACTGCCTGTTTGCCCCAAGCTGTGAAATAAATGTTCTTGGAGGAAGAAAATAACAGTCCATTACTATCATGGTAATATTGTGCTCACTTAAGTAACTGCTAGTATCTGGTAGCAGTAAGAATTTAAGAGGTTGTAATAAAACTAAATACATAAATAAATAGATCAAAAATAAAAAAGTTGCAAATTACATGTAAACACTTTAATCTTTAATATTTTATCAAGGTTTTTGTTTTCCAACTTTGCCTTTTGTTTGATTGTAGTCTTTTTCCATCAAAGTTTTTGTGGACAAACTTAAAATTGAGCCAAAATAAGTGCAAAAAGTCAAAATCTCTCACCAAACACAGCCGCGTAGTTACAGTAGGTCAAAGCTGTTTCAGTAATTATTTAATCCGTCATATTTGCGTTCTTTTCTAAATGTTGTTGCGTTACTGTCCAAAAAAATTAACCAATAACACAGAAACAGTCCAATAGAAACATTGTTTGGAAACTAAAAATGACACCAAAGACCCGTTCAAGCCAAAGCCTGTATGTGTTTGCATAACGGGTGTGTTACATGTGGAGGTCTGCGAATGGAAACCAGGTGATTTGTGCTTTGCCTCGGCAGGCTTGTTGTTGCAACGTCAGCTCGGCGTCTACAAATAATTTAACAAGCTCAGCAGGATCTCACACATCAAACGCTTCTCTAATGGCTAATAAACCTGTTGGGCTCAGGCAGGACAGGCAACAAATGGACACAATTCCGTCCACGGCGGCACAACATAACATCAGCCTTTATGTCTCAGGCCCTGCGTGTAAAATCAAGGCCGGTTACTTTCATGAGATGTTGAGGGGAAACGGGCGCCTGGTTTATGGCGAAGCAATAAAATGTCAAACCCTTGATTGGTCAAAGCAGCAGCTTGTTTGACAAAAGCGAAAGGAAGACTTATGTGAGGTGAAGAATGACAAGGACAGATGGACACAGACAGCCTGCTGTGATGTCAGAATATTTCAGCTCAGTTTCGACAAGAGGGCAAATCATCTCTGTTGGAGACGGAGTAAAAACGCTCCAGTGAAATATAAACCAAAGACCTTAAGAGGAGAGGATTGCAGAGAGTGATTTGCAGTCATTTACTTCCTCTTGAAAAGGGGAATATATCTTAAACAGATCTTGAGGTTGTTTGCAACATTGTAGGGATTAAGAATCTTCCCCCACAAATAATAACCAAGACAACTAAAGCCTGAAACTCCAAATATATCGAACACATTCAGTATAAATGACTCGCGCCCAGCTTACTTCAGCAAATCTTTGTGCTGTGCTGGCTAGAAGAATGCTTCACTCTCCCCGCATTTATTAACCGCGATGAACATGTGTACGACAAAAGCTGTAAAGGTGAGAGTGGAAGAGAGAAGAATAAAAGACCCAAGAGGGACAATAATGTTTTGAGGAGTGAAGTTTAATGGGTTCATGATTGTCTTTGTCAGAGGTCAAATATTGAATTGGTTTGTGGGACACAAAGCGCGACCAGAGCCACCGCGACATTCCCTCGGCCAACTAAAACTCTCTACGATAGATAAACCATCATGGCAGAAATCCTCCAAGAACCACTTACAGCAGCTCAGTCTCACAGAGGGTCATTAGTTTTGACAAATTACAGACACTTGGCTCTTTCACAGGTTGGGTGAAACACTGCCACATATTACCTTTCTCATTTTGCCTGTACACATTGCACACAGCGCCCGGCTAAACTGGTTTCATCTCTTCCTATCAAAGGGATTTATTGTTCTAGTTAGTTGGGTGAAACTCTCCCTCTCTTCGCTTGTATCTTCTCTCTTTCCGACGCTTTAGCTAGTTGAGGTCAGCGTTACTTGTTTTGGTGAGGGTAAACGTGACCTCACACTGACTCACCGGTCGTCCACTCCTTGGGCTCTATGACATGCACAGACTGACAGAGGGGCTAACTGGCAGAGCGCTGCTGGGTTGGCAGACGTACAGATGAACAGAGACAGAGGTACAGACGGGCAGGATCCTATATTGCCACTTGATGACGGAGGAAGGAGGCAAATTAGAGCGGTAGAGAGGGTGGACTCGGCCAGACTGTTTGCAAGTCGGCGCCGAGTGTACAGCCAGGGTCACAGCGTGCTGGTCGTGGAGGCAGCCAGTCTTTTTCCTATGTATATCCTAAAAAAGAGAAGAGACAAAGTAGTACCTTGAACTAAACCTCTCCAACCAACATCAACTGTACCAAAGTGACCATAATTGTGGTGGATGGTGTCATTTTCAGCTTTCCAAACCAATAACCAAAGTGAAATGTGCGGATTAAAGGTGTTTATATGCTGTAATGTAACTCAAATATTAACATCTCTCACTAACTGGCTTACTGCCTCACAAAGAGCTGGTCATGGTGTCACCACTCAGCCTCCTAGTGACTTCTCATGGTATTACATTGAAAAACAATTATTTGAACCAAAAAAAGTATTTCTTATTAGGGCCAAACTGAAGATATTGTTCTTCTTTTTTTTTCTTTTAAGAATAAAATCCTAACTTTCAGAGAATTAAATAGCAACAGAACACAGATGTAACCAGCGATAGCCTGCAGTCGTTCACTACCAACCGTTTCCTCCTCCAGTCCACAAAGAGATCATTTTCTCCAAGTGTGTGTGATTTTTTCTTCCAAACAGACTCAGTTTCTTGCACAGTCTTTTTAAAGTCCTGATGCTAAAGACAATGTGGTGCTGATTTGACAAAAAAATATGAAGTATTTCTTTATTTGTGAAGCCCCAATCAAACTCTAAAGTGCTCCACGTTCCTCATCTAGACGCAGGTTTGCAGATTATACTTGAATCATAGTTACGACTTTGTTCTCATAATATTACAACTTTGTTCTCGTAATGGCCCTCATACTATTTCCAACATAGACACCCACTCTGTAAAAGATAACAAGACGCTTAGAAAAGCAAACAATTTTGTTAAATTTCTCTTCCAAATCCAAGGCGGGTTTGTGTTTGTGAAACTGCCTGATTCCAGAAAAATAAGATATGTAACTCATATGAAGCCTATGAGAGGAGCAGGGAGACACATTACTGAACTGAGTTTCAATTAAAAAAAAAACAAATTCAAATTTGTAGTAATAAACATGCTCCAATTATCCCGGTAAAATGCTTCTGTGCTGATTGACAACGACAATTTCAAAGCAGATAGTGATTTCATTAACATAACATGGTACACAAAAGTAGTGAGTAGAGTCTATGCCTCACCCAATGCCAAGTGTGAGCAGGTGTGAAACCAGCATTGAGGGAACAAGGACGAGGAGAACATCGGAGGAGAAGAGTCTTCTCTTCATCACCTCTGTCTTCCTCACACTGAGGGAGCTCTGCTGCTTTGGCCGCTGAAACACAAACTCTCTGCAGAGGAAGAGAGAGGAGCGACGATGATGCAGAGGCAATAATAAGAGGTTTAGGGAGCGGGGAGATGGGGGGGGGGGGAATACAGAGATAATGAAAACACTAGAGAGGAGACGGAGAGATGGAGCAGAGTTCTGTTAAGAACTCTGCCACCCGTCAAACTGATTAAGCGAGCATGGGAAATAAAAATAAAAATGAGAATAACTCATGTTTAACATTAAAACATGCTGTCAGTGAAATCACAGCTTTTAATATTTTGTGTGGTTTTGCAACAGTAACAAACTCATTTTACAACCTTTAAGCAAATGAGATAAAACACAGTGTGGTCCAGTCTAATCAACTTCCATTCCTTTGTTTTTCCATTTCTATGATAAGCAAAGCTAATTTTCTCTGGCTACACACCCCGCCACGATATTTAACTTCTTGCAAAATTCTTAGCAAGAAAGAACTTTTTTTTTTTTTTTTTTCGCCTGGGCAAAGCATAAATTAAGGGTTGAGCTGGTCTTACTTTGGTGGCATGTTTTCAGGTCTACTGGACCAATCCCACACCCAGTCTGTGTCCACTCGCCGCTCCGCCTCCTCCTGCAACATGACAACACAGATAAACAATCAGACGATGAGCAACAGTGGGAAACAATACAGTAAACCTGAGGATGATGATATTCACTGACAGCATGAGTTTTTGAACATACAGTTTTAGCAAGAAAAGGGGCTCTCTGAAAGAAATGTATTACTGACCATGATATGGCATCAGTCTGAAATCAACTGATATCAACGATGCAGTTGATGTTGAACATAAATAATGTTTTTAACCCTTAGAACACTACTATGTTTAAAAACGTACAGTATATACAAACACTATAAGAATGTGCAATATAGAGTGTCTTTCCTAGGCAATACTTTCATTTTCACCAACTATATAAACAAACCTGAGCAAAAAGTACTCAAAATGATTGAATTTGTGGAATTTGCAAGTACGTCACAGTTCAAAGTTCACTATTTTGTTGTCTATTTCGTGAAATCTGCTCAATTATTGCTACTTTATATCATGACTAAAAATGCAATATAAAATTAATCATAACTTTGACTCAACAACACATAAGACGAAACCCCCCCCACATTTTTTAAAAGCCTGAATATGTGACCTATAAACACACACGCCCTCAGGATGTCCATATAAGGAGTTGTGTATTATTCCCATGGCAATTTCCCATGGGTTCACCTGCGGCACAGATTCATGCCAATTGAGCACTAAGGGTTAAAGTCTGTTATGATTCTGTTGCTGCTGCTCAGAGTAGACTCACTGTCATTTTATGAGTGCTTGTTTTGGAAACTTTTGGCAGCCGTACAGCACTCTACAATGTTTTGAATTAGTTGCTGAAGGTCAGTGTTTACATATATTAAATAATTCCCCCTCAAGTAAATCAAAAACAGCCAGTCTGGAAGGTTGCGAGGACATCCTTTAAGCTCTCACCAGTGACGACTTCAAATTCTAATGAATAAATCATTCACTATAGGATGTCAAATAAATGCTTCAGGACACTGTAGTTTACCTATCGTAAGCAAGTCATGGTCTCATGCAAGTTGATTTTCAATCTGTGCTTAAAATAAATGTAATGAGTGGCTGGTTTTAAAGCAGGAAGTCAGTAGATAACAATAGGCTGACACTGGTACCACTAAGCACAAAAAATGTCCTTTTTAGAAAAAAAATGAATATTATATATTATTATTGTATATTCTACTTTTACTGAGCATATTTACTTTTTCACCTACATCTGAGCTTATTATTTATATCAAATACTAATTAATTTTTAAAGATTGTAACCCTTTAAATGCATCCATGTTTTAACATTGAAAAAACTGAAAATATGAATTATTTTCAATATACTATATGCAAATTAGATTGTTTTGTTTTGAATGATACTGGATACTGGGGATATGTCAGTGGTTAGCAGCAACACTTGTGACAGTGCCATCTAGTGGACATATTTCCCCATACGCCGAATATGGCTTAAAATGGTCAGGTCTGAGGCCAAAGTCCAGATTGACACCCAGATATAATAAAATGCATGCATTGTGAGTGTAACACTTGTTTGACATAGTGTATTTTAGCCTTACTGTAGGAGCTGAGCTGGAAATAACAAGATCAAATAAAAACACACAATCTTGCCAGAATTCACATCCCAAATGATCAAAAACGAGGAATGTAAACAGTCCCTAAAGGTTATTAATAATGACATTTAACACAATCCAGAAATGAAATACCTGTATAGTGACACAGTCACTGTCCTGATCACTGTTGGATCTTGGAGAATCAGTGGACCGTGGAGTCACCACCTGTGGAGGACTATGGCCAACAAACAGGCAGTTAAAATGTGGATTTTAAATCAAGAAGTAGACAGACTCCAACTGAGTTAGCCTCCATTGCTATTTAAACAAAAACAGAGAGCTGTACAAAAAAAAAATCCACTGACCATAAACCCTCAAAATCCAAACAAACCTGTCTTTATTCCTCTCGCTCTCAAGCTGCGCCTCCAGAAGGATCCTCTCCAGCTCCCCCTGCAGGGCAGAGGAGATGTTGTCCTGCTGCCCTGTCAGACTCTCCCTGCGGCTCACAGCTGCAATCAGCTCCTCCAGCTCAACCCAGGAGCCTGATGAGGAAGGAAACGATAATGATGCTCAGGCAGCGAGCGAGGAAGCAGAGCCCGGCAGGGTTTCATACACATGCATTAGACTGTAATGAGCCACAGACAAGATGTGCAGAGCAATGTAAACAAATCTATAGAGTGTTTACACTGAATCGCTTTTATTGAGCATGACATATATTTTGTTGTAATCTCTGCTCACTGCTGAGAGAGTAGATCTGTCACTGGAATCATAGTATGATGACAGGATGTTAAGTGATGAGAGCTCTAACTATGAAAACATCAGCTGAAATGTGTCATCTAATGAATCCAGACACATTGTAATTCACTTTCATTAAGTTTTGTTTTGCGTGTGTGAAGCGTTTCCTCTGGTTGTGTCGGTCATAACAATGGAAGATTTTTTTTAATCTTTTGAATGTGAACAAAGATGCACTCAGATTTGTCTGAATGATCTCTTGTTTGCTTTTCTTGTAATGTTTGTGTATTTGTTGCTTTTGTCTGATAAGATTTGTCTAGTGCAGATTTAGTTGCCACTTATGAACAGTTCTTAATGGTGTTTTTTTGTGAGAGCACTTCAGTCACATTCAGGGATGTGGCTGCTTCTTTTGTGGACAGTGAGTGGACAGGTGTGTTCTGCGCTGACATATGTTGAGTCGTTAGTAAGCAGCACCACTAGGAGTGTCCTGCTGAGACATTGGACCTGGTCAGTGGTGTGCACAGACATTTTTGAAAAGGCAGGGGTGAAAATTAAAGGGGCACCTACTGGACTTACATTTTATATTTATGTTTTGAATTTTAATGTATTTTATAGACTTATAGCAGAATCTTTGGCTCTGACCTTGTCTTATGTCTATTCACTGCCCGCAATTGTCAGAATGGTGTATGCAAGACAATTTTATGTGTAAACAGACAAGAAAGTATTATCATATCTTATCTTATGTATATAAAGTGTGACCTGGGGTCAAATGCAGCCCGGCCCTGTGGACTGAATGGAAGGACCTCCACACATTTTTGTTTAATCAATTTATATCACAGAGACGGGCATTTTTCTATGTAGCACTGAATATCATTTAGGACATAAGGACACTGTCATTTAGGAACAGTAAGGACCTTCATAATGACACCCTTTTTGATTGGAAGGACACCCATAGGAGACAAAGTTGCAAGGGCATCTTAAAGGGCACTGCATCACTTCTCTCCACTACAGTAGAGAGGCACTCCTTTGGAAACAATACATTTTTAAATCTATCTATCTTTAGAGGTCGCATATGAATGGAAGCCAGTCGGGCACTTGCTCATGTTTTGACCACTCTCGAGGGTACTTTAGCGTGTGTTTTGTGACTCAAGAGGGCCCTTTAGTGCGCATCGTTTTTCGTGTCCCCCCCCCCCGTGCACTCCACTGGACCTGGTCGATGTTGAATAGCTGAACAATGCTTTTATACAGTACACACATTAATAGTCTAATGGTGAGACTGCAGACTTTAACAAATGGAGGACTCCTCCGCCCGCCCTTTCCTGTCTGGTGAAAAAGTTGGTGCAAGATCGTAAGCAAAGTCCTCGCCTGAAATACAGATAAAAGGCTTATTCTAAGGATTTTTATTTTAGAGCCAATATACACAAGCATAGTCTTCACTTTCTGCTTCAATGTTACACACTGTGCCTTTCAACAATCCAAAAAAAATCTGTTTCTCTTTTATCAATGACTTCTGAGACACACCCAAGTGTACGCATGAATGAGTGGACACATGAATGAATGTTCACTGGGAGCATGAGCAGGAGGAGATTCACACATGCACACATGTTTGCTGGTCTGTGTGTGTGTGTGTGTGTGTGTGTGTGTGTGTGGCGTTCCCACAGGCAGCCAAACAACAGAGCAGGGCTAACTCAGGCTGAGCGGGCGCTCGCTTACATAAGACGTTATTTCAGTTAGAGATTAGCCATTCACCCTCTGCCTTCCTCTCCCCTTGTTTCTCTCTTGTCACGCTGCTGTCTGCAACCCTGTCGTCACCAGCAGCATTCACAGAACCTCAACACCTCATCTGCCCACCGCACTATCCCTTCCTTCTCGCGTGATCTGCGTAGTATTCACATGAACCTTTTTTTATGACACGATGTGAATTGCACCAACATTTGAAGGAGAGATAAAAACATGAGTAGACAGAGAGAGAGAGAGAGAGTGCAGGCGCGGCCTTAGCAGGGGAAACTATGCCATTGCCCGAGTTGTGTTTCTACAGAGGGGAGAGATGACATAACAACTGCCTTGTTGTTGCCTGACTTATCTATCTGCAGCACTAAATCAGCTTCTATGGTTCAATCCCGGACACATTGGCCTGTGCCACTGCTTTATCGGCTTTATGTGAGATGAACAAGAGCTGGATGATGTTAGAAGACATCAATGAACGGAAGAACAACAGATTAATGTTTGTTATGAGTGTAGAGACCACACACGAGTCGGAAAAGGGAGCAGGTTTTGTGTTTTTGCTGAACAGTGAATTGTCTGGTCGTTTTGAGAGACCACATGAGTGTCTTTATGTTTTTATTGCCTCGTGTTTGTATTTTTCATCTTGTCTTACACTATGTAGGGCCCATTGAATACTGTATAACCCAAACAATGACATCAAAATATAAACATTGAACCATTTTAAGAGTTTATTCTGCATCGCAGAGCGGTGATAAAGTTAAATGTATCATACACTGTAAACCTAACGTAAGTACATGAACTACACATAAATGTGATTAACCGCACGCAACACAAACACAAACCAACGTTGTTCTCACGATATATGAAGCAAAGCAGTGATTCAGTCATTAAGTTTGTAAGCACATTTTCCATTTGCAGTAATAAAAATGAGAAAAGATGGTACTGTATGTCAACAAAGACTAAATCAGAGCGAGTGCAACAGAGGCAAACGCTGGCCGCCCAATACATGAACATCCAAACAGTTTTATTTAATTGAAACTTGACCTGTGGTGATACCGTAATCCAGAGGTCTTAAATCGAGAGCGATTACACCCATGTGTGTTATATTTGTAGTCATTCATCCTGTCATCCATTCTGTGCAGTTTTGGCTATAAAAAAAAATAATGTTCTATGAATAATTAGTAAGTTAAACTTGAAATTGGGGCAGAGTGAGTTATTTGTGTGTTGCAATATCAAATATCAATATTAGCTTTGGCCTCAAAACACTATTGCCCACTATTGTTGACAATATAATGATAAAATGTTTGTTGCTTTATAAACAGAAAAACAAACAAACAAACTATTATTGGTACAATCCCTTAGTGTCCTTATATTCTTCCACATGTTTGACCCGGCATCCTCTGTGCCAAGCAATCTGCACACGCAACGATGACGCTATAACGGTCAGGAAATCTCCGCAGCTTAATCGGCTTACAGAGGTGCAAACAGGTGGCTCAAGGAATCCGTTTACACAATGACAGTGTCCATGGCAACAACAACAACAACAACAACAACAAAAACTTCCTCCTTCCCTCTGTAACATCCTGTCACACGTGCTGTGAGCCTGGTGTGTGCTGCTGACACTCATGTCTGCACTGACAGACAGACTATTAGAGTTAATGTTTTGGGATTAGGATTAGAGGTAGGCCAAATAATGTGTTGGACCAATTTCTGCCAGATATATATTCCATTCAATAAAATGTTCAGCATAATATTGTAGTATTTTATCAGATACACATTGGCAAAAAGAAAAACGGCATCATAAATAGACCATCAGCTAAATTACAATGATGAGCCAATACAATACATGCATTGGCCTGAAATGGGTCAAATTCACTGGGTCATATATTGATAAAAATGTTCCAAAAAACCAAAAGGCATAAAAAGCAGCTCTAGCATTTTAAAGTCAAAGTATAGACTGATTATTTTTCCTTTATCAGCAGAACATATGTGTTGTGAGTCATTCTGTCACCTCTACCAATGACACATTAACATCTGTGTTAGAGTGAATAATATTTCACCACGTGGCTTCAAAGCAACTGGCTAAGATAAAAACAACGAGCTCGTCCACAATCCTACCGTCAGCACTCACCATAGAGTCCGTCCTCTGGCGTCTGTGAGCCGGACACAGACATGCTGAGTGGCCGTGGGCTGGACTGAGGCAGAGCACGGAGAGATGCTGACGTGGAGCGTGCAGGATGAACACGCACACACACACACACACACACACAGGTGCAATGAACGCGCCTTTTGTTTCTCTTGTGTTTGTTGTTTTATGGTCTGAACGGGGCACCGGGCACTGACGCTGCGCTATAATCCGCCTCCCTTCTCCATCATCCCCGCCCTGCCGTTCCCACGTGTGAGGAGGAAAGAGGTAAACAAAACGAGAGAGAGAGAGAGAGGGAGGGAGAGGGGGAGAGAGCTGAAAAGCCATGTTGACAAACAAGGTGCATGAGGCAACAGTGGCGAGGGTCATTTCATTGGAATTCTGACTGAATTATGGTGACCCCATATTCTATTCTATTCTATTCTATTCTATTCTATTCTATTCTATTAATAATGTTCCAACACTGTGCCAGACACCAAAGTACATAACACCACATGGTTTCTCATCTCATCTCACTGACATTTTATTTATTTATTTTTTATTTAACCAGGAAAATCCCATCACGATAAAGAACCTCTTTTTCGAGGGAGTCCTCGCCAAGATAGGCAGCAGCAAATACGAGACACTCCACAGTTGCACATTTTCCCAGTTAGAACACAAGCAGAAAAGTAATCCAGATTAAATTTACAAGCAAACATTTGCCAAACAAATCCAAAGGATGTGCAAATGTCACATATGACACATTTATGATGAGTATACTGTTGTCAAGGTTTTTCTTTTTTTTTTCCTTTTTTTAAATTAGCCATTGTTTCTTTGTCTTTTCAATTCAATTCAACTGTATTTGTATAGCACCAAGTCACAACATTATTATCTCAAGGCAGTGTACATAATCAGGCAGAAACCTTGACAACATTATACATGCAGAGAGCAGAGAAACCCAACAGTTCACACATAACGAGCAAGCACTAGGCTTTTGTTCTAAAATTCAAATTCAAAAATCAAGCGTCCTGTTGGAGGAGGAAGACAGAAAACAGACAGACAGAAACCACTTCCACAAACATTATTTCCCTCAACAGCACAATATGTTGCACCTCAGTCCTATATAGTGAAACACTATTACGCACTAGTGTGTACTGTGTGTATACGGATGAAGTAATAATACAACTACTACTGCTTTGTTACTACTCCTTCTTAAGCGAACCTCTGAATATATCAGAGTATATGTGACATCTTTCAACTTAATATGGTGCAGACAACTGCTCATCATGGGACACTTTTACTTGTATATAACAAATATGAGGGTAAGGGTCACAATTTACTCCTTGTCCCAAAGCAGCGACTAAAGAGCTGCTGGATGTACAACACTTATTAAAAAATTATTTATTTTTTAATGTGTGCACATTTGCAATTTCACTTGATGAAATGGCCAATTATACAATGTAGCAATTTACCAGAAATTCTGTGAATGAAGTCATTAAGTCTTACACTCCGCAGCCTCCAACGTTTATTGAATTCCACTGTAATCGGCCAATTAGATTTTTTTTCCCTCAGCCTGTTGAGCTTTGTGACCTCTTTAAAATCAAATATTGTCTCGCTCTGTGGAAGGAGATCGAGACGTTCTTTGCTTTCAAATGATATATATACTGTATACACGTTGACCTTCCAATCGTCAGACATTTATACAAGCAGTCACTTCAGAAAAGATTACTCTGCTTTATTCTCCATTTGCATTAAACTAATAGTTGATATGAATAATAATACATGGATTTAACCATTTGTTCATTTAACGTTTGTTTGCTTAATTGCTGAAGTGTCCGCGGGGCTTTTAGCCGTGGAAGGCGTGTGGTGATTTTATCTCGATGGTGTTAGATGAAAAGATTAGTACACATCAGTACCACTGTCACCTCATCTAATCCAGACGGCAAACACAAGTAAGCACTTTAAAATACTGATATTGTTTTCTTCTGAAAACTACGTTTGTCTCATCAGAAACTCGAGCGGATGAAGGTCACCTCACACCCATGCCGCATTATGAGGCATGTTATTTCTGAGCTCATCTGTAGCTACAGTATAATAAACCAGCACTGAAGGCTATTCTACTGACAGTGCAGCCATTATTTTACTAAATTATGGGCAGTAAATCATGCGAGGTACCGGGACATGACGCAAATACAGGCTACCTGATTTATCTGAACTTTCAGTTCAGTTCTTTGTCACGCAAGGATTTATATTACAATTAGGCTAAATGTACATAATTTTGGTTTGTAACAACCTTGAACAGACCCTCTTACAAGATGGATAAGGAATGATTCAAGTCAGGCACCGTAAATTCTATATGCTGCATTTAAAAAAAAAAAGTCATTACCAAAAGAAAAAATAACTCCACCACCACCACCCCTTTCTACCACCACCACCACCACCCATCTCCACCTCGGTGAGGAGAGAGCAGACAGAGAGACACTAAACATATTTCTCGAGTAGTTTTCTTGGCGTTTATGATCTAAAGATCAAACACAAGCTGCTTGAAATAAATACAGACCTGAACTGAGCAGAGTGTGGCTTCTGCAGTGAGTGACAGAGATGCTTCCTCACACACTCACTCACTTTCATGCTGCAGGCAGCTCTGTGACACAAACGCATGCACGCACACACACACACAGGCTGTCTTCTGCAGTCAGCATTAGAACACTTCTAATGGGTGCTTTTTGTTTTTTTCATCCATATTCCAATCATTTGCAGTTGTCTCGCTTTAGCATTCGTGCTCCCGTCATAAGTATAAAGTATGTTTTGTCGTGTTTTGCAGTGTGTGAACGTCGTCGGGCAACTTAAAAACACCCACCAACGACTCAGAGAAAAACAGGAAGAGTCATATGGAGTTGATCGGCTTAATTATGGGCAGCAGCTTTAACCAAATTATACAACGTTTGCAAGATTTAACATTTCTAGTTCAGAGATGGCCTATTCTCGGGATGGGATGGGAATCAGTATCGCTCCAATACTGGTCAAAATCACTGGATTCGGATAATCAGATAAAAATGTAAAATCCGATACAATCCAAAGATCCGATACCTCATGCGTCACTTTGCACAGACTGTAAAAATGTAAATAAGAATCAGCAACAGCATTTTAGCTGAGTCATGTTTGGGCTTTTTGGGAGAACAATATTTGTTTCCCAGCTGGAGAATTATGTCTCTGAAATGACTCAGCACAAGTTCATAAATGGTCTAAAATGACTACCATCACTATCTAGTTTGTGATAATGGTATCGGTATCAGACAGAAAAAAGTGGTATCGTTCCATCTCTAGTTCTGAAGCCAGAATATTTAGTGTAGTTTCTGTTTTAATGTGTGATATGAGTGCACAAGCAGTCGTGTTTACTGCAGTGACATTATAGCTCCACATTGTTGTCAGTGTAGGCTTAGATGGGAGTAATTGCCAAACTCTAGAAAATATCAAAAATAACTCCATTTTTTTAATCTCCGTCAAGCTGTAAGTATATATATATATATATATATATATATATATATATATATATATATATATATATATATAGGCTGCAGAACAGCTTTTGATGTGTGCTTAGAAAACATCAAATATAACAGACCAGAGCAGATCAGGATTCTTCATGGTTACTCCGGTATCACCTTAGCAGCAGGGTATACCTGGAGAACATGTGAGACCTCTGTGCTTTATTTAAACAGCTTTAAATGAAATTAGGTCAAGAATGTGCCTCACATGTTTCTGTTTGCATCTGTACCAAAGGAACTCTGTGGCTGTGGCTGATGATTCACTTATTCCTGTAATTCCCTTAAGATGCTTGGCATCAGTGCCATCAGTGTGCTGCTGCGTTTCATTCATGCACCCCGGAGCAAACGCAAACAGCACACTGGAGGATGCTCACACTTTTGCTCGTGTGCAAATCCAGTGCCGTGGATGGCGATGTACACAAATAAACACATTATGGAATGTTATTCTTGAACCTAGGAAAACAGATATAATTAGGCAAATTGGACACTTTAAATTGACCGTAGGTGTGAGTGTGAGAGTGGACGGTTGTCTCGATGTGTCCCTGTGGTGGACTGGTGACCTGTCCAGGGTGTGACACCGCCCATCGCCCTATTAGCACAACACACCCCGCGACCCTCATGTGGAGGATAAAGCGGAAGAAGATGGATGGATGGATGGATGGATGGATGGATGGATATATCTTTTTTGGAAGGGCATTTTAATGCAACACTTCAAGAACAACATCACCACCTGGTGGATAGAGCTGCCATAATGTATGACCTAAGGCAGGTTTATTTACAGACATCAAAATTTAAAGTATCATATGCAATACAGTTCACGGTAAAGACACAGCTGTTTTTTTTTGGATCCTCTCAGACTTAGGTTAAGTAGACAGGAGGATGGAGCATAAGGGATTGATGTAAGGTATTCTTAAAGTCTTGAAGTGTGAGCAGCGGCCAGAAACCGCTCTACTTTTAACAGTTGATCCTATTACCAATTTATTATGTTGCCAGGCAGCATGTCTCCTTCTGACCCACAGCCTTGTTTCTATACAAGAGGACGGGCACAGGAAGTCACTGTTCGGTCGAGAAACAAAGAAGGGAAGTTCCCTCATCCATCAAATGAAACTTATAATCTTTGACAATGTCCTGGGTCCGGCTCAGATCAAAGAGGGAGATGCTAGCTGTACTCAGGTCCAGCAAATGGCGGCCCACCTTGTTCATCCATCATGCTTGAAAGCGAGATAGCAAAAATAACAAAAACCTTTTCAGGTAATGACCGTGGTTAGAACTCACCATTAGACACGTCCGCTACCTTACAACCTTGTTTCAGGCTATGATTGATTACGCGGTCTGCGTGTACATTAAAGAATCTGCTTAAGATTCACGAGCCGCTCAGACATGGAGGCTGATTAATGAGAGCCGGTGAAACTCGCGGTGTTTCACCGGTCACTGTGTTGGCAGACATGATCTGATTGGTTATGTGCAATGAGCCTCTGAATAACTTTGACAGCTACAGTTGGGCTTACACAGAGAGGATGGCGACAGACTCATAAAGGCAACATGAAGCCAGGACCAGAGAGAGGGGGACAAAGACATGCTCATTGATGTGGTGTTTAGCAGGTTTGATTATTGTAGGCTACTTTTGTTGGTTAGTTTAGCCTAGTTTTGTCATGGTAGGCATTTTACCTGAACATTTGTTAATGGTTACTGTGCAAATGCAGCTGAGGCAAATCAACTACATCAGTCATGCAAGTATTTGGTCATTAAATAAAGTATGTTTTCCTGGGCTCTACGAAGCGGATCGGCACTTCCTTAATTTGATGTCGTCATCAGAAATCCTCACCACTCCTCTCACCACCGTAGCGTCTCCTGGTGCGGCACTAGTTCGGGCACATCCGGTTGCATACATTCAACCGCAGAAGAAGAAAAACTACTCTTGTTGTAGCTGCTGAGATGCAGAGCATCCACCGTGCCAGAGGGGGTGGCAGTGTATCTGAGAGCTGGCCTATCTATTACGTCACTTCCAGGTACCTGGCCAATCACAGGACAGTGGGAAAGCTCTCGTTGGCTGGCCAATCACAACACAGTCCACGTTCTGGGGGTGTGGTTTTGGTCTGAAACAGCGCGGCTGACGAGAGCGTCAGTGAGGAGATATTTTGATCGGCTCGTTTGCAGCGATTAGGAGGATTTTAACCATAAAAACAAGTTAATATATGTAAGTAGACCTCCATAACTAACATATATGTGTGATACAAGCATTCTATGTCACCTTTAAAGTTTAACCTTAAAGACCCTATAAAGTGATACAATTCTCTTCTATAGGTATTAAATGTCCTGTTCAACAAACATGTAGATAAGCGACTCTTACCTGTTTACCTGGTTATGCTGTATCAGGCACTTTGTTTTCCATTACTATCGTAATGTTAGGATTTACTGCATGACTGGAGACTGGAGTGACTGACACTCAAAATATGGCAAAAGCAGCTTTTGGCATTGCTTTCGCTAAATACACCAGACTCCTTTTTTAAATATTGAGATTTGGGACATTGCGTTGCTTAATTTTTGCAGATGAATGCATGTTTTCTTTGTAGCTGATCTACAGTTTGGCATTGTACAGATTGTTCGGATGTCGCGCTCATGACTCTTCCAGTGACAATGCTCTCTGACCAATCTGTGGCCGGCAGTCTGTGGATGTCACATTTTTTGCAACCTTGGAGCCTTGACAGAGCAGGTACTAAAAAAAAAAGCACCAGGCACTATCCCTCAGTAGAGTAGAGTCGAGGGTAGTATTTGTGTGTACACCTGCAGCCCAAGAATCAGAAAAATAATGATCCTGTCAAACTGCTGAATGATCGGGTGTTTTGAGCAGTAGAATTCCCTTCTGGAACTCTTTGTGGGAACTTTTTTTGTTTGTAGCTGTCTCGCTTTACTAGCACAATGTTGCTGTCTGTGTCTGTGTTGACACAAATCACTGCCTGATAGATTTAATCAGCATTGTTGAAACTCATTTGCCAATGGTTTGAAATTGCATTTATCGAACAGATGTGGACTATACTATTTTTTTCAAAATTGGTCGTGTTAGTATTTTCCACAGCCGAAATCCATGAGCACTAACACCAGTGATGATGATGCTGCTGCAGTTTTATTGTGTTATCAGTATATTTAGCACAATACAGACTATGTGTTTGCGGATAGGATGTAGTAAACTGTAATAAGGGTTATTACAGTGAGCATTTTTTTTTTTATTCTACATCAGCATTATACATTTAGTGCATTATGGCCTATTAGTGTTCTCATTTCTGTGTCTTTCCACAACGTGGTGTGCAGACAGCGACTGAGTCTGTACTCGCAAGTCTCTAAAACTAAAAAAGAAGCACTTTTCAGCTCTCTCAAGATACCTTGACCCGCACATAACTCCCGTATAATCACCAGTGGGATGGTTTCCAGTGGTGATGATTTTCAGACACTGTCAAAATATACTGGAAAATAAACTAAACAAGACCTATAAACACTGCCAGCAAAAGCTCTCTGTTGTCTGTAAACTCAAGGTCCTCTCTGTAGTCAATGCAGCTCTGCCTGCTTAGGAGCATCAGAGAGAGTCTGTCCTCCTTTCATTATCCTCTGCTGCTCCATCTGCTGCTTTCTCCATGCTGACAGTCTCCAATGGAGACAAACATGCACTGATTCCTGCGTCGCTGGTCTTTCGACTTCCACAGATGTCAAAGTCGCTCCAGTCTTACATCCATGCTCTCCGTGTGGCAAATGACCCTGAACATCTGTTCAGCCCTCGTGTCACTCTACATCAGTCTGGCTGCAGGTGCAGAACCCTGTGGGAAGGTGGGAAAAATATTGTTCTTACTAGACAGGATTTATTTTACTATATGTTCACTAAGTTTTGAAAACATCATTATTTTTAGGTTCATATGGTCAATATTCTCTCTTATTATGTTACAGAGGAACATTACGATGAATGAAAATCTAATATTCACTGTCTCTCCAATCCATCTTAAATCCTCTGAGAACAAACACTGTAGAATATATGCTTGAAGGTATGAATCCACGCTTATATGTGTCTTCTACATACATTTCATGTATTTTCATGTAGCAGCCGATTCCATCTATTCAGCTCCTATTACTGTAAAATCTGTGTAAGTAATTGTGCTCTTTCCATGAAACTATATCTGGAATCTATTCCAATAGTGATTCACAGAAACGCGGTTTAAACATGTATAAGTAGAACATCTGAGAGATGTAAGAACCAGATTTTCTGGGATTTTAATGTAAGTGTGATAGAGAGATCAGCAATAGGACAAGATAAGTGATCAGAGCTGATAAAATGGAATGAGATGTCTCAGCCCTGAAGGCATCGCAGTGTAGACTTTATCTCTCTATCTCCACCTTATTGTTGTTTCTACCATCCAGCCTCAGGTGGCAACAGCCTGTGCTGTGATGATCTGGTTGATCTACAATACAAAAAAAAAAAAGAAATATTGTAATCAATTTATTCTAGTCATCATGCCTGAACAAATACGGCATGTACCCTATCATTTATGTATCTGTGCCCTTTAATTTGCATGCACAACACTTACTCATGTTCATTTAGAGAGGCTGAAAAAAACAAAACAAAACACTGGAGCGGTTTAACCTTCACTGACTGTGGAACCGCCTCTGCTTCAGAGGGCCATTGTCCATGTGTCTCTATTATGGTGCTGGTCACGGTTCCCCAGCTCTACCCTCTGTTCATATGGGAGATATCTGTAGAATAATTTTACCTGTCTGTTCCTATCTCCGTCTTCCTCCCTCTCTCCCTCTATGCGTGACCTTTCTGCATTCCTCTCCAGCTGACCTTGGTGTCCCTTCCCTTTTCTCACCTCTCACTACCACTAACCCCCCCTCACCCTCAAACCACCCTCATTTTCACCCCCTACTGACTGCTCCTTCTCTTCCCGTCCCTTGGTTCCGCCCCCTGGATCACTTATGCTCCCCTCTCTCCTCCCCTCTCCTCCTCACTGTCTCCCTCTCTGCTCTCTGCAGCTGTACATACTCTGCTTTTTAATTAGACCGACTCACTAGCTCCTCCTCCCTCTGCCTCCTACTTCCCAAACTCACACCCCACTTCCCCCAACACCCCCTCCCCGCTCTCCATCCATCCCTCCCTCGCTTTGCTTACAAGGATACATGGGCTTGCATGGCGACACAGAGGGGAGGTCACGATGGAGAGACGCAGAGAGTAAAAAGGAACAAGGCAGGGAGAACTGATAGGAGCATCTGAGAGGATAACTGCTTGTTTGCTCACTCTTGTCTTCTTGCTCCCCCTCCTGTCCATTCACTTCCACTCACAGCACAAACGCTCAGACGGCTTATACTGTAGGAAGGCACAGCGCTCTGAGGGATGGATAAAAAGGTTCCCACGTGAAAGGCATGAATCCACGGTAGAGGAGGAGGGTGAGATAGAGAGAGAGAGAGAGAGAGAGAGAGAGAGAAATCACAGAGAAGAGGAGAAAGAGGTGAGGAGGAGAGGGAAGGGAGACAAGAGAGGACCAGATGGACTCCACACAGAGGAGAGGAAACAGTGCAAAGCTCACCGAGCAGCAGTGACAGAGAGGTGGGAATAAAAGCAAACATGAACGTCTGTGGGATTGAATAATGGGAGAAGGAGATGTGAGGGAACAGCGAAGAAGAAGAGGAGCGAGCATTTGTGGGAGAAAGAAACAACACAGAGGGGGAACAGGAGAGAGAGAGAGAGAGAGATGTGGTATGTGTAATTCAGTTCTGTGTCCTGATGGAAGAGAGTACAGCAATCTCACCCATCAGTCTCCTCTCAGCATCAGCATAGAGATAACGAAGTGAGGGAGCTCAGAGCCGATGACAGATTTGAAAGCATCGTACAAGTATGTGTTTTTGTTTCCGTGCGGTGGACACCGGCGTCTGTAGTCTTTGACTTAATGTTTTCTTCTGACTCTTGTTACATTCTGCAGAATTGTACAAAGAAGCGAAAGGTAGCGTATGTCCTCTCATGTGCACGCACACGTGCATGCAATCATTCTGTTGATGTGTTTTGCAAGTGTGCGCGTGTGCGCAGATATTTATCAATAGAGGTGTGTGTGTATGTGTGAGTGTTTGGATGCTGTGGCGTTGGCTTTACTGCAGGTGTGGGAGTTATTTTACAAGACTGTGCAGCTTTATTAGCAGCGTTTAAGAGTGACGAGCTTATAGATTCATCTGTCAGTGATGTAGCTTTGCAGGTTTCAGCCGTGTGCTTTCGTTGCATATTTGTCATCAGCAGGATGTGTGTGTGTGTGTGTGTGTGTGTGTTTGTGTGCGTGGTGGGGTATGTACACTGAAAGTTTGTGGAGGAGGTGGAGGCACTGAGTGAGGGAATTCCATTTGTATGTGTATATGTGTGTGTGTGTCAGGACCAGTGGTCCTTATGGGGACCAAAACTGGATCCTAATGAGGCAGAACCTCATTTCTGAGGAACTGGTTACGTTTAGGGCTAAGATTTGAATTGTGGTTAGGTTAAGATTAGGGTTAGGCGTTGACTGGTTATAGTTAAGCTTAGCTTTGGTTTGGCTGTCCAAATGAATGCAAGTCAATGCGAGGGTCGCTATGTGTGTTTGTTCTTGTATGTGTCGCTTTGTGAGGACCAACAATAAACGTATAAACCATAGAGAGTGAGGACATTTTGGGAAAGTGGGGACATTTTGTCTGGTCCCCACATCTTTAAAGGGCCTTTTTGGGGGTTTAGACCTGGTTTTGGGGTTAAGGTTAGAATTTGGTTTAAGTTTGGATTAGGGTTAGGCTTAGTTGTTATGGTTAAGGTTAGGGTTAAGGGGCTCAAGAATGCATTATGTCTATGAAGGTCCTCACTATGAATGGTGCCCAAACATGTTTGCTTGTGTGTGTGTGCATGCGCAGATTCCTTTAAGTGATGTTATTTCAGTAAGTCTGATGTTAATATTATAAGAATACATTTAAAACTAATAGTTTATTGAAGTTTGCAAATTTCTCATGTTTCTCCGTTACTTGATCTCTTTTTCTCTCTTCTTATTTATTTGTTTTGTTGGTTTTCTTTTACTCAAGTTAACGATCTTGTTATGTTTTGTTTATTCTTGTTTTGCCTTCTATCTATCTATTTATGTTTGTCATTTTTAATTTGTATGTGCACACTCAATTGAAAGTAGTTGCACATGAACTCTGCTGTAATCGCACCGTCATATACACGTGCGTATACTCGGCGTGCACAGGTGCACAGTTGTACACTCACATTTGCTGCATGAAGAAATGCTGTGCTGTTATTCCTGTTCATCGCACAACTATTTTCAGTTGTCCTCCGGCTCCCTCCACACTACACAACAGTATCATTCCCTCTTATCTAATCTTATCAACATGTTTTTTAAGGGGTCAGCTGTCTCCATTTCCCAGCTGCCTCTTATTTGTTTTCTCACATTGCTTATAAATCTCTAACTTGTCTTTACTACGTATACTGTTCTCTCTTTCCTTAAAATATGGTGTGTATTTTTATAGCGCTTGGTCTTGATGGCCGTCCAAAGCTGTTTTACACGACAGCTTTGCCTTTTTAGCATTTACACCCGTACACTCACACATTCAAATAGCACATCTATGTACACAACCTTTCCTATCACGCATATTGTGTACTTATTCATACGCTGCCGGCACAGCCGTCAGGGATGTTTGCCCAGGGACACATTGGCACGTAGACTAGCAGAGCTGGGAATTCAACCCCCGACCTTTCAGTTGAAAGATGACTCATTCTACCACTAAACCACCATTGCCCCCAAAGACAACTTAAGAGAAGTGAATCACTCCGATTATACATGCTCCAATGATCCGTCTGTCTACTAGCCAGGTGTTTTTGTTGAGTGTTATTTTGCCTTTACCCTTTTCACAAAAATGGCATGTTTGTATTAGTAAATGTAAGCAAAACTGCTTAAAAGGACTTTCTGTTCATATAAAGAAATTAGTCACTGGTTGTCGTGCAAAGTGGCAAAATAGTCTTGTCTAATCCACTAGTTTGTGCTCCTGTAAGTGTCTTAACAAAACTTATTTTAGTTCTGCGCTCTCTCTTGCAGTTCCCCTAGCCCAGCTCAGCTCAGCGGGCCTGCAGATAACTAACCATCAGTTAGCATGGCTGGCACTGCAGAATGTTGTGAAATGAAGGTAGTCGCCAGTGTCACTGGTTTCTAAGCTCTGCATGGTGGCAAGTGTTTTCTGAAAGATGTCACAGGGCAGAAAAGAAAGCAAAATCTTGTCATGTTTTCATCACAACTGATCGGGAGCCGTTTGCTGTGTCTTAGTTCATAAGGCTGCATCGTTTTGTGTGAAAAGAGACGATCTATCCCACACAACTCACCAATTCCCTTTCTTCTTCTCCTAATAAATTCCAGCAGGCTGTACGCAGAGAGGTCAAATGCCACCCTCCACAGTTTGAAGTCCTGAATCAGTTCTTTCAGCCCCTCGAAGCCTGACTGTTGGTTTAACCGTTAATCAGCCAACACCATCCATCCATCTATTTTCTACCGCTTTATCCTCCACAGGAGGGTCATACAACATCAGATATCTAAAGTACTTTTTCTTTCCAGTCAGTTTTGCGTTGTACCAATTTGATTTGTTTTGTTATTATTTATTAGTTTATATGGAGCTTCCAGTTATCGTCTTTTAAATATTTTATGCAATACTGGAGGAAATGCAGATGCCGGTGTCAAATAATTCCCCTTAAATCTCTTCATTCCATCAGCAAATGTTACAAACCTAGAACGTAACACCATATATGTAAGTCAACTATTCGACCAATGCAGTCAACTCTATAGTTATTATTATTTATTCACAGCAGATGGTTTTCACAGCCTCAAATGACATCATAATTATATCTTATTTTTGTATTTTTATTATTTTATTTTGTCAGCTGGGATTGGCTTATAAGTGGATTTTTGTCTTGTGTTAATTTTTGGTACGTTAGATTAGACATGGGCAGCCCAGGATAATCTAGCCCCAGCACTAACCTGGATGTAGCATGCTCCTGTGCACTAGACATGTCAGTCTGCTGCCACATGGTCTGTTTTGCTGCTGATAATTCACCCAAATTCTAAATCCTGGAATAGTGGAGAGGAGACAGGCACAAAAGCTATGGCACAAAAGAATTAACCAGCCAGAGAAACAAGACAATTGGGCTGTGGAATGAGTGCAAGACAGAAGACAGTTTACTTTGGCTTGCTTTCACAGATACCCAAACAACCTTGATTTTTCACACAGTTGGCAAAGTATGATTATCGCCATCCATTGGCCTGTGTGTAGGGATTTCATTCTAGGCTGATCAGTTTGGTCAAAAGAGGACAGATGGTGCAAATCACTTCTGGCACCCACACTCTAAAAGTGAGAAGTAATCCAGCCATCCTTCAAGGAAACTGGAACGGGTAGGGGAGCCACACTGTCCTCATTAGTAATGAGCTGTCCAGTGACTCTGCAAGCTAACATTTGTTTTTGCATGAGTCTGAATATTTGCATCATATGCTGTTGTATAAATAACATGTTGGTATCTCTTTGAGGTGATGCAGCAATAATTCATTGTGATAGAACTTCAATCAATACAGTTGTGGGTGACTGAGTTTATTAGGGTCAAATCATATGTGTAACACATTAGCTCTGATCCAGGGTGGGTGATACTGGGCTGGGAGGCTGGTGGTAGCACTGAAGGTGCTGGGTAACATCAATTTCTTCTCTCAAAGTCTTTTCTCATGCATATGTTTATTTTGTCACTTTATATTGAGTTTTTTTTGGTCATATTTTGGAACCTGGGGTATGTACCACATGTTTGAAAGTATGTATTGTGTACTGCGTTCTCACCAGTACATGATGCAAACTGGAGAAAAATAGTTTTCCTTTTTGTGCATTTTTAATATAATCACAAATAGCTGCATTCACTGATTGACTTTTTATAATGAAAGAAATAATCGAATATTCAAGCCCATGTATAGTAGGTCGAAAGCAGGTAGCAGTTAATGGAAGCAGTTGGCGTGTAAAGGCCACTTTATTACCCTGCCATGTTTAATGCTTCATTGCTCAGCAGTGAAAGTTGAATCTCGGGCAATAGCTTTCTTCTGATGACAGGGGAAAAAATGACTACAGACTTCCTTGCTCTCGGTTCGTAGACGTTGATTATGTAAAACTTCTGCTGCAGCTAGTGTCTGGTGAAATATGGCCGCTGCTGTGATGGCTGACGGTAACTGGCCAAATTGGATGCCAGTACAGAGTCATAAACTAACAAACAAGCATTTGCATCTTGCTGCTACTCCACTACACAAGTGTCTGACAGGAATAACAATCCTCGTGTTCACCGCGTTGCCTTGGATATGTAATGAATTAAGAGTTATAATTTAATTTGTGTTTGTTTGTAATTCCATTTGCTGTTGAGCATGATCAAGCTTAAGATTTCATCAGCCAGAGGCAGCTACATCAGTTACACATAACTGCACTGATGTTTTTCTTTTTTTTTATTCTCCTCAAACCAGATCCCAGACTAGAGAAGAGGAGGTCTTCACATCCAAGATATACTTCCTCTTAGAGTACCAATTTGTTTTTAGATTGTATCTGATGTCTGCTTCAGCATTGCTTATATGCATGTGGACCTGTTTACATACAAATTGCTGTGCCTATAAAGTCTGTTATGGGCTTAGCTTACATCTGGATTTTTTTTTAACGCGCTCGTTCATTTCGTGGAATCAAATAAAATGAACCACACCTCCTGTTTAAGACATTGCCTGCCTAAGTAGTATTTATCCTCAGGCAGCTCTCGAGTAGTTGATCTTGAATTTGAGACCTCTTTAAACAGGAATGCAAACACCACAAAGCCTTATGCTCTTTCTGTTATCTGATAATATACAGGTACAATTTCTACCTTTCCTCATGCTCACAGGACCAATAACTGATCATATAGCTTTGCTTAGTTCTTCTCCAGTTCCCCCTTAAATGCCCTGACACACTGATGCTCCTGATTTACCACTTCACTGAACCCTAACCGTGACATTTCCTCTGCTGCCAGGGGTTGTTCCCTCCTGCTTTGCTCCCTGTTCCCCTACCTCTGCCTGTCTGTCGCTAATCACCTCCTCTGCCTCCCACTTATTCAATTCCTACTCCTCTTAGTTTGCTATGTGTCTCATTGCATCTCTAAATATAACCATACATGTCTAGCTCCTCTTACTCTGTGTGCCAACTCTTCATCTTGGTCCTGTCTGACAAATTTGAGCATGCCTAGACAATCCGATCTGACATGCCTTTACATAACAATCCACAGCACCTTCCACCTCCTCAGCACTGTGAGACCCGAAAGGGTTGTTATTGGCATGGATGCAATTTTCAGCATCCCTGAAATACTCCGGCTCAGAATATTATTAGATCTGCACAACCAGAACCTGAGCCTCTTGAATTGTGAATGCATCAGGTATGTTTCTCAGAGTCAGCATAGCTTAGTTCAGGCAGATCAGATGTGACCTTAGCGTTATCATCGCGCACACACACAGAGTCATAAAACCACACGGGAGAGACGACAGAAGCCTGTATTCACAGTAAACCCTTTTTCAGAGAATAGGCAGTTAGCAAGGAGGCTGCAGTAAATCTTAAATAATAACCGCAAAGAGTTACGACCCTTGCTGACATTATGCTGTTGCACACCTTCCTCCTCCTGCTTGGTGATTTATCTCTGGTCTGCCAATAAAGCCCAACATGAAAATGTCACATGTACGAAAGGGCTGGCCTCACCCACTGGAGTGAGCCCATGCAGCATTAACAGGGTCTGGATTCATTAAACTGTCAGCGTAAACTTTGATTTGAGGGTATTTTGCAGATTGGGAGGGAGGAGGGGACGTGAGACAACATGACTGGGTCCGAACCTTAGTATAGGTTCGGCTGAACTGTGCAGCACTGATGACATCGTTGAAGAACTTTGTACAGCCGCTGAAAACAACTTTTAATGGAAAGAAGCTGAGGTCTAATTGAAAATGTGCAATTATCGTAACATGATGTAATCCACTAATTAGTATTCATGACATCATTGCTCTGTGCTCTGCTTAACATCAGCTAGTTTCAGCCATTAATCTGTTTGCCTTCCTACTGCTCTTAGTGCTCACAGTACAATATTTGAATTCAGCTGAATCCTTTGTAAAGCTCCTATTTACATTTTTTGTTTGTTTTTGCTCTCAGAAGATTGAAATAGCGACTGAATGTAGCTCTTTAAGAAGACATGTCAGCCAACAGTCCACACCAATAAAATTCTGTTTTTATAACATGGACTTTGTCAGACAATAATCATTGCATATGATGTTGAAGACAATGACAACTTGTGAAATGATTTCAGCCCAGAGAAAATCTTTTAAGTTTATTCCTGTGTAATATTGTGTTCACACCAAACACGACACAGCTCCCAAGATGAGATTACACACAAAGTCAATGAAAAGATGCATATTTCACTTTAGTTGTGCCAGACAACGTAACACCCATGAATTTATGGGATTTACAAATGAAGTGGTTTGCTTCAGTTGCTCAAATTGAAATATTGAGTGAAAACTATGTGCAAAGTGAGGAAAGTCATAAAAGCCAACATCCTTATGTTATATCAGCAGTCAAGGATTGTTAGTGTATGAGGGCATCAGGTTTAGTAGAAAGCGAATTGAAGTTTTACTACGTAGAAAAATTGTCTCTTGATTAAATCTGTGAGTCGCACTGTTGTTGGTTGTTTTTTTTTGCTGTCGGTTAGCTCTTACTTACATGGGTAATTTCGAGTAAACATGTGATCCAAAGAGATCCATGAGCCATCTGGCAAACAACCTCACACCTGTGGTGCACTGGCCACTGTTTGCTTCAAAATTTAGTCGACTTTTACATCCAACATGGAAACTCCATCAGCTGACCAATCGTGTAACCTAATCAGTCAATCCAGTCAGCCACAACGTTCATATTTATTTTCTCGCTGTTGTGGTGCCTCCAGAAACAGGTGGCGGGAGAGACTGCTGGGTGGCTAGTGGTGACAGTGGAGAAAGAGGAATAAAAGAAAACAGGACAAGATGGAAGAAAGACTGTTGATCCTGCAACGGGTGGTTGAAACTCAGAGGAAAATTTGTCAGAGACTGAGGTTGCTGTAAAAAAGACTGCTGTAAAATAGTATATTAATGAAAAATCAAGAAATAAAATCACCTTTGAGGGTCAAATGGACAATGGATCTAAAAACAGGTCAATATTGTTGAGCAGATGTTCCTTTGGTTTATTTTTCTAGCTTTTGCAGTGTAGAATTCAGTCTTCCTCACATGAGTGAATGTGTATGTACAATTACCCGCAGTGATTTGGTCGTCTGTGTGAATCATGGTTAAACAGCTCATCTGTATACGCTGCACAGACAAGTAAGTAAAATGAGAAGGAATCCTGTGGTTTCTCTCTAAATCCACTAATATACCCAGCATATAGTTTGCATAGTGTATATTTTCACCCGAATATCTGCTGTGACTTTAATCATAATTAATCCTAATAACTGTGTTTTCAAAGGGTTGATAAAGGCTCTTCAGAGCTGGAGAGAGACACAGAACACAGAGGACGTAAATAAAATAAAAGTGGCAGCCCCTCGGGTATTTTCTCTCCTTAAATAACCTGGGAGTTGTGAAGGAGTCACTAATTACCCTTCCCACTGATGGGAGGGGGCACAGAGTAACGGCAAGTCACACTCGCACACAGAATTAGCCTGGGCCTGTCAGTGTCGGAAGCTATCACAAGGAGATAACAAGGCACAGATCCATAGATCGTGTAAGGCAAATGACAGCATCACGCCTGACTGCCTGTGGCACAGACGGGAAATGGATGTGATATATATACATATTAAGGCCAGAGACTGTCAAAAACAGACTGCGGAATCAGAGTGATGAGAACATACTACTAACTACAGCATGGTGGACAGACTGGCACACGGTGACCAGATGAATCAGAATGGATGTCACCATGACAGATCATTGAGCACTGATAACAGGGCCATGGACTGTTTAAAATTGTGAAAGAAAATGAAGAAAAATCAGTGAGACGCGCAAATATGAGGAATGGAATAAAAGTAGTGCTTTGTGCCCACAAGCAGGAATAATACTGAATACTAACACTACTGCTCCTGCTGCTACAATACCTCTACTTTTAATAATAGTGCTCGTAATAACCACATGCAAACATACAAAAGATAGACATTATACAAAAACGGGAATTGCAGAGAGTAATATCAAATAGACATGCAAGAAAGAAACATAAGTATCCCCTTCAGCCAGTGTGAATAGGTCTTAATTACAATCTCTTTTCTCTTGTTTTGGAAGATATATTTTGTGTTTTTCCCTATACTCATGTTTTTCTTTTGCTACCAACACTCTTTCATTAATTTTCCCCAAACTGATTTCTTCTTCTTTTTCAATTCTGTGCTGACCCCATGCACTTTTAAAATAGCTGCATATATTATGTCTCCATTGTCATGAGAAACAAGCACATTGTGTTTCAATGGAAATGTAATAATACACGGGATTATTCACTCCAATCTTTCTGTGTTTGTGCTGTCTACAGGAGCTCATGGTGTCTTCAGCCACGAGGACACACTAAGAAAGGACCTGCAAAAGAAATAAATTGAGGCAACGTGGAATAAAAACAAAGGGAACGGACAGCGAACAAAGGAAATGTATAAGAGTCAGGACATTATGGGGAAGCATGTATGTCCATCACATACTTTGACCATCCAATCTCCTGAAGACCCAACAGACAAAGCAGGTAGAGAAGGAGGGGCTGCCAAGTAGTCAAGCCAACGTGATGGGCACAGATGGGATGGACAGGTTGCATTCCCTTCCTCCACGCTCATTTGCTGGTAACTTCCCTGGCCTTGTCAAGAGTTCACCTCCCTGCAAAGTTAAAGAGAAATGGTAATAACAAGCAAAAGTGCTCAACTTCAAAGGAAATGGAGCAGTATGGACACTACTCCCACGTTCACTTGAAAGAATATTTGATGCTGCATATATTTATTTTTGATGGAAGTGTAATAGTGAAGAACCATTAGTTTATTTGGGTAGCATTCTTCACAGCAATCTATAAATTTTTTTTTATTTCATGTGTTTAGTATTGAACTGTGAATATGGTCATCCATTATTTCTTGAGGGCAATCTCAGTTGCAAAAGAAGTCCTTGGAGTATGGATCTGAGACATATAAAGACACAGTTATATTGCCAGTTTGCTATTTGCTGAAACTGGTTCTCAGTCAATTGTACAGATCTCCCACTGTTGTAAAAGGAGAGGTCACTTTCCTTGTCGATGCACTAACACATCTAGGCTTTCATTCAATCAAACTACCTGCAGAGCCTGTGGATGTTGGGGGCGAGAGAGCTACAAGAGAAATGGTGAGCAAAGAGCCCAACCACCTGCTTACAGGCCAAACAAACGGCAAGAGCACATTGGCAGACAAGTTGCCTGGGACAATGACTGTGCGCTCAGTATTGCTCAATCGAGACTCACCAGATATTGAGAGCCGCCTCAAGCGCCGCCGCAACCGTACCCACCAGGTCCGCTTCAAAGACCTGGAAGATGGCAGCAGCAGCAGTGGCAACAGTGGAACAGGAGAAAATAATAGCCATCAAAAGCATGCCATAGACTGTGGCAGCCCACATCCTCTTCGTAAACACAGCAGCAAATCCAAACAACCATGGATGGCCAGGGACAGCCCACAGACCGATGGTCTCCCTGGTCAAACCTCCGTGGTGGGAGCTGTGCGTGGGGACATGGCAAGCACCATAGAAGTGGTGGCCGCTTTTTTAGCCAGGGCCCCTCCTCATCCACTGACACCGGGTCCAACTCGTCGATGCTGGGCTCCACCACAGACTAACTCCTTAACCTTGCCAATGACACGCAGGCCCTGTACAAGCACCAGCACAGCCATCCAGACATCCCCATGCCTGAAAAAGCCCCAGTCCCTCTCCTCCACCCACACACGAAGCCACAGCCTCGGGGACTCAGTTGGAGTAGATGGGGACGATGAGCATGACTCTCAAGATGAGTACCTTACACACAATGTGAAGCTGCCTGGGTCCAGGGACCAGAATGGTCCACCTTGTCCTGCAGATAGAACTGTTGTGGAACGACGGTCTAAAGCCTCCAGGACAGACATTAAATCAAATGTTAGTGTGGTAAAAAACTCAAGGCACAGCTGCCCTCCTTCAGTCCTTCACAGCACGGAGTCATGTCACTGTTCCTCTGTATCTGTGCGTGATGGGTCCAAGCGGCAGGGAAGCAGCACTCCCTCATTGGTAAGGAGGAGAAAGCGGCTAAATAGGACAACAAGTGATCCTGGAAAGGAGGTGCAGTACTGCACCACTCCAACTCAGACTGAAACCCCCAGTCTGTTACCACCACTTTCAAATACCAAACGCTGCACCTCTCAAGTTCAAACTGAGAGCCCTTCTTCATCTCAAAATTCAAAGTATTGCACCACCCAAAGTCAAACAGAGAATCAACATCAGCCTCTACCTGTGAGTGAAAAACGATGCACAACCCCAATTCAAATCACCAACCCTTGTCCAGCCCTCCCTTCCAGTGTTGAGCAGTGCACCACTCAAATACAAACAGACACTCCCTGTCACTCACCTCCGGATAAACAACCCTCAACCACCCAGACACACACTCACAGCCCCCGTGCTTCTCCACCACTGACCGTATCACCCACCTCAGTGCAAATTCAATCTGAGAGCCCTGTATCCCCAACTGCAACTCAAGACCCTCATACAACCCAAATAACGAGTGTGCCTTACTCTACTTCTCCCCTGCCTACAGGTGCACCACCACAGACTCCTGAACACCACTCTACGCCTCCCCCCTCCTCCCCAGCCAAGTCAGTTTGCAGGACCTCTCCTCTGCCCATTGTACTGTCTGTTCCTTGCTCCACTTCTCCACCTATTATAAGCCAACACCCTATCCCCCAATATGCTGTGTCAACAACAACCTCTTGCACAGCTGTTGTCTCCACTCCTACACCTCCATGCCCCACTCAAAACTGCACCTCTTCTATCCCAAACATAGAATCATCCACTCCTCTAATTTGTTCTACCCCTACCCCAACTAAAACCACAAATATAACTACATTTGACTCTATCAGACATCTAACCACTGCCCCAAATGTAACTTATCAAGCTTCACACAGTGCACCAAACACCACGCCGCCTTCAAATCTAACTCCCTGCACATTTGTAACTCAGACTGCCATGTCTTGCACCTCCATTTCATATTATACTACCACACATCCAGCTGGTCCCCATGCTCCTCAGCCAAATTGTGTTTCACCTTCTTATGCGACTTTCGTGCAAACTGTATCCCATTGCAACATACCACGTCAAGTCCTGCAGAATACCTCCTCTGTCAACCCAGGCATTACCCCCTACTCTGCCCAAGTCCCAAAGTCTTGCACTTCTCCACCGCTACTTGTGAAAACGTATACATCAAATCTTCCAAATGGACAAGTGTGTGCCACACCAACTAAAGCTGTTCCTTTATACTCTTCCACATTTCGTGCTGCACCACCCTACACCCCCCCCTCTCAGGCCTCCTTTAATGCTCAGGATAAGAGGGGCATTCGACTTCCACCTCCTCCCCCACCACCACCACCCTACACACCTCGTAAAAATGGAACTGATCCACAAGGTCCTGCAATTCGAACACCCAAGCTCAGGGCAGACAGCAAGGCCAATGAAAAAGAGAAAGACAGTGAGAAGGAGAAAAAGGAAGATGTAAAATGTACAGACTCACCCAAGCTCTGTGAGCCAGCCAGCTCTCTAAAGCACAGAGCTCAAACCCCGCCAATTCCTGTGATTAGGGGGGAGAAGCAGCCTTCCTCATCCTCTCCTGCCAAGGCCTGTTTTAAGCCCAGCTGTCTCAGCTCAGCTCAAGCTCAGCTCGGGGCACTACATAAAATGCTCTGCTCAGGAGCCAGTCCCAGGCCCAACACTCCCAACAGTCAGCACCCTCTTCCTCCAAACCAACAGAGTTGCTCTGGAGCCAAGGGTTGCTCCGCTTCTGGGGACCAGTGTACAGCTGGGCCCTTGACTTCCACCCAGGCTGACACACTAAGACAGGTCCAGGAAATTCTGGGAGGGTTGGTGTCTGGGGCCAGGTGTAAACTGGACCCCGCCAGAGTGACAGAAAAGCTCCTGAGTCCCAATGGGCCCCTGCATGATATTCGAAGCTTGCAGAACCAGCTCCACAGCTTGGAGGGGGTCCTGGAGACCAGCCAGAACACCATTAAGGTCCTGCTGGATGTGATTCAAGACCTTGAGAAGAAGGAAGCTGAGAGAGATGGGTGAGGCAATATCTCATTTTAGTAGGACAGTTTATACTTTAAGGAAAAGGTGATGCTTGCACAGTGTCTGCACCCACAGAGAGAGATGGATAAGGCAATATTTCATGTCAGTGGGACAGTTTACATCATAAGGAAAAGGTAATGCTACCACAGTGTCTGCAACCCACAAATCTATTGTAATCAACAACACTCAGAGCTCGATCAAACCTTTTGCCAGGACATCACTTGTCACATGCTTAAAATAGATTTGCTTTTGACTTGTTACACTATTCATTTAATAACCCTGGACTACCTAAACTCTCAAGCCTGGTTTATACTTCTTTATGCCCAACTTTTAAATGTCTGATGAACATAAATAGACAGGAAATAAGTACATTTTCCACTCATGTAGCGTACGTAGCATAGTAGTCAGCATCTCCATGTAGATGTTTCATCTTCAGCTGTCGGACCAAAACATTATCTTCCTGTTGCTTTTTTTGATTGTTTCAAAAACAATTGTGCTCCAATTGTCCTCTCAGAAAAAGTACATCAAGTAACTTCATCAAATCCAATAGTTTTCTTTAAAAAACAAAACAGAGCATAAATTGAAAACTGTTGTATGATGTGTTCAGTTTTGTCAAGTGATTTTATCAAAAGTGTCTTGCAAAGATGTATAAATCAGGCTTAACTCTTCATAGGTTAGAATAGTTTTGTTTCTCACGTCATCCTTCAGCAGTACCACATAAACAAACTGAATGAGAACATCGCAGAGGAAATGCTGATGTAGGCAGCATAGCCACACACTCTCAGCAGAATTCTTTGTAACTTACTGTAAAAGCTGTATTTGTACTGTTTTACTGCCAACAGAAAGTTGACTGACACTGTGACAACTCTCCAGAATTTGAAGAACTCATCTCTACCAAGCTGCTGTTCAACTCATCGAACTCATCGGTAGCTGAATAAACGTGCCAATGCAGTTTTGTTATTGACTGCAGGGAAGTTTTCCAAGCCGTTAAGGACTGACACTTAAAAATCACGGCCCAAAGTTAGCATCTTGGACGGCTCATTGCACACAATGTAGACACAGAGCAACCACATTATAACAGTCTGATTGTAAAGTAAAAGTGTAGTCTTGGCTGAACGTATATGGGGAAACATATACAGGATCACTAATATTGTTCCTTGCACCACATGTCCAAGGTGGTGTTCAAAGGTAGCATAACAATAAGTGTGAAATGTTGCATAGCCCTGGGGTAAATCACGGGTTTTTAGTTCAAAAGTAGCGGGAAAGTACTGGTCTAAAAAAGGAGCTATTCCACATTAGAAGATTTAAATAAACACTGATAGATAGATAGATAGATAGATAGATAGATGTTTCATTCCTAGACAATTAATTTATTGAGTAAGATTCAGACTCTCTTTATAATCTTTGCTGCAGCTTGTCTATTTATAGTCAATCCCGGGATTGTGAGCATCATAAATCTAGAGTGGTGACAATGAGAGGGAAAAGGAGATGCAAATGGACAGTTTGGACTGAGATAAGACATGGGATAGTTATTTTTATGTAGTCTCTAGTCAGTCCCACAAGTCTCACCTTTCTGTATGCTTAAAAATCTATGTCACGTCATACCACAGTGAGACTTTTGGGAGACTGGCTGCACTGACTGTACAGTACTTGCTCTTGTGTTTATACCCAGCAGGCAGGTAGAGATAGAAATCAGCATATGACTGTCATCATGTTGGTGGATTCAGACGCTCCATGCCTCTTAGTGTAAAGCTTCTCTGTTCTCATCAAGTCTTTAATCAATGTGCTTCCTACATCGTAAGCTGCTTAGTAATTTCTCCCACCTCATCACTCCAAAATAGTCCATGATGTGGATACAAGAAAACAGCAGCTAACAACAGTCACAGAGAGATGCATCTAGGCTTGACTGAAATCAGAACAGTTAAAACCAAATCCCCCTAGTTAAACTATACTTCGCCAACATTAGATCGTGTGCATTGCATGGACCTCTGTCTCACGAAGTGATAACTTGCGTGCCAAGAAATGCACGATGGGAATAAGGCTAATGCATGCAGACACGACTTTTACCTCATAAGCATTATTTTATGCCTGAAGTGATATGGTGACTCATGGTTTACGTAACAGCCTGTTGGAAGGGGTAGAGTTCATTAAAAATGATTATGGGGGTCATTGCAGAGAGGAGATTGGTATGTTTGCAGGGACTTGTGTGGCAGTGGTTCGGTTCAACAAGGGAGAAGATACTCCAACTGTGTCTCTGTGGGCTGGCACACACACACACACACTCACACACAACATCACTCTTTTACCCCTGATATGTCATTTATGTGCTTTTCAACAGAAGAAATTCATACAGAACCGGACAGGACATTGAAAACTGCGGGACCTGCAGGGACTGTGCCTGCATCATCTACAGGTATGTGCCTGCATGCTTGTGTGGATTTCTGCGTATTTACTGCTCGTTTTAACATGGCAGCAGTGAGAGCACAGTGCGTGTCTCGGTGCAGAATTATGTGCATCACACTGTCATTGTGAATCACATCACTTTCGGGAGTTCAGTTTTCATGGCTTGGTAGGATTGGTGTTCTGCTCTGTGTGACAGCACAGCCAGATGCCGCACTTACAGAGCGTGGCCACGGCACTGCGCAAACTTTGCTGCAGGTTTGATCAGTGAACACAGTTAAAAAGATATTTATTGAGACTCATCACACACACACACACACCCACACCCTCCCTTATGCACTCTCTCAAATTTAATGAGGTGAACAGCAACACAGACTCAAGTTGTGCATCCGCGTGTGCTCCCCCTCTCCTCCTCTACTCTTGTCATTTTTCTACTCCCCTAATCTCTGTTTTACACACAGATGCACAGATGACACACACACACACACACACACACACACACGCGCACACACACACACATGCTGCATAATCATTCCGCTGTGAGGTTTGAATTTAAATCAGCCAATTAACAAACAGGATTTCACACTTTACAGGAGGAATTGAAATTCCTGTCCCCTCGATGAATTTGTCAAAATTACAAAGAAAAGTGGGATATTAGTAGAAGGAGCAAATCTGGTAGAGCGAGGGGAGAAAGAAGACAGCAGAGAGAGAGTGAGAGGCGTGGCATGCAGATTGCTTACACGTAGAAATATAATATGATTATGACAGGATTAAGGCAGTACTCTGATTATTAAAACTTTCATGTAAACAGCTTACAGGGGTTATATTAGTCAAATTATATCATAAATCTGAGAAAGCTTAACCCAATTACCAGGGCAAGATTCATCATCAGTCTTTTTAATTGTGAACTGGAACTGTGAGATGTGGCATGTGTGTATGTGTGTGTACACCTTAGACTGATTACTTTCAGTGATTTAATTCTGCACTCTCACTCGCTCATTTATTTTTTGCAGCACTAATAAGGTGTTTCCTGTAGCTAGAAACAAATCCCTAATGTTTACCTGGTTATCACGCACATTGTATTATTAGAGAAGTTGAATTATTATAATCCACATAAATGATTGAATCAAACTATTATTCTAACCTGCTTATTCTCAGGGATGTATTTATCCTGTGTATACAACCCCCCCCCCCCAATCGGGAAAACAGAAAGAAGTCAGACAGTGGGGGAGGACAAGAAGAGAGACAGCTGTGGATAAAGCACAAAGACGAAAAGTTCTGAAAAAGATCTGAGAGAAAAGATCTGATATTTTGAAATGGAACGAGAGAGAGAGAGAGAGGGGAGGGGGAAGATAACCAAAATGATTCATTCACAAACTAAATACGGCTTCATATTGAAAGATTAGAATAGGGTTGAAAACAGAGAATAATACATACAGATGACTTGCACTGAGAGACGGAACGTGACAGAAGAGAAGTTAATATTCCGGTTTGCTCTGTATGATCATGTGTTCTGGCCGGCCGGGGATATTACACTGCACCGATACACACCGTTTCATGGTCAGATGAGGACTTATCACTCAATTGCCTGTCAAGTTGACACGCTTTCTTCCAAGTGTGACAAGAGGATTTTTTCTGCTTTGAAAGGGGAGGAGATTTTCTTTTCTTTTAGGCTCAAGTTAAGCCGAGTCTAAAAAGGAGAATCTGGCAGCAACAGAGGAAAAGGTGTTTGCGGGGAGGAAAACGATAAAGTGGAGCCTGAAAAGGAGTCATTGATGGGAAAGCTATCAAATCTGACAGGACAGATGACATCAATTAAAAGGCTTTTCGAAGGAGTCTTAGTCCTGAGAGAAAGCGTTCACACTATCAATCTACCTGAAAATGATTAAACCCCCGAAAAACTGCAGATTTGCATGCAACGACGTTTGTTCTTACTAAATGAGATATCTGAGTTCTACAGAAATGTGTTGTAATATGTAAAATAACAACAGACCCAAATAAGGTCATAAGAATCTCAGTATCTAATTGTTGTTGTTTTTTTTGTTTTTTTTACAAATAACCCCAACAATTAGTTTAACAATTGAAGAATTATTGTGTTATTTTCACTGTCCTGTCTGTTTACATATTAGCATTCAGTTAGATGATGATTTTTCTTAGCAATTAAAATATACTAATCCTATATTACAATTACATACTGTATAAATATGTAAGAAAAACTCATAGACTCTGAGTGTAAAGTAGATATGAACACATACATATTTGTGACATAAAGTCATAGAGATAGCAGCTCTGCATTGCACCCCTTGTTTTGATCATTTCATGCTCTGGAAAATAAAACCTCTGCACAACTGCACACTTGATTGACCAGCAGCAAACAGATAACAGACATTTTTCTACTTTGTTTGGTGTCCCGGGATCTCGTTCCCGTTAGGAAGATAACAGACCGAGTTAACAACTATCTGGTGAACACAGGGAAGAATTTAGCTGCTGTAGAGAACTTAAGTTTTGGTCATATTTGTGCACTCTAATATCTCCATTAGTTGAAGAAATAACAAGTCATATTCAGTTGAATAATGTGTAGCATATAAACATCAAGGGGAAAATCAGACGTGTTTAATTTGAAATTGGGAATAGTGGTGAAATAGTGAAAATTAAAAGATGGCTAAAAACAACATAAATTAAATAATAAAAAAAAGAAATGTGTTTGCACACAGAGGTTTGTTGTACTCCAGTTACCCGGGTCATGTTTCAGGGCGAAGCTTATATAACAATGCTAATTATACTTAAAGCATGCAAATGTAGCCACTTGTGGCTACAGACCTTAACGTTTTGAACATTTTGTACCCGACCACGGCTCATAAATAAGCACTTCATTTGTTCTGCTTTGTAAAGCTCTTGTATTATAGGAAGAATAATGCATGGCCTATGTGATGTTATTTATTTAGCACCAGTGGCACATTAACTGCATATTAATATGTGAACTCGATTGTGGGGCTGTGTTAATTAGAGAGCAGAGTTGTGATTTTTTTTTTTTTTCTCCCCCCATTATTCTTTCTGCCAATGGCAAAATGTGCTCTATGAAACAAAGTGGGGAGGTCTAACAAGGAACTGTTGTCCTTAATCCCCGTGGAGTGTGTGAGCCTAATCAGATCTGTACTCTGCTGCTTTATCTCTGCTGCTTCTCTGTCTGTTGCTCGATCCCAATTTTTGCTAGTGGAGCTCGATGGGCCGCTGCTCTGAGATGGATTAATGACTCTCTGGACCGTACGATTTCAGCAAAAAACCCTGAGTCCACAAAGAGATTTCTATTTTTTTTTAAACACAATCTGTCAATGCCTTTGCTGAACAGCAGATAATTGAGAAAAGGGCTGCTGAAGAGGCATATCCTTGCTCTTTCTCTCTCCTGTTTCTGTTTTCTGTGGGGATGCCCCTAGTGCTTGTTTAATATCTATACTGTGGCATCATTTCACTTGTTTTGTTGCCTCTCTCAAGCTATGGTCTGGGCTGATTCTTTAAGATCCTGTTTGTCAGTGAACGCCTCGTAGCATCAGTGATTGTGGTGGTGGTGGTGGTGGTGGTAGACTGGAGGATTCCACCTTTTATTTGTAGAACAGAAACTATAGACACCACCACAGGGAGCACTTGAGATGAACATTTTGTGACAGCGCCTACAGTAGCAACTCATGACTCGCATCTCTCATCACACACACACACACACACACACACACGCACACGCACACCCATCATGAATCAGCACTTCCTGACGCACATCTCCACTGACACAACATTGCATGACATGACAGGATACTTGCACGCTGCACTTTGATTGCGATGGATCAGGGAGAGACGTGGTGGAGCATAAGAAACTCTGAAGGAGGAACCTGGGATGAATCTTTCTGCATCTCACTATCTCCAACTCATTTCTCTGTCCCTCAAACCCTCTCTCTGTTTCTCTCTCTCTCGTCTCTTCTTCCTTTTTACAAATGCCCAGTGTGCAGTGAAATATTCATCCACATAAAAACTTAATCACAGCAGCTTTAAAAGATTTTAAAAAGTAATAGTTCCGTCAAAAGAGACCAGGCTCATGATCTAGGTCCCCACGATGACGCAGTGCTGCGTGCTTTGTGTGGTAACCGCAGCTAAACATGTGTGTAAAAAACAAACTCATCCTCCAAAGTGGGGAATCTAGTAAGAACAATGGATGCTGTCTTTGCTGTCACTCAAGGCAGTGTTAAGAGCTGTGGGCTGTGGTGCATGGAGCCCTCATTCACACTTCTCTTGCCCTCTATAATGTGCTTCTGTCTACTTCACCGTCTCCAGAGTGCTATACTCCTCAACTTGGACTCACATCTCCTTCCAGCAGCTTTGATTCACTTTCTCATGCGTCCCAGAAAGGCATAGCGGTCCAATTCAAAGACTCTCCAAATGGTCTCAACACGGGCCCACAGCTACTGACAGCTTCTTGTTGTTGGGGGTTTATCCATAGGAATATGCTATTTTACAGACATCACAAAGAGGCTGCCTTTTCCAGTAGATTGCTTGTGTCACATCCTCCGCTCTCACTCCCCATGTTGCCATTTTTCCTCTCTTTGAATATAAATACATTTCACACCTGAATGGGGATGAGGAGAAGTGGTGCAAACTTGCAGCTCTTGGTTGGGTGGAGGAGCAGCAGGAGAGAGAGGAGGTGAGTAGGAAAGATTTGCCCAGGCAGTAGCATGTACCCTGTCATGACCAAATGATGGAAAATCTTAGGGTTTTCTGTTCAGGGAGAAACAACATCTGCAGCATACACGTATGCAAATGAATTTTTGTGTGTGTGTGTGTGCATTGTGTGCACTTTTCGGGGAGCTCCTCTGGAACACTGTGATGTGTGAGCGCATCATAAATGAACTTCTCGTGTTCACAGTTACAGGGATATTTCGGAACTTGTATCCAGCCTCGAGCTGTTCATTAAACATTGACAATTCTATGCCATTATAATAACAAGACCTGACTGAATAGAATATAAAAATGAAAACCCCCCCTCACTAAAAATAGCGGAAGTGCATCTGTATTTGGCTACGCAGTGAAGCAAAAGTGACAGACAGGAAATACAGAGCAGTAAAGTAAAAGTGACACTGTGTGTGTGTGTGTATATAGTAGGCTGTGAAGACTAATTTTGATTTGATCCATCTTTATGAGGACATTTGAATATATTATAATTGGTGATATGCTTGGTATAAGTGTAGGTTAAGAGTAAGGGATAGGAATTGCAGTTTCAAGCCTCGGACCAAGTGTCACTGGTGGGCACGTAACAAAAAAAAGGTGAAGTATTCCTTTAAGTATTCCTTTAAGGTTAGGCTAAGGCATTATGTCTATGAGTGTCCCCACTAAGACTGCTGAACAAGTGTGTGTGGGTGTGTGTCTGTGCACTCAGGACTACTGACCAGTGCCAGTAAAGGTGTGGAGGTGAAGGGTGATGCTCTGAATCTTCTTTGACCTTCATCACTTTGGCTTTAGGCTTTAGGCTGTTTGTAGTGAGCTGCAGCTTTGTTTTGGTTTTCTAGTGACTTTAATGTTGCTGTTGAATCATAGCAGGTGTTCTCTGTACATTCATCTGTCTACTATACCTCCGTTTTTGGAGGGAAACTAAAACAGCGGACAACCGTACAGAAAAATTGTTACTGAATGGGGATCTAGGGAATGTCTTTGCTGAAAAACAAAGTGTAAAATGGCCTTTGTGTAGTGAAAATAATAATAAAAAGTTAGTGTGGGTTAATCTGTGAAAGAAAATAAACACAATGTGCAGATCTTAGGGCCTAAATAGATGTCATATACTGATCTTTTAAATCACCAGGTTGTCCATATTATAGGCTGGTAAATTGATTAGAATATAATAAGCCTCTTTAGATAGTATGTTTAGACAAAAGTAAACAAAGAGACAGAGATCAGAAAGGCAACATGAGAAGAAAAACAGATCCAGGCGTTCTTTCAGTTTAACTGGGCAAGAGAGAGAGGTTTTCATTTCTTAAAAAATAAGACTTGTCAGATTCTTGACTATGACCTTTCGCTAACAACCCTGTCAGAGCTTTCAGACTTGTGTGTGTGTGTGTGTGTGTGTGTGTGTGTGTGCTTGTTTTTGTCTTGACATAAATACTGGACCAGCAGTCCTCAAGGAGCCCAAAACCTGGTCCTAATGAGGCAGAATCTTATTCCTGAGAAACTGGTTAAGTTAAGGGCTAACATTTGAAATGTACTTAGGTTAATGTTTCGGGATAATGGTTTGTTTAGGCTGTCCGAATGAGCGAAAGTCATTCTTAAGAGGTGTGCCTGTGTGTGTGCATGCATGCAAAATGTGTAAAGGGCAGAGCAGGCAGCTTTGCAGTAATCCATCTTTCCTCCAGGATTGAGTCGTGGAGCAACAGGCATCTGACATTCCTTCAGTACAAAAAAAGTATCATTTGTTTCACATCCTCTGTTTTTGCCTTGCTCTAATGACAGCACTGTGGAATGAGACGTGTTAGCAGTGCAGACGTCTGAAAATCACATCCATCTCCAAGCGCTCACCAGAGACTTGAAACTGCAAAAACTGGAGTATGTCCTTGTAACCGTGGCTCCATCCACTCACGAGTTTGTTTGTGTGAAGCAATGACAGATATAGGGCTGGGTGCGAAAACAGAGGGAGAGGAGGGAGAGCGAGAACCCTTGTTCAGGCTGTTTGGCAATAATGACAGAGCCGAAGTCATGCCAACAGCGAGAGCCAGATGGTGCCCATCAACGTTGTGCCATGTCTTTGAAACGGGGCGGGGAGAGGAAGATCAAGAGTGGCATGTGGAACTGGGAAGCACGGCCTAATGTGGATGATGTGTCATATAAATACTAATCATGTTAGAATCACACCCACAGCTAAATTAGATCCCTAAAGCTGTTCCACTCTCAAAGCACCCACTCCCAGCCTTCACCCTGTTTTGGCACTGTGCTAATGTCATTATCAGTCATGATCAATAGATTAGATATTAAAATGCTAATGTAAGAAATAATTCCTACGGTATCAGGGGTGGTAAATAAATAATTCTTTAATGGTTTATAGATTAGTTACAAGCATTGTTTTGGGATTGTCAGTTTGCAAGAAATCACTTTGGCTCCTCCAGCAGGAATAAGAGCACTTGGAATAATTTAGTTTGCGCAACGTGTCATCCTCTCTTATCTGCAGGCAAGTGTTTATCATCGTTTCCAACCGCCACAGTGGCAAAATGAAAATGCTGCTGTGATTATTGTTCAAATGAGGATAATGGTGCACAGTTTCAGTTTACTTCGAATAAATGGAGTTGCACTTGTTTTTTAAACATGAAAATGGCACTCAGACACAAAGAGGTGCGGGTGGCGGTGGGGGGGGGGGGGGGGGGGGGGGGTTCAGAGGCTGCTCGATGAGTCTTTTCATCCATACTGTCAGGAAGATGGCACCACTTAGAGCCGGGTCATACTTATTTAAAGTGTCACAGGGTTGTAATTCATAGGTCAAATAACTTGTAAATGTAAATATATTCATTAAAATGAGCAACAAATACCATGACAAATAATAAAATGTGCTTTAAAAGTTTCAGAGGTTCAACAATTAAGTGTAGGACTTGACCTTTTTTTTTTTTACATAGACTTATATAGCATTTTCAAGTGCTTATTAACAGCATTTAACAAAAAAAGTTACAGTTTACAAAACTTTTATCTTATTTAATTTCATTATAGCTGCATTTTTGTTCAACAGAACTAACGTCTTTTATAATGTATCACCTAAACTACACTAAAAAATATTCAGACACAAAATCTATATGGTCTCTGCAGCGGCGGTCCAAACAAAACCTTGTTATTGTGTAAAATATGCCTTTTATACTGTATATTTTTAGCTCTTCAGTCATCCAAAAAGCAACCAAACAAACAAAAAACTTAATCTGCTGTGCACAGTGGTCCTCCCCACGGCTCATTTTAGCCCTTAATCTTCATTAGCCAGGGACTGTTTTTAGTTGTCACACTACCAAGCGCTCCAGAGGTGAAACTAAACACGACCCTCAACAAAGGAAACCATGAACTATGACGGCTTCAATGCATTAGTGTGTGTTTATGAATGAGTATGACAGAGATAAAGATGGATGGATCCTCAGTGGGGTTTTTTTTTTCCAAATGGCAAAATGCCATACACACCTCTCTCTCGCTCTCTCAGATCTACTCAATAACCACTCATCCGTCATAGCCTTCCGCTCCAGCAGCTATCACTCAATTCCTCAGTGGTGCAGAAGACAAACAGCTACTCTATGCAGACGGGCATCACCTCTCGCCGTTTTTACAGTGATTCACCTTGGCTGACTTACTGTACAGTTCATTTCCCTGGATAATGTGTCGATGCACAAATTGGGACTCGCGAAACCTCCCCACTAGCAGGGCAAACTCCGGCACTTCTGTGTCTACCCATTAACAAGCAGTGGATAATAATCCGTGGTGGGCGGGTGCTGAGGAAAAGATCCTGGCCTGACTGTTAGCACAAACTGGGTAAGCACACCTCATCATATGTTGCACTAAATTTAGCCCACAACAGGAGGCCCAACATGGAATTTGAGGCCAGTTTTATTCAATATTATAGAGTTGTCGTCAGCCACACTTTAAGCTATGCTCATGCGCTGACTTTGATGGAATTAACATGTTTAATTGTTCTATTTACTTACGTATTTTTACTTCTTGTACTTTTTCAAGACCTTACTCTTTCTATTTATATGTCTTATATCTTTTTTTTTTTTTATATATGAATTTATATGAAACTTCAGACATACTGAATAGGAAGAAATAAAGGTTGACTGACCCTATAAGAGTTTCCACTTTGAAAACTAAGGTTGAATACACTATTGTGTGATTCATCCGTCTTTAAGCAACAACAATTTATTTATAGTTCACGTAATCAATATTGCTATTTTAACAGTGGATCTGCGTGTATGTAACATGTATCGATCGGAGTGAAGGATGCTCGCTGGGTGGGAGTTAGTCACGCTAGGAGTGATCTGGCAACAGAAGTTACGCACTGAACTTCTTTGTTTAATGCCAATGAATGAACAGATCGTGACACGACTTAAAATAAAGTCCTCTGTTGCCTACAACTGAGTCAAGTCAAGTCAAAGCACAAAGTAAAATAGTACTTCAATAGAATAATAAAGTTGCTCTGTCACTGCTACTTGTGTAACCAATCAATAGTCTGCAAACAAGTTACCATGTAAGAATTTAAAATTGTTACCGTTGCACACAATTGGCTAAAAAAATTCTCATTCAGCCATATGTGACGTATTTATCTAGCATAACGAGGCCTCTTTTATGCTACATTTGCTAATCTGCAGCTTCTGACAGAGGCGGCTATTCGATATCAGCGTGCACACACAGTGAACCCTCAAAGTAAATTCAGTAATGGGTGTGAATTCACAGTGAACAGCTTTTTCCCCACAGAGCAGACCCTGGATGCTCATCACTGCCTGCGTTGCTCCTGGCTGCTGCGTGTATGACGGCGTATGGAGCCTTGTCTCATTTACACACATAGTACAACAACTTGCCATGATACGCTACGCTTGACGGAGCAAACAAGGCACCGAGAGTTACACCGAAAATAGAGGGTCGCGTCTTAAGAGGTTCCGAGCGAACGCTGATGGGGCTGTACGTATGCTTCTCGTCTACTTTCTGCTTTATTTCTTCTTCCTCCCTAACGTCTGCCTCCTCGGTCGTCAATCTTTACCTCCCTTGCTCTCAATTTACAGCACAATTTGATGCAGAGGATTTTCTCTGGTCTTAAACCTTCCAGGCTCCCCATCTGGTCTCTTCAGTAAAGAGCATTGTGTGTTATTTATTCATCCACATGGAGCAAAAGACAAACAGACGATAGTCTCATTTTTGTCTGTCACTGAGTATGCGCTGCGCTGTTGCTTTTTTGCAAAGAAAGTGTTTACCCGAAAGTGCTAAAGGTTCCTAATAAGGTCACATTTGTAAGATCTATGTGGGTAATCGCTGTATAAATGTAAATATTTGGCATTCATTATGCCACAGATGATACAACATGCAAGATAGAGGATAGAGATAGAGGGAAAGGGTGTAATATCAGGGCTGCACAAGGTTTCAATCATGCACAACAGGTGTCCCTTTGTTTATTCTGAATTGCTGCCAAGATCTCGAGCTCATTGTGGTGAAACCAAATGTACTGACCTTGAAAATTTGTTTCAGCACGATATATTGTTGACTTATGGTATTATGGTATCATGTGATCTCACTGCTAATGATGTGCATTAAAGCTTAGAGCTTTCTATCATGATTATGAATGATATTGTGCAGTAAACCATGAGCAGCATTAATAATAAGTTGATGAGTCCCTGAGGTGCAAGCCTTGTTTACATTGTCAGTGTGTTGCTGCTCAGTCTCCTCACACTGATACAAACTGATATAGTACTTTGCCTCACCTACACCCTCCAAGGGCTTGTTGCAGACATCAATTTCAACTGGCAGTAGCCTGAGTCCACTATCTTGTTAGAGAAGGCTTCGGTACATCTTCAGGTTTGTGATGAGATTTCCTCCAGACGTTTGTGAGCTTGATGAATTGGGGGTCTGGATGCGCAGGATTATTCAGTGTTTTTCTCCACACAATAAAACTTCCTCTGGCAGCTCTGTGGCTACACTGGGAACCACCCTCTGTCACTCAGACTCAGTTTGAGCTGTCAGAGGAAGTGGGGAAAAAAAAGAAAAGAAGAAGATGCCTCAGTCATCTGTCAATAGAGTGAACCTGAAACCTGATTGTAGACAGACTGTCAAGTGTGAGCTCAATCTGCTTCAATTTGAACAACAATTCCAAAATCACCTTTCAGCATAATGTAAATTAAGTAATGTAACACGTGTGCACCTGCTCTGTTTCCAGCCTATAGGGGAAATCTTTCCCGTGATGTGACTTTGACCAATCTCAGGGCAGAAGGTGCTTCCGTTCGGCTGTTCTACAAAGCAGCTGTGCTTACGCAGCCTTTTAGAGCAAAGGCTGCTATTCCGGCGTTGGTATCAGCTGTTGCAAAGCAAGCTAAAAAAGCAAAGAGATGATACATGGACTGTGTATAAAAAATAATGGATATAGTCATCTGGGCCTGCTCTGCGGCCAACTAGGAAATTAAAATATATATCGAATAGTCACTAGGGGCGACAACGCTGGTTGCAAAAAGAACTTTGTTTGGGTGGAAGTCTATGGGAAAATTAGCCTACTTATTGAGGACTTACTGGTGTCAGTCATATTTTCAGGACTTCTTCAATATCACTTAATGCCAGATTTGTAAATGATGTAAGTGGACACCAGTATGATTGACAGCAGGTATTGTAGTAGGATCCAGGTTGCAGGTAATGCTTCTTAACGTCCGGTTGCAAGACTGTACAACGGGAGTACAGATTCATAGGGGTGACATCACAACCCAATCCCAGATTGCTGCCCACTGTTCCTGCACCCACCTCTTGTGTGTTCACACCTGGTGAGTAGTAAGGATGGGTTAAATGCAGAGGACAAATTCACCATCACTAATATTCATGTGTGTGCAAAAATGACTCATTCTAATTCAGAGATTGGCAGATTGGTTTAGGGGTGCATGTGTCTGTCTGTGCTAATCTGGTGGGAGGGGCTAAGAACAGAGACGCTCGTATTTAACATTGTGGGGATGAGGCTAAACAATCACCTACTTTTCTAGTGTTAATGTCGACTACAGCTTTAAATATCTGGAAACTGTCCTGCCAAATCTATGGCAGCGTGTCATGAAATACATTAATGTCGCCCTCGGGTTGAATATAAATAATTCCCTTAATTTAACCTTCATTACCATCAAACGTTTATGCACTCCGGCTTTACGACCAAACACCTAAAAACTGGTGCCATTAGTGCTAATTTCTGGATCCTTATATGTTAAACAAAGGCGGTGACAATAGTAAACATTATAAACATTATATCTGCTTTAAACTCAGCATGTGGTTCCCTCACTGTGAGGTTATCACAGATGTGAGTGGTCAGTTGTTTCTCACACTGCTTGTTCTAAAGCAGCGGTGCATAATCTTAGGTGATTTGTGTTGTTGTTGATGATGCTGTTTGGTCTCCATGATCATTCCTGTGTACACCGTCGCTGGGCAACATGAGATCTAAAATCATCATTGTGTGAACTCACATGAATGTAACAGACATTTGTTTAACCATGCTATGTGAGCATGGATCTGTGCCACAGGTGCACCCATGGTAAATAATACACAACTCCTTATATGGACATCCTGGGTGTGTGTGTTTTTAGGTCACATATTCAGGCTTTAAAAATTCATTCATTTTGTATCGCATTTTTAGTCGTGATGTAAAGTAGCGATAATTAAACAGAAGTCACAAAAATAGAAGATAAAAACGATGACAACTGAACTTTGGAACCTTTGAACTGTATTTCCAAATTTCATAAATTCAATCCAATGTTAAACATTAGGAGTACTTTTTGCTCAGGTGTGTTTATATATTTGGTGAAAATGAAAAAAAAATGTTTTCATCAGATTGCCTAGGTTGTGCTTAAAAATATATATAAGACACTCTATATCGCACATTCTCATAGCCTCTGTATATACTGTACGTTTAAAAAAGCAGCCGAAATGCTCTGTGTTCTAAGGGTTGAATTTAAACGTTACCAAATACAGCTTTAAATACCACCTGCCCTAAATTGTCAAGTAGTGATCAATATTAGATCACTGGCAACACCTGCGGTTAGAATAGCGGTAGAAATGATGGAAATGACACATGCAGTGAAAATCCAATACATATAAAGTAACACTGAGGTGTGGAGTTTGCAAATCTGTCTTTTGGGAGGTTCATTTTTTTTCATTTTTTTTTCTACATTATAAAACACTCAGTGTCACACTGCCACACATTACATCCCAAAATCAGTGCAATTCGAATGTCAATACAGACTTGTGAGGCTAGACGACAGTACGGGATGCACTGTGACAGCTGAACAGCTGGCAGGATGGTCTTAGAATAATAGTCCGTGGAGAGTGTAACACCTAAAGGTACAGCTTGTTCTCCACAGTAGTAATAGAGGTTGTTTTGTGCGCGCGTGTGTGTATTTGTGTGGATGTTGCCGGGGCTGTGGGTTACTTTTAATGGGGAAGTGTCTGTAGGTGTGTGCAAACATGCACATTCATCTCTTGTATAGCGTGCTGGCAATTGCAAGGTGTGAAACCTCATCACAGATGAACACCGCTCTCTGCAGAGACTGACTGCTCTTCCAATGCCTGCTGAAATGAGATGCCCCCCCCCCCCCCCTCTTTTTTCTAAGATATTCATCGTATAGGAGGGGAAAATTGCAAAGATACTTGGACTTGATTGCCTTTACTCTGCTATATTTCTGCTGAAAGTCTCTCGTCTGCCACGCAGCAAAAACACAGAGGTGGAGAGATGGAGAAGAAATCACAATCCTATGGTGGTATGAATGTTTTATAGGTGGAAGGAAGAAAAAGAGACAACAATCTGCTCCACCTCTGCGCTTATGTTATTTTAAAATCATGTCCAATTTGACTGCATATGCTCATTTGTGAAGCAGAAGCTGTTTTGCCTGCTCAGCGGCACACCGTGGTGTGAAACTGCTGTAATACTGGGGATTTTCTAGTGCAAGTAAATATTGTTTGTCACATTTTTAACGTCATCTTCTGGTTTCACATGGCAGCTGTAAATGATCTTAAATTCCAGGCATGTGGTACAGCTACAAATCGCTGAGTCAGTCCCCTCCAGAGATGCTCTCAGGGGGGCGCTCTTGGGTGAGGTCACCGTGTCCCAAACTGAATGATTAAAAAAGAGATTCACAGCAAAATCTCTGAGGATGGAATTACGTGTGCAAAGTAAGGTCACACGGTGGGAACAGAGAGTGCGCCGACATCTCTAACAGCAAGAGAAGGGAACTTTTCTGACTTGACATGTCGCCAACTTTGGAGTCACTTTTAATCTTCCAACTGAAACTCTCAGATTACACACTAACTGTTCCATCGGGACTTAAATGGATCGTGCAAGTGGATTTGTGTTGGGGCAAAAATATAAGAACCAGTAAACACCTACGTATATACCATACAGCGATTCATGGGAAATGGAAAAATTTGCAAATATTGTCCCATTTGCTTCATGCAAGACGTCTCCCACTCCCACAGTCTGTGTAGTGGAGGTTGTAAGTTATCATATCACACCTCTGTATACAGGAAAGAACATTACTGCACACCAAGGTCCAGTGATTTTATTGTAGAACTTTCTCTCTCTTTATAAGTATTAAACATTAAAGTATTTTATTTTGTTAGATAGAAATATCCAACACCTTGTGGTCACATAGTTAAACGGTTCAATGTGCATATACTTGTCTCTGTCCTTATTTATGTTACATTTGTAAAACACTTTGTTTCTTTGTGCCTTCATAAGATGAATGAATCCATCCGCTATAGTTTTTGATGTTGTGTCAGAGCTATCTTAGGATAACACTGTCAAGTGTACACAAGAAGTGTTGTATTGTATGTCATGTGTGCAGAGGTGGAAAGTAATGACTTGTTTTTTGTGTACTTGTGGTTTTTAAAGTCGTTTTTGATATGTGTAGTTTTACTTTTACTTACATATGGTTTTTTTTTAAAGTACTGTACTTTGCACTACATTTTAAATCAATGAATGGTGAGGACAGGTGAATGATTAGGACAGGTGAATTTGCGTTAATTAAGGTCCCAGAGTGAGTGAAAGTTAAAGCATTTGTGACTTTTTACCCATGTTGACTGATATATTTTATTTATTTTGTCAGCACTTTAATTTGTAAAGGTTTGCCTTTAATTCAAAAAAATTCATGTGCGATTTGTGTCCCCTTGTCCTTTTTGCACGACACAAGAAAGAACCCAAGCTACTTTTTTTTACTTTAACTTACATTTTAGACCAGTACTTTTACTTTCCTAGTAAAAGTTTATCAAAAATAGTGGTACTTTTACTTGAGTAGAATATTTCAGTACTCGTTTCACCTCTGTAAGTGCGTAACGGATAAATTATTGACCATATAAGTAAAAGTTTGCTCTATATAATATCCCACCCTGACTCTAAGGGTCGCCAAACAAAACACATATATAGAGATTTGCTTTTAGTGTTGGTACAGACCATGATTTAAACACACAGCAGTTACTGCAGTACAAATATTGTAAAAACACTTTATTTTAGGAGGACTGTACAACACCAACACAGCAATTCCATCCTCCAATTTTGAAATCTTTACATTGCAGCACAGCTCCGACACTCTCCTTCTGAAATGATGGTCTGCATCATCTATAAAACACATTGCCAATAGGCAATGCTGGCCCATAGATGAAGTCTATAGCCAAAAAGTGGAAAAGAAAAAGTGAGCAGAGGACAGAGGAGGAGCAGCGTGAAAAACCGTGTTAGCTTCACAGCTTCTTGCCTGCCACAGTTTGTGGGCTCAGTGTGCAGATAATTAAGGTTGAGAGTGGACAGCTCCCTACAGTGCTGTGCCTTCACCACGCAGAGCTGTAGACCAGGGCAATACATTTCCTCAAAACGGAAAACACAGCAGACACACGACAAGAGTCCGTGGGGAGCTCCATAGGAAACTGAGCTGTATGTTGAAAACCAGGGAATGGTGCACTTTATTTTACTCCCCTCATGTTTGGGCCGTCGAACGGCAGAGACGGACTCCGTCAAATTACTCTCATACTGCCCTGTGCCTCGTTTTGAGCAGCTCTGGAGGTTTGTTTTAAGCTGTGATGCAGTCCCAGCTGCCACAAACAGGTTTAGTTGAAGTGGCAGTTTTTTTTTTTTTCTTACCTGCTGTAAATACTGCAGAAAGAAGCAATCCACTCCACTGCTCTGTGTACCCACTCGTTTTTTTTGTTTTTTTTTTACTGTTTACTCTGTCCGCACCCTTTGCCTGAACTGTGCTCCTGTCTGGAGTTTGATGTTTCATTTGTTTTTTGTACATTAGAATACCTGTGGGCTTCCAGAGTGAAGTGGTTGAGTGACCGAGGGAGTGGGAGTTATGAAGCAGATGGATATGAATGTGAGTCCTTGTTGTTCTTGCACACACTGCTGCTGAGCTCAGTCCTCCTTGCTTCCTCTGCAGCACTTCCCTCCTCATATCATATCTTTACTTCCAGCATCTGTGCTGTGATGAGAAACACCAGCTAAGTAGGCCACTGCATAATAAGCAAGAATGGCAGGAAAAAATGAATAAAACAGGAGGAAAAAAACGGGGGAGAAAAGAATCAGTTCACACGCAGAGAAAAGCTTATCCAACATGCAGCTGCTGACAAAAGTAATTGAACAAGTGAATATTGTCATTATCATCTTTACCTTAAGTTGTGACGTTGTCATGTGACTAATGATGCACCAGGAAGGAAAAAGACAATTCACAGTAAGTTAGAAAAAAAAAAAAAAAAGTTTTTGATTGAATTTTTGTGAGATCTTAAAAAAATAAAAAAATAAATTCTAAATGAGATAGTTTGATATGGACACTATAGGAAACTATAGTTCCGCTCTGTGAGTGCTTTCTAGTTACTATGTGTTACTGGAAGAGGTTTAGTAAAAAATGGATGGGACGGGCCAGATGTCAACATGACAGAGAATTACATTTATGAGCGTTTAATTTACTGTAATTGATGAAAACATGTTACACGACTACAGGCGACACATTTACCACTACATTTACACAAAAAGAAAATTGTAAAATTGATTTATATATGTTCTATTCCACTTGTAAATGCAACACAATATTAACATAATCTCACATTTGTATTATCAGCACATTGTTCTGAAAGTAATGCAAGTTAAAGGGTTTCTCCTGCGAAAAGGGACCCTATATATTATATTCTTATATAGTACTATCTTGTTATTGATGCTGCTTTGAACAGCTGCTGCAGAAGGTTTAGAGATTATCCCGCATCCAACTGCTGACGACAGTAAATCACCAGGCAAATATTGTCCTTATTCCCCCTTTTTTTTTTTTGCAGATGTGACTGTTTATTATTGCTTGCCTTTACCTATATGGAGTCTGCAGAGGTGCATCAGAGTTCACATCTCATTTCAGCGGCGAAGCACCTCAGCTATTTACTGTCATGTGACTGACGATGCACCTTGCTGACTCTCCGTTTGGTGTCGACTGCGGTCCTGCATGGATCCCTCTTGGTGCTGCAGAATTTCTGCGGTACTCAGCATTTCTACTCTTGATTCACTTTATCAACGGCATCGTTATTGTGTGCTAGGAAGTGACGCATGCTGGAGTCTTTATGTCTTTTCTCGGGTGATTTTCACTCTCGTTCTCGGTTGCCTCTCGCACTGTCAAGGACTCTTGTAATTTGTCAATGTTCCTGCAATGGTTCGGTGGCTATTATAATGATTTTTATAGAGATTTATCTCCTGTATTTTCCTCCTCAGCGTTCACGACCTGCAACATTACTGCTTCTGTTCGCTGTCATCATTTTTGTGATGTTGTCGCTGTCTTGAGGAAGCACAACACTTGTTCAGAGTCAATGTGGTTAACGTAGTGGAGCGTTTAGCAGCTAAGGAGATTCATGTCGTTGAGAAACGCGTACGGTAACCACGTTGTTTCTCCCTTTTCTTTTTCGATCTCTCCAGCGTAGAGCACGACTTTCGCCTGCAGGAAGGGCAGGTCGTACGCACATGGAAGGTGGGCGACCCTCCGGAGGCCTCATCGCGACCCTCAACTCCCCAGCCCTCCACGCCCCACCAACAAGACTCACCCCAGCCTGTGCGACCCCCTGCCGCCGCCACCAAGAAGAACAGGAAGAAGTGCTTCTGGTTCCTCTGAGTTATGGAAGACGTTTGAACGGCAACTGTAATGCACTGCATACACTTTGTAAACGAAAAGAGCGAATATCTGGCTACGACGGTTTGATTGAGTGATCGGCGGAATTTAAATTCACATAAAACTGTCGGAGTTGATGGAAAGGTTTGACTGGGCCGCACATGTTGTAACCGCTCTTAAAAATGCCTCTTCAGCACTTTGATACTATGGTTTGGTACTGGTGCAGAGTAGTAAAAGTGCTGAAGTCAAATAAAAAGCGAGAGTTCAGTTCACAATATGAATCACAGTTAGGAAGCAATTAGGGGATATAAAGAGAATATATTGAGGGTGGAATCAGGGAAAGGTGCACCGTACAGCAGGCAATACAGTGGAGCGGGAAGAGCATATTTCTATAAAATAAAAAAAATGAAATGAACAATGTTTATCGTCGGAGAGAGAGGAAAAGACAGAGATGAAGGGTTTATCTCCATTAATGGACTTCATTAATCGGTCAGAACACCAGCTTTTATATCCAGAGACATTTAAAAAGAATTATTATGAAGTGTATTTAAAACTTTTATTATACTGTAATTGATGAAATCCTGTAACACACGTCTACGCGCACGTACAGCACACACACACACACACACACACACACACATAAACAACTGAACTGATACATTTACATACAAAGCAAGTATAAAATGAAAATGGGTGAACTGAGCTCTGTACATATCAGAGCTGTTCTGCTTGGATGCTTTATTTCAAATATGGATAACTGCTCTATAAAAGTATTTTACCACAGCTGCCTGGTGTGTGTGTGTCATCATTCTAGATCCACCGCGCGTCGTGTCATTAGAAAGGATTTAAAGAATCCCACCCTCACATTCTTTACATTAGATAACATATATGTTTTTTTTCATTTTTTACAGCAGAACAAGAATTATCAGCAACCTGCTCTTTAAATATTGAAACGATAAGTATGTGTTCTGCAGGGAAATGAACATTATTAGATTATTACAAAATGAGCCGTTCACTGGTGCTCGAGGAGCTCGTTTATGCAGAGTTTGGAACTGCTAAAAACTCATTAACATCAACTATTAAACAATGTTGTGTGTTTTACAAGTTTATCATTTGCTTTTTATAATATAACATAATATAATATTATATAAATGTGAAATGTTGTATAAAGTAACAAAATGGAAGCACGTTCCATCACTGACCACCATCATTAGACATTAGTAGAAACTAAATGACTGTTTCTTCTTCTTACAAAACAAAAATCACATCACGAGTGAGTGCAAAGCAAGAGAAGCCTCAGACGGGGCCCACTTTCCTGGACACTCCAGGGGAAGTCTCAGGAAATGAAGCCTCAGCTGTTTGATGGCTTCAAGAAGACCCAAATATTACTTATTAGTAATTCATGTCACACATAAGCTGCTTCTGTGAGGCTCTGAGGTGGCATGAGATTGTGGCCCAATTTATTCCAAACTTGAGAAGGTTGTAACCACTCCGTTTGTTTGCCTGCTTGTTTGCATTTGCACTGCCAGCTTCCACTCCGCTTCAAACAACAGCCAGATGGAAACTATATTGTTTTAGCTGGGTACCATTATTGGATGGAATCGGGAGTCTTAAGGCCTGGTGTTGAAACTGCCTCTTTTTTCCTCTTGCGTGGCTCTCTGGAGTACACACTCATGCCAATGTACACATGAGCTGATACACACACAGGCCCCATGTTCACTGACTCCACTGTGGGTTCCTGCTGTGCAGCACTGAGGTGTAGAAGTTGAAAAAGCCTTTGCCTCTTCAAAGTAAGCAACACACTCACATACGCAGAACTCCCGACACTCACCACCTCGCAAACCACACAACTCCACTTCACACACGCACACAATCGCACGGCAAACACATTGTTCTCCCAACAACATAATGCATTATCTCCCCCGCAAGTTGTTCCTCTCGCACAACCAGCCGCACGCTCCCTCCTTGTAGCTCTGCGTGTGCCGTGCAGTGCTGAGAGGAGTGTAGAGTTGTCAGTCATTAATCTGCTACAGCACAGCCTGTAATCCTGATGACAGAGCGGAGCGGGCTTACAGCGAGCAGAGAGGATCTGAGCCCAGCCTGGAGTGGGGAACAAAGGAGCCAGAGAAGACTGGCTTTGAATCCATAAAGAGAAAGGAAGTGTGTGTGTGTGTGTGTGAGGATTCTGGGGTGAGGTAGGTAACAATTCTGTCAGCAATGCTGCAGTGCTATTCATGAAAGAATGCTGGTGCACACAAAGGGGAGGAAAGATTTAACACAGAAAGCAACCTGGCCTCGTAGTGTGTCACACTGACACATCAGGTAAATGGGCTCCGGTCCAGACGGTTCATTATGGAGCTCCAGAGGAATATAGAGGCGTGCAGAGCAGGATTCTTTTTGAGGCCTCTTCAAAAAGAAACATCAAGGGTCAAAGTTGGTTCACACAAATGAAGGAGGAAAGAAAAATAATAACCATGTCTCGAGGCATCAACAAGCATGTGTAAATGGGTGTTTGAAAACAAGCGCGACTGCCCCGTATGTTGAGAACGGAAGCAGCAAAGCTAATACTGCATGAGTCATTGGGCTTCGGCTGCTATAGAGATATTATGTTTCACTTTGCCACATTACAACTAAAGAGGTCATTTCACACTCAGTCAGAGCGAGAACACAGAGGTGCTGGAGAGACGCAAGCTCTTCACCGTCCACAAAGTCATATTTGAAAGCGAGCGCAATAAATGATGCAAAATAAACTGTCTTTTCTTTATACTGGTGCTGATAAACAAGCCCCAAAGTTGCAATTATACTTCAAAAATAAGTATTTTCTTTGATCTGAGATAGGGATCTCATTAGTGGCCAGATAAAAAAAGGATCTGAATGCGGACCAGGGGATTTAAATTAAAAATACTCTCACATGTGTGCACACATGCACGTCATTGTCATACGATCAACACAAGATCTTTGGATAAACAGTGTCTATCCCTCCAGTTGAGTCCCAGAGATACGTGAATCATTTCTGCTGGCAGGCACCAGCACTTTACTGAGACCCCGTTGGTTGTCGCGTGTGCACGTGCGTAGTGAATAATAAATTAAAAGCGACCCATCGTCAAGACGGCCTGCCAAGCGTCTGAGTCAGCTGTGATCTAGCAGCAGATTGGGCTATTAAAAATATGGATAAATATATAAATAATAGAGAATAAATTCTCTGCTGTTACTGATACACTGTGACCAGGCTGAGAGGAACAAAGACGCGCTGAAAAACCTGGAAGGAAGGAAGAGCGTGCTGAATTCGTCAACAGAAAACTAGTTTCGGACATTGTGTCTTTCCAGGAAACTTCAGAGTGGGCAGACGCAGCGAGGACTTTAACAAAGAGTGGGATGGTGTGCAACAGGGGCCCAGACCAAATCCATGCTGGAGGAGGTTCAGACACACAAAAAAAAAAAAAAATCAGAGGAACTTCCCAAATGTACATAATTGGAGCTTAGAGGGACATCAACACAAGATGTAGAAAGTGATGTCAGTTTTTAATGAGCGTTTCAGTCCTCATATGTATGATTCAGGATATGTGAGCCACCCACCTTTGTGCCCTAAATGCATATAGCTCACTTTTGGAACTAGTCCTGTTCAGAACCACCTAAGCCAGAGGCCTCAAGGGTTAGGGTTAGGGTTAGGGTTTTAGGCTCACTTATTATATGTATCATAAAATAAATGTATTACATTTCAAGTAGAATTATATACACTACCAGTCAAATGTTTGGACACACTTCCTCATTCAAGTAAATGGAAAGGTGTGACTGGTAGTGCACATGAGTTTGTTTGGTGTTTTACTTACGGTTTTCCATATATTATTTAGTTAATTTATGAATCCGTTTACTTTTACATCATAAATTGAGTCAAGTGTTTTTTTTTATTATTGTGAACTATGTGCCATGTCATAACAAACACTTAATGAATATCGTTATTGCTTATCATGAATATTGTGAAGTGATTTTAAGCTCCCACAGCTCCCAACTGAGCAGTTGTTGTTGTTTTTTTTCAACAAACTCTGACCGGCCCCCTCATGACCAGACGAGATGCTCATTGGCCCCCAGGTCCAGACGAGATGCTCATTGGCCCCCAGGTCATTTGAGTTTGCGACCCCTGACCGAAGTTTTTTTTTCTCTGAATTCAGCCTCTGACACAGCAAATGTGCTGAGGCAGAGGACACCAGCAGAAAAAAGTGTTTGTCAAGGGAAAAAAGTTCATCTGCACTTGTCGCCCTTATGCTGCAACATAACGCTGCAAAGTGGCTGTGGTGCCTGCCCAGTGAAAGACACATAATGCTGGTACATTCCCTTTCAAATTGAAATTTGTATTTCCAATAATTGCTATTGTTGTTGAAACGTTCCAAAGTCACACTCTCAGAGAGTCTCAGAGTTCTACAAACCACTTGTCAGCGTTTTGGTTATCTTATCTAATGCATTTCTCAGACTGGCCTTTATTTAATTTCCTCATTTGCAGTTGAAACAACACATTCCTACCTACGCAGGCAAAATGAGATGTCAGTAGTAGGTCTAGGTGCTACATAAAGACAAAATGTTCAAGGCACAGATAAAGTGGCATCAAAAAGCTTTGGGATTCCTGTATTCAGGACTCCTTTAGCTTTTTACTGTCACAATCAAACTGTCACCACCCTCAGCTACGCCTGAAGCACTGCCAGCTCCGAGTGTGTACCTGAAATCTGCACCGTTTGATCCCTAGTAGTGGTTTTGTTTGACCTCTCAATAAACTTTTTTACCTTTCAGTCTTTTAAATGCCTCCCTCTGCCAACTGTTGGGTTCCTTTTATCACTTATCTGTTTAAGATTCCCAGTTTATCCACTGTGTGAAACAGCCAGCCATTATTGTGGCTGTGAGACCTGCAAAATGATGAGCTGCTTCACGACTTTGTCTCCGAGGCTGCTGCCCGGTCAAAGTATATTTCAGTAAGACTATTTCAAATAAGGCGTCTCCATTTCAGTGTTGTTTAAAGGCACAGCTTTATCAAAGTGCATTTTCTGATTTTGCCTACCTGCCTGGTTTTATTTAGATGAAATAGTTTGTTTTATTAATTGTTGTTTCTTTTAGGGTTAAGGTTAGAGATCTAATTGTACAGTGCTATAAATAAAGATTATTTTTCTTCCACCATTCCACATATGCCACCAGTGGAAGACCTTTGTTCCATCACCTGCTGTAATGATGCCACCCCTCTCCTGTCAGGAGTCTCTATCAATCCCGTTTCAAATTCTGCTCCAAGCAGTGATGGAAGGACACACTATTTCTCCTCCTTTGCCGGATAATTATCTCACCATATTCAACCCTTGCTGTCCCCAGCTGCCAAATCACCCATGTTGTGGAAGTCCCCACTGCACCCAGGGATATCAGATTCTGCAGCAATAAATGACACCCTGACTGGTGCAGTGAGTTATACTGTACCACCACAGACGCTTGCACCAAAGCCAGACTCCAGTATTAAGCTGACCACCAAATCCAACCATACCATACGAGTACCCAGCTACAGAATGACCTGGTTGTGCAACAGTGAGTTTGTTTACATGCATGTTAATAGTCTAATTTTAGTCAGACTAAGACAATAATTTGGTTTTCTTAATGTCATGTCAAGACATCAGTCTGACCAAATTTGAGCTAGTCTTATACCTGGATAATGCGATTCATAGTCCGATTACTCCTGCATGTGTACACTTAGTCAGACTGGAGTCGTACTTGGCGTTTGGTGCATGCACCAAAATTTCCCCCACAATCTTTGATCCGGAAGTAAAAGGAGACGCCGTATATAAACTGTGGTGAAGTCTTTCCTCGGACAACACAGCACAGCCTTTATCCATCTAATCTAATAAAGGTACGAAACATACTGAACCACAGCTCAATCCATCTCGTTTGTTTTTCTGTGACGTAAAGGTCAACAGGAAACTGATTCAATACACACTAGCTTATAGAGAAATACAGCGCCACCTACGGAGGCGGAGTCACGCGTATGTATGGTCTGACTCAGCAAGTTGTCCGATCGCCTGTCTACGGGCCTTAGCGCCCTGAAACTGTGCATGCAAACGTTGCTGAATGAGGAAACAGCCATTCACAAGGTCAAAAAGTGTCAGGCAAAGAATGAAACAAACTAAGTTTCCATGACATGCCATGCAGTAGAATTCAAGGTGCTGAAGTGAACGCCATGAGTTTACAGAAAGGCCTATTGAGCTAAGAATAAATAAAAGTTCAAGCCTTTGCTGCCTGCAGGGCAGTCAGTGTGCTTGGGAACACGCTTGACAGTCATTTTCAGGGGATTGTGTCACTGTTTGAGAGGAGCTTTCTCAACATCAAAGTCAGTTTCTCTGAAGAAACGTTAGATAACTTCAAAGACCTGTGACTGCCTTGCCGAGAGGTGCGTTTTCTTTGTTTTGTTTTTTTCTGCTGTTTTGTTTTCTACCCCGTTGAGGATTAGCTGATAAAGAGTGTGAGTACATATTGCATCATGACCTGCTCTTTTTAATGTAGTATTTAAAGGTAACAATGGACAATTGAACTTGACTTTAAATACTGAAATATTCAGACGGGGGGGATTCAAAGGGTGAAGCTTGGAGGGACCCTGTTTGAAGTGGATTTCTGATTTCCTGAAGCGGTTTGCCATGAATGAATGCAAAGACAAAACTGGATGAGTGCATTGTTCATAAATCCTTCTAATAAAAGCTGTTATCCACTGAACCATTCATGTTAAGCTTTTAGGTCCTTATAATAAGTTGTAATTCACAATTAATAAGCCACTTATAAGATGCTTATACACATAAAGAAGTCTATATTAGTGTTCATAAAAACAATATAAGAACATCAAGTGCTAAACAGTAGCCTTTGTTTTAGCACTTAAAGACGACCACACTAACAACATATTGTGTGTGTGTGTAGCTGCAATGGAGCATTGTTAACTTTTAATAAGCGCCTAATAAAAGGGCGTAGACATGCAGCAAAGGACCATGGGAAAAATCAAACTCCGGTCGCTGCAACGGGTGCTTCTTCCCCATGGAGCACCAGTAAATAAGTTGTGTACTAAGCTCTTATATGACTCAGATGTGCCTTAAAAGCAATCATAGTCTTAATCACGCTTTTATTAACACTAATATAACTTGTTTTATGTTCATAAGCATCCTGTAAGGTCTCACATGGCTTATTAATGGTTAATTACAGCCTATTATTAGGACCTCAAAAAAGAATTGTAAGTGTAAAATAAAGTATTCCCAAAATTCGCTCCCATTTAAGGTCATGAGGAAACACGTCAGGTATAAGCAGTTTTTCAGCACTTTCGGTGCAATAACTCTGACAAAATGGAGCAGCTGCTGCTTTATCAGACATGATCAGCTGTTGCGCTGACTTTTATTTCCCACAGCAATAAATCAGCGACAAGAGGCCGACGTCTGAAACTGCACTTAATTAGAAGCAGCTCCTCCAACATTGCGTGCGTCACATTATAAAAACCCCTTTAAGTGCCACATATATAATAGCAATAATCTCTGATTATTTATGTTATTACTGATGTGGCATAAGTTGAAGATCAGTGTCAGTCACTAATGCCATAATGTATGGGCTGGAATAACATGTACCTATAGTTCTTTAATTTTTACATCTCATATAGCTGAAATTTACACTAGCTCTTTATATCTTTATGATTCATCAGATGGAGGCTTTATTCACTGAGGAAAAATTAAGTCACTGTATGTAATTTACAGTATTAACCAGGTCCATAAAGCAGGGACATCATGTTCTGAGCCCTTCTTGGGAAATCAATTAATGCTATTTTAAAATAACATTACATGCAGTCATTTATAATGTATAACGCAAACAGGCCAGGATTTCTCTGCAGTCCTGAATAAAGATCGAATGGAAATGTTGCGTCACATATTCTAAGCCTCCTCCGTTTCCCCTCATATCTCGTAACGCGACACTGCGGCGTATGAGACGGGCTTTGATAAGCTACGCTGGCACTGGGTGTTGAGTTAAGACCGGCTTCCTCTGTGTTATGACACAATGTGAGAAGATGAATGGAGCTCCTCCAGCTTTGTAGATCTTACAATAGTTTTCACTTTGTTCATCTTATTAGCCAGTTTGCCCCTCAAGTTGCTCTGCGCTAATAACTGTGGTGTAAAAAAAAAAGAAGTAGTTCCACCACTCGTTTACTCAACTCAACAGTACGACTGCCTTTGCTTTTAAGAAGGCTACGTTTGTACCGCTCGCTCTTACAGCTCAGGATTGATTTCTTCACTAAAAGGCTACTAAACCAATGAGTCCTTTTTACAAACTCACTGATTAGATTTCAAAAAGAAAGTTCAAATAGTCATCTGAGTCACTCTTTTAGCCGACGCTCAGAACTTTTCAAACTGTGGGGAGCAATTTTCAAACTTTTCCCCCAGCAGTTTACTACCCTTTGGATATGTTTGCGGACTTTGCTCACGGGTTTAATTTGCTCTTTCTTAACAACAATGTAAATGAAGCTTTATTTAGAACCTTTTTGTCAGATATATTTATATCCAAGCTACTGCTGGTTGTAGAATCTGAGATTAGAACATTAAAATTTAACACTATACGCTTTTTCTCCTGATCACTCCAGACTGACCCAGTTAAAGCAGTAAATGTTTATATGTAGGGACATCGCTTTACAATACGTTGACTACTGTGGTGCCAAGAAGAGAGAAAGAAAGAAAGAAAGAAAGAAAGAAAGAAAGAAAGAAAGACTTTCGGCCAAAAAAAAGGTACACAATAAATAAAAAATAAGTGTGTTTTGCTCTATGCATGCACAAGGCCAATATACTATATAAGGCCTAAAAACAAAAAAATCTCTCTGTGCAGATTTTTCCTCCCTGATTAAAACAAACAAAACAAACAACCAAAGAAAGAAAATTCCGACATAAAATCAAGATAAAGTGATCATTAGACTATTTTTTTTAAATTTCCATGCACATACTGTGCACACATTATTTGTTCCAGAAAAAAAGTTGGTCGAAATGAAGCGAGAAAAGGCATGTAATGTAATTAATAATTTGGCAATTTAATCACTTGAAATCCATCTTTTTTTAAATACTGTGGTTTACTTCAAACTGTATTTAAGAGCAGTTCTTTTTGAAGAAAGTTACTTTCCAACACTGGTTCTAATGATAAATAAACATATGTATTTGTACATAGAGGATTAAACAAGTATGTGCTCCTATATAAACAAACATTAGTAGGTTATTGTTGATAATAATGTATTATAAGTATCTGTTCATGGCACAGGAAACCAGGTTGTGCGTGCACCAACCTTCATCCCATCTCTTCTTATATGGTAGGTCTGTGTAGTACAGTGACTGTATGAGCTAAGGCTGCACCTCCTGATAATGACATGTAGTTTTGGCTTGCGGCCCACAGGTCGGAGCCTTATAAAGGACACCAGCTGATCCCTGGCTCCCATTTTGAAGCAGTAACTGGACACCTGCCTGTTCCCAGTGAAGAAGAGTCTCGTCTTCACAACTTCAGCCGACACAGATCCTTCCGTTTCTGTGTGGAAACACCTGACGACACCTGCTTCTCCTGCCACAACAGAGGATTTAAAAAAAGAATAATAATTAAAAAAAACATTTTTAGAGGAGCACCATGACAAACATCAGGATGAGCAGAGAGTGAGCGCCGCATGACTCACCTGCACACAGGAGGCCTCTTCACCTCTGCAGACATGGTGCGTTCACTCACGCTATGTTTGGCATTTCTCCTTCACTTTGGTCATGCAACGATTTACACCAACGACTGGGCAATAAGGATGAGAGGCGACCTCGAGTCTGTGAACGCCATGGCAGAGAGATATGGATTCATCAATATGGGTCAGGTACGTGTAATGCAACACAAACAAGCAGCAGACATGGACACAGCCAGCATTTGCATTATTGATCCCCATTGTTGTCAAGGCTCTTAATTTCTCAGTCTGTCACTGTAATGCGTGGTCCCACACATTTGTAAGAGACACAGGACACTCAAAGGCAAGAAGACAATGTCAAAAATAAGACAATACCACTGCAGATAATCTACTGGAGAGACACTGTAAACCATTTTTTACTCGCTTAAGTGCTATATATAACATTTGAATGTACGTCTCTGTCAGTAAGCTGCATGATGCAGGGTTTACAAAGATGTCTTCTCTTTGGTGTTAAACATAATATCTACACAATGTGTTGTTGAATGTGTTACATTTTGTTCTTTTCCACTAAATAATTTGTTGGTAAAACAATAAAAATAGTTTCAAAGATTGTATAAAGCAAACAAACCGTATGGGTTAAGTGAAACCATCGCTTAAAATGCTGCAAAATTTGGTTAAACTATGTGAATGTTTTCTCCACCAATGGTGAAGATTTACTTTAATTGAGTCCTGAAGAACTGTTGATGTCAGAAGTCAGCAGCTGCTCATCTACATTACAAGTCTATTAAGCTGCCAGAAATGCCATTTCGTCCTCACATCTCTTAACCTTCCTTTCATCACCCCGACCTCGACAATATAATATTAATTATCCAAACTGTTAAAGCCTGGAGAACCAACATCACTGCCATTTCAATTAAGTTTTTCAGAGCACTTATTGGTGCTCATGTACGCCGCAGAAATAAAGAAAAGAGAAATCAATCGGGCCCAGTGCTCCCACACCAACAGAATGACCAAATAAAAACAAAAATCAATAAATGATAAAGCAAATAAATAAAATGGAGCAAGTAATAGAGCCACGGCCTACAAAATTCAGCTCACGTATTCCCTCGGGATAGGTGCTGTAATGAAAGTTGCAGGCTTTGGGTCTGTGTGTGTCACTGTGGCTGACTTGAACCAGAGAGCCACTTAGAAAAAAAACAAAAAACATTTTCAAGTGAGTAAAACCCAAGGTGAAATGATTTTAATTTGGCTGAGATTGAAGATAAAATAATCCCCTGGTTGCTTGAATTGTTGTTTTTCATGACCACTGAGAAGGGGTGTTGTCTGGCCTAGGCTAATTTATACTCCGAGGTATAATCTATCATAGGCCTTTAACCCCGGGTTTATTCTGGATTGAGGGTTACACCTGGTCTGCTTTACAGAGGCCCTTATTTTGAACCACCATGTTTTTACAATAGCCTACAATTGATAAACTAATACTGTAGGTATTGGAAGGGACATAAAGTGAGTGAAGGACATTATATATACTGCATATTGGTCTATTAAAAAAATTAAAAAAATAAAAAGGGGCTAACACAAACTGTTTAAGACACACAAACATACGGTAGATAAGCAGCAGTGTGGCTTAAGTCATGTGGCTCAGGTTGCCTTTGCCTGATAATCTATCACAGGTGTTAGGTAGCCACCTCCGTGAAAGACACCAAAGGCAGGTGAATAATTTAAACGACATTTAGCCCAGTGACAGAGCAGGGAGAGCAGCTGTCCTTCACACGACCACAAATTCATTTAGAGGATTTCATGTCTGTTTCACCAGATTGGCAACCTGAAGACGTATTACAGTTTTCGCCACCGCGAGACAGCCAATCGGTCCACTGTGTCCAACAAAGAGGTGACTGCAAGCGTTGCCAGGGAGACTAAGGTATAGTAACGGGATATGAGGATTGGAAGACTCTGCTGGATTATTAATCAGCTGCATGTCCCCCCTCCCTTTCTCCAGACACGGACACGTGAACACATGCATGTTCATGTGTTGGCCCCTCCCACACAAAAACACACAGTCCTGTCACATGATGGATTAAAATGTCCATTATCACACACCTCCATTTAGATGCTAATTGCTCATCGGACAAAGTTCAAACAGGAGAGAGTGTGCGATAGAGAGAGTGACATGAAGTTGATCTTCAGGAGGAATGTGTGCGCTACACTGGAAATGTTTCAGGATGCTTGATTTGACGAAGCAGCAACGTTACAGCGTGATTTATTTTTACATATTATAAATGAAATGTAGAGATATAGGCACACATACAGTATTAAAACCCCAGAGTGCACCGAGGCAGCGCTGCTGTTAAACTGTCTAATAAAACGTGTATTTATAATGTAGTCAGCTTTATAGTCAGACCAATTGGAAGCAACAAATATCAGCTATATTTCACCTCCTTACATCGCAAAAGAAATTATGTTTCAAAAACGCAGAGGAACAGCAGAGCCGGTGGTAAATGACCAAAGGCTTTGCCAAGGTAAAATTGTTCTCCCTGAGCGGATGGTGCACATTAACTCGCCAATCATCTCTGGAACTATGGCTTTATCCAACTATTATGTATGGATCATAATAGTTGGATAAAGCCTTTCCATAAAAAAAAACACATAACAGGCTGAAAAAAAAATACATTAGATCTTAATGATTACTCTAGTAAATTAGTTTTCCTCTTTGTACCACATTTCCATTACGCCTACATTTATCACAATGGTTTTTAACTCTGCTGCTGGCAAAAAAATGAAAGGTCAGTCAAGGAAGTCATCATCTGGGTATTTCCAATACAGAAATTCTCTGTGATCCATAAGTACAAAGTATTCTATGCCCAAGGAAAAGGTTGAATCAGCGGCAACTGGCCTTGGTTGTCGACACTTGACGTTTAACCTATGTGTGGTGGAGATTAAATACTTCATACAGATGCAGAGAAGCGTCTTGGGTGAGAGGGGAAAGGGCTTTGAGCACTTACATGTTCAGTAACCTTTAATTCAATGCTTCTTTGATAACCATGACCTCAGTGACTGACAATCTTGACTGTTAAATAGGCTGTATGTTTCTTTTTAAGGTGGAATGGCTCCAGCAGCAGGTAGTGCAGAAAAGAGCAAAGCGGAACTCCGTCTTGGCAGACATGAAAATCAAAGGTCTTCCTGCTGCCCATGCTCAGTCCATCAGCAGCCACTCTCTGCACTTCAATGACCCAGTGTGGAGCAGCCTGTGGTACATAGTGAGTCAGATTTCTTTTTTCTTTTATTTTCCCAACATAAGCCTGAATCACAGACACGTTAACCCAGACAGACAGAGTCTAAAATAGATCCTGATTTATTCTTTTATTTCCATGGGCTTAGTCTGATGTCCCACTGTTTGCTCCACAGCACTGCAGTGATGAGTCCAAGGGCTGCCTGTCTCACATGAACATCGCCGCGGCCTGGGACAGAGGGTACACGGGGAAGGGTGTGGTGGTGTCCGTCCTAGACGATGGCATTGAGAGAGAGCATCCAGAGCTGAAGCCAAATTACGTAAGTGCCCCGGGATGGGACGCCCTTCTCGGTAAGGAGACATTAATCATAAGTAATTTGGCAGAGCTCTTAGACTAAGAGGGCAGAGCTGAGACAGATATTGCAGGCAGCTGAGGCAGAGCTTTTGGGCCAAAGGTTTGGAAAGGCCAGCTAAAAGGAATTGGAATAGACATTAAACGTCTGATCCACTTAACTCTGCAATGGACTGGTGAATAATGCTCTTTGTGATTTGCCTGATATAACGGAGACTGATAGCCGTTGGCATCTTGTTATGTGCCGCTGCTAACTATCCATCTAATTCAGGATCCTCTTGCCAGCTATGATGTGAACGGACAAGACCGAGATCCGTCGCCACATTATTCACGCACTGCTGATAACTAGTGAGCACTTCTTTCTTTTTTTATTATCTAGATCTATCTTTGCACCTGCTACCTTGTTTCCTTTTCCAGTCACAATTCTAATTATTGCACACACCCCAACACCACCACCAGTAATTACTTGCACATATGAATATGCAAATACCACAGTCTGAATTCTGTCTTCTCACTGGTTTGATGTAACGGAAATAGCCTTGTCTTCACCTCATGCATATGCATCTAACCTCATGTTCTGATGTTCTCCTCCTCTCTCTGAAGCCATGGGACTCAGTGTGCGGGGATAGTTGTTGCCGCTTCAAATAACTCTCAGTGCACGGTGGGAGTCTCTTTCCATGCACGGATAGGCGGTGAGTCCATGCATGGCGTTTGAATGCTGAAGGACATTTTGAGGACAGAGTTTTGGTTTCAAACATCTCTGCTCTTCTGCCCTCGTTAACCTGTAGGTGTCCGTATGCTGGATGGAGACGTGACAGACATCACCGAGGCCCAGTCACTGAGCTTCAAACCGGAGTATATTCATATATACTTAGCTAGCTGGGGTCCAGTAGATGATGGCGTCACATTAGAGGGACCCGGGCCTCTGGCTCAAATTGCTTTACAGAACGGCATTAAATCAGTGAGCGAGAAAAAGAGAAAGACTTGTTGGCTGTGTGTGTGTGTGTGTGTTAGTGTATATCTGTGTCCTTACCTGTGTCCTCACTCTGCTCCCTAAATGAATCTCAGGGCCGACATGGAAGGGGCTCTGTTTTTGTCTGGGCCTCAGGGAACGGAGGGCGAAAAGGTGACCACTGCTCCTGTGACGGCTACAGCAACAGCATCTACACCATCTCCATCAGCAGCAGCACTTGGCGTGGACGGCCGCCAGGTCACCTGGAGCAGTGCACCTCCATACTGGCCACGGCTTACACTGGCGGAGAAGGCGAGGGGATGGTGAGGAGAAGCTGCTTCAAATCAGAGGGAAAATCTTTCGTATTTAGTCATTAAGTATACGTAAGACCTTTGTAAATATTGCACAGCAGGGGAAGCTTTTATTATCCTGCCATGAACCCAAATGCATCTCAGTCCCACACTGATATAATGCATTAAAAACACCTCTGATCATACAGAGAATAGTACAGAGAATAAATGTACTGGTTGATAACTGTTGATACAAGTCCTGCATGGTGAACACAAACACAGGGAAGCCCAGCTCTGTGTATCAGCAGGTAAGGTATGTTATGAAATATCAAACAGACGTGGTGCGCTGTGCTCGACAGGTAACGCTTGGTCCACGGCAGAGCTGTAGCTGGGCCCCACAAGGGACGTCATTTTCCTCCTCCATGGCTGCAGGTGTCATCGCTCTCACTCTGGAAGCCAAGTAAGCGGCTCATTCACACCTAAAATCCATACGTGCAGGCACTTTTAAAAATCAATTGGAATATGTATTGATGGAGTGACGACAGTGTAATGTTGTTGTTTATTCTTTTGTCTGACCTTTTCTCAGCCCCCTGCTAACCTGGAGGGATGTGCAGCACATTATTGTGAGAACATCCAAAGCTTATCATCTTGTTGCTCCCGACTGGCACGTGAATGGCGCCGGATTCACAGGTATTCCAGTCAGATACAAACAAATGTCCATTACATTGAAATATTGTCTCTGCGCTAGTACAGTGAGACGGCTGCAGACAGCTTGTTGTGCGACTGCAAACACAAAGAAGCTCCCATGCAAAGTAAATCCTGCTGCTCGAAAAACCAGATCATTCAGTAGTTTGATGGGAGAAAGACACACATTCACGAAACCATCAGAACTATCCGTTCTGGTTTGGTTTGACAAAGCCTGTTTTCAGATGAAAGACACGGCATACAAATAATGTCACATCATTTCTGTTCACAAAGACCAAACAGAGGCAAAATAACAGCAACAAACGCACCATACACTGCAGCTTTAATTTATCTGTATATTTTTATACAACATAAACCGTGTTGTTCGCCCTATGCCAGCTGGGATTGGCACCAGTGCCCCCCCCATGACCCTCATGTGGAGGATAAAGCGAAGATGAAATAAACTGTGTCGTGATTCATTTTCTAAACACGTATCACTTGGGAATGTCTGGTTCATCCAGTCAAAAAAAAAAAAAATAGGTTTTACAGAAATGGGAGTAAAAATAGTCAGTTATACTTCACGCTATACGTTATATTGTGCACAATCTTGCTCTTGCTCATGCATTATGTCGTGAATTGTTTGCAATCATCTCAAAACCTACTGTATAATGGAAGCGATGAGCAGAGGTAGCTTAATAAGCATATTTTTTTTAGGGGGAGACTATAAAACAGTGAGCACCAAACTAATGAGATACTGTGAGCAGAACAGTGATAAACGCCTACAAAGTCTCAGGAGTGTGTGGAGTCTTTTAAAGCTACAGTGCCTTTTATGCCCCAGCTAATCTGCCACATGTGTGTCTATGTGTGTGTGTGTGGGGGTCAGTGAGCCACTTGTATGGCTTTGGTCTGCTGGACGCTGAGAGCATGGTGAGGGAGGCCGAGCGATGGAAACAAGTTCCTCCACAGCACGAGTGTGTGAAGGAGGCTCCCGTCCAACAGAGCAGGTATCTCACCAGCTGCTCTGCAAGAGATCTCTGCTTCAGCTAACAATGTTAACCTTTTAGTTGAGGGAACGTTCCCTAAAGTGTCCCCCCCCCCCCCATTTATTTAGGTTGTCACAACCTAAATAAATACTCCTTGATATAAACTTCTTTTCAGCAACACAGAACTACACTTAGAGAAAAAGTAAGATAAATAACAATTTAAATATTAATAATAGTAATAATGATAATGTCAAATAAAATAAGCAATAACAAAACATTTTATAGTGTTACCTAAAAAATGGATGAAGCGCTAGTTTAAATGTATACATTCCAAACGACTGCTATTTCAGTTGCAAATAAAAAACAACCAAACAGGAACGTTGTGTGGATACCACGGGGCAACCACAGGGGAACCTTTCAGTTTTTGGGTCCCTCAACATTTAGCGAACGTCGGGCTCTTACCTAACCCTCAGGGAACGTTCTCTCAAAGTTAGTTCTTGGTTTGGTTGTGATTAACCTTAGGAGAACCTTAGGGGAACTTTCTCTGAACGTTGTGTGTGAGTAGGGCTGCTTCCCTCCAATCCTCCACTGTTATCACACACATGCTTCTGTCTGTCGCTCACATTCTATCCTCACACGCTTTAATGGGGGTGTCATTTCATTTACTCAGCCTCTCCTTGTGTCTCTTGTTTTCCCGCCTCCCCTTTTATCTCCGTTGCTCACAATGTTTTCATCTCTTTATATGTTTTCTCCATCTCATGACAGATCTATTCATCCGGGCTCAGTGCTGACGTCTGTTTATGGGACGACAGGCTGCTCGGCCAAACCCCAGCAGCGTGTTGTTTATGTGGAGCATGTTGTCGTGCGTGTTACCATCACTCACAGTCGCCGTGGCGACCTTTCTATTACACTCACGTCACCTTCAGGCACTGTGTCCCAGCTGCTTGCTAACAGGTAACTAAGAGCAATGCTTCATCCAGACTCAAATATTTACCCCGCCACACGGTTTCTATGTTTAGTGATCGATGAGTGTCATTTCCATTTAGAGCCACTGCACAGTGAAAAATCCTCCACTTAGGCACCTTGTCGCATACGGAGGATAAAGTGTGGATTTTGGCACACACTATTGGAAAATTGCACGAGCTGTGCTCACATTGTGTTTCAGCGGAACTGGTATCTGTGTCAGTGTAATTGATTTTAGGCAATTTTCTGCTACATGTAGAAGTGTCTTACTTTCAGCAAAGCCCACAACGCAAAAGTGTGCAGCACAATTCGTTATAAGTGCAACAAAAATGTGGAGAGTTAATTAAAGTACAGCTGAAGCCCAGTGGTGCAAAGTAGCTACGTGCATATGGTCAAGTAGTCCACTTAGTATAGTTCTTTTTTTAATTCATGATAAAAGCAATTCTTTATTAGTTGCTTTTATCATGTCATTGCCCTCTGTTGAGTTCAAGCTAAGGATATGCATTGATAGGTAATGCAAGGCAATGTTGCACACACAAAACTTTAGACATCACTTTTACTAGAGCGGAGGGTGCGTCACCTTGGCTATAAAAAATGTAAAAAAAAAAGCAGTTTTCAGCAGATTATAACTGTATCAAAAGCCGGCTTTAATCAGAGGGTAAATCAAAGGTTTATCAAAGAGGAAGGAGAGTCAAAACATACCTTGTGTTCTCCTGCAACTCAACAAAGTCCACATACTGTACCACCACAGCAAATATCTGGCTCCTAAATAAATGATGGAGATTAAGCTTGACTGTATAATTTCTCTTAATGGCTCAGGAGCATGTTATTGTTACCATTGTTACCATTGTTACCATTGTTTTGGTCTTTTAACCTGAAACTCGCTGCCATCACTAGCCATATTTCCAGCAACAACAGGCTTTTGTTTTTGCAAAAAATCAATTAAAACCCACTGTGCCTGATACTGTTCTGCATGAAACATCAAACAATAACAGTTAGCAACAAGCAGATGGAAAAAAAAGAAGTGTTAAGCAGTGACAGAGTCGGATATTTCCCTCTTAATTTGGTGGAGAGAGTCGGCGTGAACATGGCTCCATGTTTCTCTATATCTGCCAGATGAGTAAATGCTGCAAATATCATTGAAATAACAAAACATTTTTACAGTCATAATGTCAGTGTGGAATTCACAACCATCCATCTGCTATAGAGAATGTTATTTTTTATTTTATTTCAAAATAATAGCACTACACATTAGTGAAAGAAATCACACGTAAATGTGCCAGATTGTGGCCATTTGCTAATTTCCATCTGTAGTCCCGAGGGAGGCTGATGTAACCCGATTAACATATTAACACAACACGGTATAATGTACACGCAGTGACGTACATGTTAAGCACAGTCAGTTCAGATCACAGTGCTGTACATGATGAGCTAAAAGTGCAGGACTTTTTATTGGAAAAATAAATAAATAAAACATCCCACTGCTCTTGTGTTCCATTGCTGTATTCTTTCATCAGCGACTAGTAGTCGTGGATGTAGCAGCGGTGGTACATGCAGTTGTAACATTGATGGTTGGAGTGTCATGATTATATGTAATGTGTTGCCGCTTTAGGCCCCTCGACGACTCCACAGAGGGATTTCAGAACTGGGAGCTGATGACGACCCATTGCTGGGGGGAGCGGTCAGCGGGGGAGTGGGTTCTGAAAATCAAGGACACTCCCTCTCAGCAAAGAGACAACGCTGAACTAGGTCTGGTCCTCTTTGTAACACCTCAGTGTGAAACAAACACTGAATTTCAACTAGAACAGCAGCTAAAATACAGTCCAGGCCTCACGGGACAGACCTCTTATCGCTCTCTCTCTCTCTGTGTTTCTCTGCCGTTTCTCAGGGAGGCTAAAGGAGTGGTCCTTGGTGATTTATGGCACCGCAGAGCAGCCGTACTCTGTGCATCGTCAGCGAGCCCGATCAGCTGAGAAGCTGTCGAAAAGTGACCTCACTGAAGAATACAGTGGTGAGTCACAGACGTGTCACACAGTGACCACTCTAATGCAAATATACAGAATGTCTTTAGTCAGGCAATGATTTGCATTCATAAGAAAAGGTAAAGCTTTTGAATTTTAATTATGAGTGATGCAGACTATAAATTATTAAGCACATGCATTTGATAGACACAACTGTATTAAATAGTCATTACATGTACAATAAAAGTAATTTGAGGTTGCAGCCTGATAAATGGTTACAAATGCACCAATGTACTGTTTATATATTCGTTTCATCTCCATCTAAGTTGTAAAATGGAACAAACACAATCTGCACTAAACTGAAACTGACTGAAAGATGTGTTCAATTTGGAAAAATAATGAAATGAAAATTCAAATATTAACAGCGTTGATAAAAATAAATATTATTTATATATATATATATATGTATATGTCCCATGACTAATGACATCGACAAAAGCAAATCTGCAGCTCAATCAAAGAAACCTGATTGGAGGTGTGCTGGTACTGCAACTTTGACTTGAAAACATTTTGTTATTCACAAGGAGCCTCTGCTGATGTAAAACACGGCAAGAGAGAGGTCTCAGAAGATTTGTAATCAAGAATTGTTGATTTGCATAAAGCTAAAGGGTTATAAAGTAAATGCAAAGAGTGTGGATGCTCATCAGTCCACGGTCGGACAAATTTAAAGTTTGCTCCAAAGACAATATGCAGAATGCTCAATGAGGCAAAGGCAGAAACTCCAGCGTTGACTCCTAGCGTTTGAGTTCATGAGAGTTTGATAGAATTTGACCTTCCATAGCAGTAAAATTTAAAGTAAATCCACGACAAAAGTCCTCCTTTTGCAGCCCAGATCTTATTCCAGTTCTTAACATCCCTATCAGGGATGTGTGGTCAGGGGATCATGGAAAGTAAAAACTAATAATGCATGCAATGCAATACATTTTTTTTGATCATTCCAAATTTTCTTTATCATTTTTATAGTGAAAATGAATTTGCACATTGCCTGTCCAAATACAAGGGACAAATGCAACATGTAATGTTTGCAGACACGGTTATTATACACTAGACTTTCCACTGTCTGGCTGTTATCTTTAATGAATGTGTGTGACATATTTAGTCTTGCTGATCGGACATAAAACCTGCAGTGAAAAGGCACAAGGTGAGGCAGGCAGTACCTTATTGCACTGAAGGGGGCGCATGTGAGCCCAACAGGTGCTGCTGTTCTTGGAGGGTGCAGATTAAATGTCCTCCCTCTCTCTCTCTCTCTCTCCCTCTCTTGCTGCTATAAATGTAACATTCTTTCTTATCCAAATATGTACCTTACCCGTGTGTGTGCAAAGAATGCTGATGAGATATGAAACATAACCAGGACTGTGTCACTGTGCAGAATGGTGAATAAGCTTTTTTGGGTTCATATATTTGAATGAGTCAGTGCGACACCAGCCATGAACCTCACCGCACGTCCCTGGTTTTTATAGCTGACAATAAATAAAGTTGTCTGGGACATAAAAGTAAAAAGGAAACAGAATGATTGACGGACACACCTGTCACTTACTCACTGACTTGCTGACCTGTGCAGTTCATCACCTCATGCAATGTGTACTCTTGTGGGTTTAGGGCAGAGCTTTGATGACTTCAAGTGTTCAAGTGTTGCAAACTATTCACCTTTTCCTGACTCCTACTATAGTTTTCCTTCTCGGACTAAAGCGTTAAAGCTGTAGTGTGTAACTTCTGGTGATTTCTGTTGTTGTTGTTGTTAATATTATTCTGTCTCTGTTTGGTCTTCATGAACAGAAATGATGTAACATTATTTGTCAGCTGATGTCAAAGAATAATAAGCCGAAGTACACCTCGCATATCGCGGACCCTGGTATACTCGTGCGTCAGGGTCCTGTAGTATCCCACTTCACCATCAGGTGGCGGTATAACCCTGGACGCAGGGAGTAGGACGCATTTAAATGTAACATACTTGTGTTAATAGTCAAAATGTACAACCCTATGTCTTAATCAGGTCATTTTTTCATTGACTTATGAGAACTTTATACGTGAGTATAGATCAGAATGAGTCGTCTGAATATCCGCTCTGTTGTTGCCATGATGACACATTGACTTTGTGAGTATTGTGCCCTGACAGGACCCTGCGACCCAGAATGCAGTGACGATGGTTGTGAGGGGCCCGGCCCGCAGCAGTGTGTCACGTGCTCACACTTTTTTCTCAAGTTCAAGAACAGCACAAGGTTGGTTGGCGCGTCCACACTCACAGCTCGTTGATCCAGAGAGCAGCGTATACCGCATGCCCTTTTGCTGTCACTGCAAAAGCATCTGGATTTTTACAGTATACTGCAAAAAACGTTGCATAAATTAGCATATTTTCCCATTTATGATGATTATAACTAACTTTTCTTTGCTCACAATTATTTATGGACTCATTGTTTTTGTCCTTTGTCTGCTTTGGTCCATTTCTGTCCAACAGAGTATGCGTACCGGAGTGTCCCAGGGGATTCTGGGGCGACCGCCGGCGCTGTAAGAGGTGCTACTCGTCTTGCGAGAGCTGCACTGGCAGCCGCAGCGATCAGTGCACTTCCTGTCAACCTGGCCACCACATGACTGAGGAGGCCAACACCTGCACAGCCCTCTGTGGAGATAACTACTACCTTGACCATGGTTGGTGTTTGTTTCGCAGTGAACTTACTTTCGCAAAGCATTTCCAACACCATTTAAATTCCATAGAAATGATGTGTTTCTATTCAAGGAAATGGACCGTTTCATTTCTGCATAACCATCTCTGCTATAACTCCTGGGGCAAGTGAGGAAATAATTATTTGGTACCTGTTAGCTAGTGTGTTGTCTTTTGTTTTGTCCTTTATTGTGTTTATTTGTCTCTAATGGATCACAACTATTTATTGCCCTTTCCTGCACGTTCTGACGCTTAAGTTCTCTCTGTAAGACACAAACACAGGGTGGGACCAAAGGAGGCAACAAGACAACAGTCCCCATGATCTCAATCTGCTTTCCAATGTCATTAAACTAGCTCTTTTGTTATTGTTTTTGAATTATAGACCACCAGAGGCAGAAATGACACACTGTGTGTTTAACATGACACAAGGACTATCCTCGAGTGAATCCTTTCGGCAAAGGTTTCAGCTGTTTGGATAGAGGAGTGTGGGGCTGTGTAAACAAGATTGATTCATCACGCTGATGTGTGTACGGTTTTAATTTCCCCACAGATGCAAACATGTGCAGGAAGTGCAGTGAAAAGTGCCTGAAGTGTTCCTCCTACAGCATCTGCACAGAATGCAGCCCAGACACAAGGTGAAGCCAACTCTCTGAGGGAAGTTTGAATGAGATGCTCCTTCCCTCGCAGCCACTGCCAATACCCGTTCACTCTTAGCACACTCCCTCTGCAGCATCATAACAATAAGAATAGCTTACAGTTGCTGTTGTTGTTTTTTTTAAGCCCTATTCAAAACTGTGTGTGTCATTCTTTCCTTTCTACTGCCCTGATTTCCATTTTTGTCATATCACCAAAGGAAAAGAACAAAATGTCCGTAACAAATTTGCCGTATTGTTGAATTGGAAGTTTCTTGGATACAGTGTTCACTGACTCAGTCCACCAAGAACTGGTAGTGATGTGCTGTGGGTTGGAAAACTGGGCCTGCAGTCTAAAGGCAATGAGTCATTAGTATGGTGTCACATGATTGTATGTGTTTGTGTTTGTTCGTGTGTGTGTGTGTGTGTGTGTGTGTCATGGCTGGCACGTACTCTCCCCGCCCTCTCCAGTCTGCAGGGTAATCGGTGCCAGCAGAGCTGCGCGGCTGGATTCTACCATGACAAGCTGGAAGGTGCCTGCAAGCCCTGTCATAAGGCCTGCGCTACCTGTGCAGGTGAGAGCTGAGCTTATGAACTCTATTAAAACATCTTTTCATGTCATTAAAATACACGGGATATGACTCTTTTTTTTTTTCCCCCAGCTACAATTTTGTGTCCTTTCTCCATTTGAGACCTTTTTTTTTGTTTGTTTCTGGCTCATGTGGCATCAGGTGCAGGTGCTGAGTCTTGCAGCGATTGTGCTGAAGGCTACTTACTGGAGGAGTGGAGGTGTGTGTCCTCCTGCAGTGCTAGCTTCTACGCCACAGAGCCAAACCCAGATATAGCTGATGGGCACAGGATATGTAGGAGGTGAGTTCACTGGTGTGTATTCAGTTGTGGGTGGTTTGTTTATCTGCTGATGGCAGGCCTTATTCTGGTCGTTGGCTTGTGTGTGTGTGTGTGTGTGTGTGTGCACTTGTTTTCATTCTGCTGTTTGTTGTCATGTGTCTGTATAGATGTAGTTTTTGTTTGTTGTCAGTATGTGTTTGTGTGAGCATGTTTTTACTCCCTCTCTCTCTCTCTCTGCTGCTCTCCTCAGGTGTGATGCCAGCTGTCTGACCTGTGTGGGGCCGAGCCACAGGAACTGCAGCAGTTGCTCCAGTGGTCACAGCCTGCAGGAAGGAGTGTGTGTTGTTAACACTGTGTGCACAGATGGTCAGTCATCCATCCTAATCATCCTCGTCCTACAAAAAAATGATGTTCATGACATTAAATCTTTGCTTTTTTAACTGGGAAATACTAATTATATACAAGGGAAAATACAAATAAAGTGAAAGCATGACACACGGTCAGCTGCTGTGGAGATGTTGGTCTCACTGCCACGGCCACACGGCCATAACGATGTTGTGATTCCTCCCAGTCCCTGACAAGTGGCAGTGCTTGAGTGTAATTATGAACCAGACGCTGTTCAATCTCTCCACAATTATCTCGTTATGACAAGAAAACTGACCGTTATCCCACGATAACGAATTACTGGAGATAACGGGCTGAAAAATGATAGTAGCGACCATGGACGCTCTCGGCTTCCATAGTCGCTAATGCTATTGAGGAGTACAAAGACTTTTATGTGTGTATTTATATATTTGTAGTGTGAGTGTATATGTTGTAAATAATGTCATTCAACTGTACATCAGTAGTGTTCATTTAAAGAACAAAACAAAGAGCATGGTGTGTATGTGGCTTCCATGCTGTGGCATCTGACATTAAGACCACTTCAGTGCCTCGGCCATGTTGTTCAGAGTCAGTGTTTGTGTGTCAGGAGAGTACCAGGACACTGACGGGAAGTGCCATGCGTGTGATGCAACATGTCTGAAGTGCACAGGGCCACAGCGCGAGGACTGCATCAGCTGCGTGTCTTCGTGGTGAGTTGGACTTGACTTTTTAGATTCAGGGTCAGAGGGGAAAGGATCATAGCCGACATTTTCTCTAAGGCAAAAGAAACAAAAAAAAAACACCCAATGTTTGGAGATTCATCCATTGAAATGATCCTGATCTATATAAACACTCCACAGCCACTTATTCAGGTTCACTTGCTAAACTACTTAAAGGTCCAGTGTGTCCCAAGCGCATCAAGGAATATGATGAACCGAAAGTGATTTGTAAGCTTTTTATTTAAAAACGCAAACTGCATGCTCTGGACAGAGTACAATGAAGACGAGATGAATTTTAATTGTTTTAATCTAAAATAATTTATAGATTACCTAAAACTACAGTGAGGAAAATACATGAGGAGGGTCCTTGTAATATTTAATTTTTATCCTTGGCTAAGAACATATTGAGAAATTGTTTTTACAATGTTTTTACAATGTTTTTAACAAAACAAAACAAAACAAAAAAATATATATACAGTATATATATATATATATATATACAGTATATATATATATGTATATATACGTATATATATATATATACGTATATATATATATATATATATATATATATATATATATATATATATATATATGATGGAAGTTACAATGGTAAATTATTTACAGATTGTTGATAGTAAAAATAAAAATGTACACGCCTCTTAAAGAAAACCTGACATTCTCCTCAATTATTTATGTTAAAAAAATAAATAAATAAATGAATATATAGAAAAGCCTCCCACTTAGAGCTGAGTGTATGAATAAGTCATAAACTCGTCACAAAAAAATGTAAACAATTAACAATGCATAAATAATACATAACTGTTGAGGGTTAGGTTTTAGTGACATGCTGAGATGTCACTATAGTTCAACTGATATGCACGGATATAATTCATACTGAGCTTATTTCTTTTGTTGCAGGGTCATGGATGAGGGCGTGTGCATGGAGGCGTGCCCCAAGGGCAAGTTCCAGTCAGGCAGCCGTTGTCACCTGTGTGACCACACCTGTGCCACCTGTGTGGATGCAGGGCTGACCAGCTGCACCAGCTGTGACATGGGTGAGGGTAGTAAATCTGTATGTGTGTGTGTGTGTGTGAGAGAGAGAGAAAGAGAAAGACCAGAAAAAAAATAACAGCATAAAATGATAGCATAGAATTTACTTTAAGGGCACAGTTCATAGATTTCTACAGGCCAAAAAATGGAAACTATGTACAGGTGTTCTTCCCACTCTCTCCTCTCTGGCGACAAAGACACTAATAAATGCTAATGGAAATCAAAGTCACTTAGTTTTTAATAAAAAAGACTAAACTAAAGCTTAAAATAGTGACTTTATTGTCATTTATGTAGCTTAAAGATAAAAATAATGTAACCTTCTGCATTAAATCATCTTGAAATGCCAAGACTATTGTTATGTTTTGTTGAGTCATGTACTTTTCTAACACTCTCTAAGTCAATAAAAATCTGTATTTCTATTCAAGGTGATGAAACATTTCATTCTAATCACCTTTTAATGATGTGATCCACTTTACCTTCTCTGCCATTATTCTTGGTGCAAACCTCAGACCCCAGAGAAAGGAAGGAAATATTCTATATTACTTTTTTTTCCATTGTATTGTGACCACTCATTTGCTACGCGCTCTGCCACTGAAGCTCTTCTCATAAAGCATGGACGCACAACCAGGCAGCAGAAAATACGTACGATGCATTTAAAGACAAAAGAATAACAGCCAAAAATGACGCATGCGTCACAAACATAAGGAGAGTGGTACAATCTAAGGTTCGACCAAAGATCAAACACTTCCTCACGCCACGATTTGCTGCTTTTTCCTGCAGATAAGTTTGGGATAGAGCGTTACCTCTACAAAGGTCACTGTCTGGACGTCTGTCCTGAGACTTTCTATCACACCAAGGACAGGAGATGTGAGTCCTGCTCGGACCACTGCAGGCTCTGCACGAGCCCGAACCGCTGCCTCAAGTGTAACTCCTCCTACTACGTCTCTGATGGGGCATGTGTGAAGCTGGAGTGCGGAGAAGGTAAACAAGGTCATTGTGTTTTTTTCTAAGTCATTTTCCTTGTATCTTTTATGTTCCGCAGAGACGCAGTGTCACAGGTGACCTTGGAAAATATTGTCTCACACCTGTCCACCTTCCACTCTCTCTCTCTTCTCGTTCCTGTCACTGTGTCTTTCCTCTGCACTCTAAATGCTTTCCTTTTGTCTCAGGGGAGGTGGAGGATCCAGATTACGACGACTGCATGGCGTGTGAGGAGGGCTGCAGCAAGTGTGTGCTGTGTAAGTCTGTGTGCAGCAGCCGTTGTACATTACTTTCCCAAAATGAACTCTGTTCTCAGAATGAACTTTCTCCCCATCATGTTGCCAACCATGTTCAAGGGCTTTTCCTGGCAGTTCCTCTTTAAATGGAGAGCTGAGTTTCTTTGTCTGCTCTCAACAGATAACCCCAGGCATTGTCTGTCCTGCACTGAGGGCTTTTACAAGTAAGGCTGTGTGCCTCGCTGACGCCATGTGTGATCTCGCTTCTCTCTGCTCTCACTTTCAGTTCCCTGCAGTTCTAGAATGAAAAGACCCGTTTTGCTGTGGAAGTGAAATGAAATTCTGTGCGTCTGGTGTGTGTGTGTGTGTGTGTGTGTGTGTGCGTGCGTTTGAGCGAGACAAAAGTACAAGTGCTGTTTTTTTTTTTTGTTATCAGTTTCAAGGATGGCTGCTACAGAAACTGCCCGGCTAAGACGTACGGCGTGGAGGAGGAGATGACCTGCGTCCCGTGTGATGACAACTGTGTGAGCTGTGACGAACACGAGTGCTACTGGTGTGAGACCGACCTCTTCTTATCAGGTAATGACTGCCCGACTGGACCAGGACTTCAAAGTATTTTTTTCCAGGAATTCAGGTGAAATAAAGTGTTTCTTAAAGGTCCAGTGTGTAATAATTACTGACATCTAACTTCCTTCCCTTTCCCAAGCTCAACAAGGAAGTACAGTGGCTTTCATACTCCAGACAGGAGTGTTGCTCTTCTCTCAGTGTTGCTCTAAAAAGACTAAATAAGACAGACTCATCAACATTCCCTTCACAAACACAAAGCATCAGTCTGCTCTGGCTCAGTATTTCACAGTGGCCCTTAGTGTATTTTGGAAATAATCCAGTAAAAGAATAATAAAAAATCTTCAAAAACAGGCTCTTGTTATAAAGTATATCAGTGTATCCCTAACTTTATATACAAAAGGTGTAAATACTTAATAACTCATATTTGTTGTTGAGCAAATGCACTTAATTGTATTTCAGCCTTTAATTGTTTTATTGATCTAATTGATTGCCATTTATCTATTTAATTGCCATTATTATACTAACTTCACTTAGTATACATATGAATTACTGTAGCATAAGATAAAAATACTTCTCAATCACATACACTCATATTGCTCAGGATCTATAAATAGACTCTAATGTGTTAAACCGGTGCCTGAAATTGTGAACATGCACAGCTAAGTGAGTGACAAACACTGTTAACCTCGGCCATGTCTCCATCTATTCCCAGAGGGGAAGTGTGTCTCAGATTGTCCCGATGGTTTCTACGGCGACGAAGACACCTACGACTGTGAGGAGTGCCACTCAGACTGTGAGACGTGCGCAGGCCCAGAGGCCACTGAGTGTCTGTCCTGTGAAGATGGCCTGACACTGGAAAACGGATTGTGTGTGTCTGACCATGAGGTCTGTCCCATTAAGACCTTTCGCAGCGGTGAGAGTAATGCTTACATATTCCACTAATCAACTGTCTGCCCATAATGAATCAGGGATTTGGGCTCTTTCACAGGGGCCGAAAAGAAATCTTGGAGGGTAATTGGTCTGTGCGCTGCCGTTCCCTGAACCCTGCGCCGAACAAAGTTGACAGACAGACAGACAGAACGACGGAATGTTGGCCAGATATGGACTTTGAAATAATTGACTACAAGCCGAACATTTAGTTGCCCAGAGGAATAAGTTGGACAGACCATAAAACAGCATATGGTAATTAGTGAGAGGCAGGGCATCGTAATTAGGAACTAAAATAACTTTGAGAATAGTACGTAGGTTAAGTGGAAGTTTGGAGTTGAACTTGCAGAATGAAATGTTATTCTTCAACTTTCAAAGCGTCAAACCTTCACACAAAACCTGGAACAACACTTTGGATTTGTTTGCTTTTGGCAGTTTATGTGAGTGGCAATTATCAGCTGTCAGTGTTACCAGCATAATAGATTTAGTCAGTGGAAGTGGAAGAATACAGAAATAAAGCAATTAGCAGAAACATTCGGTGGAGAGGTTAGGGGGAAATGATAGTGATAATGAAAGTCATAGTTCAGCCTTTTTTGAAAACTTTGCCATGTGTGCTACCAGCGTGCCACCTTTACCTGAAACATGAGGCTTGCTTTCCCTGTTTTTCCCAAGTTTCCTCACTGTTTTTAATGAGGGAAAGTATCTGTTTCTGCGACGGATGATAGAAGACAGCACTGACTATTTGTCAGTGCCTCATACATGTGCACCTACAAAAACATGTATCCCACCAAAACTTTCTCAGAAGACTTTCCTCTTCATGTAAAAATGTGATACTCATGGTGTTGAGATGTGAGTTAATCACAGAACATCAGAGCAATTCCTTTTTTCTCTCTCTTTTATTTTCCGAATGAAAGACCTACACAGACGTGTAGAATTGTTTGGCAGAGGTATTACACTCCACTGAGTGCCATTCCAGTTGAGACTGTGACGAGAAAAAATACTCGTGTTAGATGTTGTTGTGCCTTTTTAAAAAAGAAAAAAAAAAAATAGCTGGCAGTGGAAGATGATTTGTGATCCAGCGTTAGATGAGACGATCAATACCACTCTTCATGTCAGTTTGCTGAGTCAGTCGGCTCGTTTTTAGCACTGGAAAGGCTGGAAACAGCTCGCTTTGTGTAGTAGTGTGAGGCGACGCCCCCTTCATTACCATAGCGACTGATTAAAATTCACCGTGTTCTACCTTCAGATGATGGAGAGTGCGAGGACTGTCACCCGGCCTGTGAGTCCTGCTCTGGGGAGGAGAAGAACCAGTGCACGGAATGTGCAAAAGGTCTGTATAAGTCACGTGTGAGCTGAATATGTGTGTGCCTTTAAATCTGCAGCAGCTACACAAATCAATAACCCACAATTTTAATTACAAAAACCACACCACACATACAGCATACAAACAAGCTTTAAAATCTCTAAAATTAAACATGTTATAGCTAAACAAACACAAATCATGCATAAATTAAACTTCACCTCCAGATGCAACCACATGTAAACAAAAGCTAATAGCCACACATCCAGGTTTAAAAGTCAATTGTATGCAGTCAAGGTTTATGTGGATTTAATTAGCTTTTTTTTGTTGCTATTGTTTTTTTTAATATATTCAAATAATAATGCATTTATAATCATATTATATTATAATTATTCTTGAGTACATTTGATAAAAATAACATAATCTCCACTGTACCCTTTGAATCACCCTGTAAAAGGTTTTGCAGTTCCTGTGCAGTGATGGATGTTGACTCTCTTCTTCCTCCTCCTCTTCCTCCTTCTTCCTCTGCAGGGCAGTTTCTGACCACACAGCAAACATGTGTGTCCAAGTGTCCAGCAGCTTTCTTTGCCAATCGGCGGATCGGTGCATGTGAGGCCTGCTCCCCGGGCTGCGTGCAGTGTGTGGACACTCAGCACTGCAGCCGCTGTCAGAACTCTCGCAAAGCTCAGCTGTTCCTGCAGGACGGGCAGTGTGTCCAGCAGTGTGTCAGGTCAGGAGTCAGTCCTCTCACCTCACGCTTTGCTTTTGTTGGCTTGTATTCACATGCTTTTTACATACAGAGACTTTGCAGGTGGGGATTTAACCCTTAGAACACAGAGCATTTAGGCTGGCATACAGAGGCAATATAGAGTGTCTTATATCCTTTTTTTCAGCACAACCTAGGCAATCTGATTAAAACAACATTTCATTTTCACCAACTATATAAAAACACGTGAGCAAAAAGTACTTAAACTGTTTAAAATCGGATTGAAATTATGAAATTTGGAAAATACGTTACAGTTCAAAATTCATTTGGCTCATTTTTTAGGAACAAAAAGAAAAGAAAAAAAGGGTCCATTTTGTGACTTCTGCACAATTATTGCTACTTTATATCACTACTAAAAATGAGATATAAAATGAATCATAACTATGTGACTTAAAAGCACACACACCCACCATGTCCATATAAGGAGTTGTGTATTATTTCCACAAAACATATGCAAAAACATATTTCAATCATGTCAGAAGTGTGAGACCAAACCAAACGGTGTTGACTGTAGAGTTTAACAGCAGAGGTCGTGTTGACTGTCTCCAGTTTGATATTCTCCCGTTAAACTGTGAAATCCTTACAGAAATCCTTACTAATATCTCCTCCTTGTTGAGGAGGTCCTCGAAGCCCCGTTGGCACCAAGATGAACTCTTTGGCCATGAGGGCTTGTATTTGTATTTTATTCTCACTACCAAGCAGCTCTTTAGCAATGCTGGAGTACAACATGATTGTCCGTCAGGATGAATAATTAGTTGTCGCAGAGTGTCGCGGAGAGCGCTGCGGCGCCTAGCAAAATGTCAGTCCTCTTGTTTACCCTCTCAGCGGCAAGCGCATTCATTTCTGCCTGCTCACTTTTTTCTCTCACGTAGCAACCAAATCTGCAGCTTGATTTGTGTGAAAATGAAACCAATACATTAATCAAGAGGTTTAGTATTACATCACATAATTGGTTAAATGTTATTTTCGCACAATCGTTCCATAACAGTATCATTTTTCTCAGTTGCAATGTAACAAATGCTCAGTATATATCATTATGATGTTTATGCCTAGAGTAAACACATTATGCATGTAATTGTTGTGCGAACACAGATGTGTTGTTGTTTTCTGTCCATAAAGGATCCATCTGTAGTGCACTGTTTTTGTGTGCGTGTGTGCTCAGCTGATGCCTGTTTGGCTTTCAACAGGGGTTTTCCTGCAGGCCAGGTGTGTCGTAGCTGTGCAGCGGGCTGTGTGTCCTGTGGGAGAAACGCCACTCACTGTCTCAGCTGTGAAGAACCCCTCATCCTGCACATGCACCAGTGTGTGCAGGACTGTCCTCCAGCCCACGCTGTCCGAGACGGGGAGTGCCAACGTTGTCCCTCAGCCTGTCAGGAGTGTGACCCACTTGGACAGTGCACAGGTACTGGAACCAAGTCTCTGTTATTCTGTCTATTCCACTTGATTCATAGAAGACTGTCCACATGGTGAGTTTTCAATTTTTTTTTCTCAGTGAAGGACGTTCTACAAGGTTAAACAAATATATTCTTGGGGCCCTCTCTTATGTATTAACCCTGGAATAATTTGCCTATAAATCTATAAATATAAAAACTACAGTGAGTCTGATGTTGATCCAGTGTTTTTTTTTTTTTTTTGGATCTCTGACTATTTGTTGTCTCACTCTCCCTGTCACTCTTGCAGACACACACATACAGTCTCACACTGATAATCTATAGACTCATTAAAAGTGCTTCAGCTGGCGATCGAATACAAACTTAAGTAGCATGGGAATGTTTGCCAAAGGTAAAGAAAGGCTAAATATGCTGGTATAAGATGTTTGTGTGTGTGTCCATTTCACCCAGCTCTAGCTGTAGCACTGTTCCGCACTCCTCTGACACACTTGAGAAAGGCAGGGATTAGGGATGAACAGAGGAGTCTTCCATTTCTTATAATCTGCATCTGCAATCTCACCATTAGATGTCACTATTCTTACACACTGGGCCTTTAAAGAGTTGCCGGTGTACCTAAACATACACCTGCGTCACCTGCGCATGTGTTTCTAACGTGGCTCTGTTAACTTTAAGTATACCTCCAATTGTGATTACATTCACTATTCTTGCAGAATGTGAGGAGTATCACTTCCTCCACGAGGGCCTGTGCGTGGCAGACTGTCCCGAGAGCTTCTACGAGGACAGAGACCGGGCAGAGTGTTTGCCTTGCCACCCTGACTGTGCCTTGTGTGACGGGCCAAGCGGCAATGACTGTGACGCCTGCGCAGAGTCTGAGAACACCCTGCACGACGGGGCATGTCTGCCAGCCTGCTCCTCTCACACCTACAGAGACTCAGTGACAGGAGAATGCAAAGGTACAATAGGAAAGACAAGAACGAGTTTTGCGACTCGTTTCGAACCTTTGGCATCATTGTGTTAGGAGGATTGGTTACTGAGAGGGTCACACAAGCAGAGAATGGATTCCCCTGATCAAAACACTATTTTTTATTATTTTATTTATTTATTTATTTTAATTATACACTTCTGTGCGTGTAGATCAATTTGATCATTTCTCAATTAGTCACTTTAGTTATTAATTCGTTTTTTGGATTCCATATGTTCTGAATTCCAGTGGATTATAAAACTCTACAGATAAAAAGTGCAAGACCTAAAAGTATAACGTTAGAAGTGAAAAGACAAAAGTGAAACCAGGCAAATGAAAACCAAAACTTTTGACTGATTGCCACTGTGACTGGAAATACTAGATACATATTTCCAATTATTTTATGTCACAATAGCTGCTGGGAAACACTACTATGACCTGGTTACATAAGTGTGCACGCCCTCATAAATAAACTTACCACTAATCACATTCACGTTCAAAAGCTAGTTAATACAGCGAGTTAATTGAATTCCTATCACACCTTGTGGCATGCAGTACAATGATTAGTCATACACGGACTGCAGGCTCCTTTGGTTTCATCCATCTACTCAGAGCCGATGTATATGATCACAACCTTGTTGTTGAAAGGTAACGATCAGAAGAAGAGTGGGTACAAATGATTTACTTACATGTGGAGAAAACATGGCACAGTATTTGTCCTCCCAAAAGACATGTAAAGTCAACAGAGAAAACCGGTTTAGGGAGATTGCCAGAACCCTAAGGCAACGTGAAAGGAGGGATTCCTGACAAGCATTGTTTGCTGCCTACACATGACACCAATCTCCTGCACTGTTCTGTTTTAGGAAGGCAAGATGGAAGCCTTTTCTCAGGAATATCAAAAAGGCAACTGAGCTCAGCTAAACTTCATATAAAGACAGAGACAAAATTGTCACACCTTCAGTGAAGCATGAGGGTGGCAGCTTCATTCCACTTATGGCCAATATCCTTCAGCTAGAAGTGGGGCTTCCGCTACCTTCTCCCAAGGTGCAAGGAATAAGGAACAGCTCAAAAACCTCCAGGAAGAAAGAGGGATTTCACCTTTCAGCATGAGAGCACATGTGCAGATCAACAAAAGAATGGCTTTACATAAAAGAGGATAAAGTTTCAGAATGGCCCAGACAGAGGTCCTGAATCCAGTTGAAAATCTGTGGGGTCAGGGGTTAAAGAGAGCTGTGCACCATAGAAGGCCTGGGAATGAACAAAAGTTTGTTTTCCACTTCAATTTTATTGGTGGTTGAACATTAAATTGTGAATCTTTCATTTATTTCCACATCAGAAAACCTTGTCATTTTAATTCCGGTATGTCTACTTTCCAATATCCATCCTTTCATATAGCGTCAACAATGACTGGGTGTGTTTCTGGCTCAGACTGAAATAGCAAAGCTCCTCAGACAAGCAGCTGTCAAACCCTGAAAACACAACAATGATGCCAAAAGACCATTCCCTGGAGGAAAACACACACACAGTGCAATGCTTTTTGTTATTTAAAAACACAGAGGACGGCATGTTTCTCCCTGTGAAAATGTTGTAGGCGATGCCCACTATTGTGCTACTTTTGGTAGCTGCCAGCAGCAAGACACTGCAGAGGAAGCACCACGAAATAGACAGTGGGTGATTTCATCTGACGGGGAAATTAGTTGCAGAACATTTGTTCACACGGTAAAAAAAAACCAACTCGAGATAAGGTCTAATACTGCAGAAAGAGAAATCAGATAAATATTGAGGAGAATCATATTTATTCATGGCATTAGTGTCTTTTTTTAGGCCACATCTCTCAACACCTCTTATTCGTCCTCATTTCTCTGTTGCTGCTCCGTACCTCTGTCTCCACCAGGTCGTCTTTTACTAATTTCAATCTAACTTTAAATCTTACTGATGCTGATCTTGATGCTTTCTGATAATACGTTGTCCTAACGTGTGTGTGTTACTTTGTAACTGCCGTTGTGTTAACTGTGCTTCTTAAATAAACGGGACATGACTTGACCTATTTGTATTTCCAGCCTGTGATGAATCTTGCCTGACCTGCGTCGGGCCCCACGCTGGCTCCTGCACCAGCTGCAGAGCGGGTCAAAGGCTGGAGGACCGTGGCCACTGTGTGCCGTCTTCCAACAAGTGCTTACCCCAACAGTATGCAGAGCGGGATGGTGAATGCCACCCATGTCACAAATACTGCCACAGGTGCTCAGGTCCCAGTAAAACCCAGTGCCTGAGCTGCAACCTGAGACATCTGCTGCTGAGTGAGTCCAATTTTATGGTTTAAAAAAGTAGATTTATTGACTATTTACTATCTTTGTTTTTCATCATAGCAACACAGAATATTTCCTGGCTTAGGGCCACACAAATGTACCTACGGTGATGACAATAATGACTTAAATATACGATCGCATACCACATATCACATTAATTCAAGAAAAATCACAATATGGCCTACTGCAATATTTCTTAAAGCCAAAATGTGTGTCAAATTATCATTTTAGATGAAATATTATCTTTAACGTTACACATATTCATATTCTCCAGACTGAAAAAAAATCTTGGTTTCTCACAGATGTGCACACATATCCGATATTATATAGTAATAGTATAGTAGTAATACATTTAAATAAAAATAAACCAATTAGATATATATTTAATAATATACACACACCCACACCCTAATTGCTCCCATGTAACATCATATACAGTACATACAAACCCCAAATCTTTTTAGATACCTTCACTTACATACATATAAACACATAAAATAAAATACATAAAACATAAAGATTAACTTTAGTACATACATACCTACAATAAAAAAAATATAATTGTCTTTTGTAAGTGATTTCTCAGAAGATTCAAAAAGTTTATTGTCTTATGTACAGTAAAAAAACATGTTTCTCTGTGCAATGAAATTCTCTCTTGCTGTCCACACAAATGCAGAGTTAAAAGTCAAAGAAATAGATAGTTAAAGTAATGAAATAACACACAATAAGGGCAGTGTACCTGGAAATGCAATAGAAAGACAATGAATTATAAAACATTGTATCTGTGACTTGTTCATGTAGCTGCATTACTGTTTGTTTCTGCCGATGCAGATTCCACCTGTGTGGATAAATGCCCAGCAGGCTACTATGAGGACGAGACAGGGCAGAAGTGCGAGCCTTGCCACCCTTCCTGTTACACCTGTGTGGGGAAGCACAGCCACGAGTGTCTCACTTGCAAAGCCCACCTGTTTCGAGAGGGCAAAGAGTGTGTGGAGACCTGCCGGCAGAGGTAGTTTAACCTGCTCACCATCCAGCTGTGCCGCTCATCCATCACATTAAGTGCAGCCACACAGTGTGGCCATTAATAAAAGATCAGCCTCGTCCCATAATGTCACTGTGGACAATAACCGCTGCTTTTCCTCAGCTATCTGGACGGGGGCAGTTTGGAGATACAAGCTAATTTAGCCGGAGATTTAAATAGTCCTTCATGTGGCCTGTAAAATGCTAATTAGACTTGATTTTATTTGGGACCTGGTGATTGGTATAGTTAAATTAATGTGCCGTTAAATTGATGCGCAGTTAAATACTCAAGAGAAAACATAAAAGGCTATTTTATCCTGTGATGTGCCACCCTCATAGTGTCTGACCTGCATGGGAGCAATGCAGCAAAGAACAAGAAAAAGACGGGCCTTAAAGGTTATCATACAGAACCTGTCTCACTTTCTTCAGTAATGCTTTGGAGTGTGTTATTATACAGTATACCTGTAGTATAGTGTGATGCTCAGATGTTATTGCTATATGTGACCTGGTGGCGATGGAGAGGACAAACAAAAGCTTGAATCTAATCTCATTTAATTGAATGTAATCTATCATAACTTCCTCGCCCTCTATCTTGACAGTCACTATGGAAACGTGGGCTCGGGGATGTGTGAGAAGTGTGACCCGAGTTGTGGTGAGTGCGTTGGGGGCAGGGACGACAGCTGCCTGAGCTGTGCCGTGGGACTCGTGTACATGCGCAAGGAAGGCCGCTGCCTCCCCTCGTGCCCTCAGGGATTCTACCACGACGCCACGCACAAATCCTGCGAGCCCTGCCACGCCAGCTGCAGGACATGCTCAGGTACAAGCACCCTGCTCAGCAGCAGCAGTCACGCACAGAAACAAGGACATGTGTAGGTGATGAGACACTGATATAAGAGTGGGGGAGAGCTTAGCCCACTGTATATCTGTAAAGCAGACATGTCCATAATCTGGCCAATCACAGCCCTCGTTATTTTGTAAGGGACGCAGCTCCAGTTTTATAATATATTATTCATTATAGGACTTAGACATAAAATCAGCCCCAATCAAGCGTAACTCATTCGCTAGTAAGGAGTTGTGCTTTGAGTCCTGGGTTCTAAAACCACCTGTGATAGATAGATTCATTCTGTCTTTTGCCATTTATTTAACCATTATATGTAACCTTTACTCTTTAAAAAAATAAGCCACTGCCTCCCAGAAATCTTCACATTATCAAATCTGGCCCTCGTTAAAAAAAGGTAGGACATAAAGTATGTTGTCCAGAATCACCCAAAAAAGTCATAGTATAGTATGTCGTCCATAATCATGAAAAAACATAGGATAGTATTTTGCCCAAACACGAAAAAACATCATAGTATAGTATGTTGTCCAAAATCATGAAAAAATATCATAGTATAGTATGTCGTCCATAATCATGAAAAAACATCATGGTATAGTATGTCGTCCATAATCATGAAAAAACATCATGGTATAGTATATCGTCCAAAAATACAAAAAAGTGTCATAGTATAGCATGTCGTCCAAAATGTGAAAAAAACATCATAGTATAGTATGTCTTTCAAAATGTGACAAAAAAGTCATACTATAGTATGTCCTCCAAAATAGGTCAAAAAAGTTATAGTATAGTATGTCGTCCAAAATCTTTCAAAAACGTCATAGTATAGTATGTCGTCCAAAATCAGTCAAAAACGTCATACTATAGTATGTCGTCCAAAATCGGTCAAAAAAGTTATAGTATAGTATGTCGTCCAAAATCTTTCAAAAACATCATAGTATAGTATGTCGTCCAAATTGTGAAAAAAAAGTCTTACTATATAGTATGTCGTCCAAAATCATGAAAAAACATCATAGTATAGTATGTCGTCCAAAATGTGACAAAAACTTCATAGTATAGTATGTCGTCCAAAATGTAACAAAAAAGTCATACTATAGTATGTCGTCCAAAATCAGTCAAAAAAGTTATAGTATAGTATATCGTCCAAAGTCTTTCAAAAACGTCATAGTACAGTATGTCGTCAGAAATGTGAGAAAAACATCATAGTATAGTATGTCGTCCAAATTGTGAAAAAAAAGTCATACTATAGTATGTCGTCAAAATGTGACAAAAAAGTATGTCGTCAAAATGTGACAAAAAAGTCATACTATAGTATGTCGTCAAAATGTGACAAAAAAGTCATACTATAGTATGTCGTCCAAAATCAGTCAAAAAAGTTATAGTATAGTATGTCGTCCAAAATCTTTCAAAAACGTCATAGTATAGTATGTCGTCCAAAATCAGTCAAAAACGTCATAGGTTAGTATGTCGTCCAAAATGTGACAAAAAAGTCATTGTATAGTATGTCGTCCAAAATGTAACCAAAAAGTCATACTATAGTATGTCGTCCAAAATCAGTCAAAAAAGTTATAGTATAGTATATCGTCCAGTCTTTCAAAAACGTCATAGTATAGTATGTCGTCAAAAATGGGACAAAAACATCATAGTATAGTATGTCGTCCAAATTGTGAAAAAAAAGTCATACTATAGTATGTCGTCAAAATGTGACAAAAAAGTCATACTATAGTATGTCGTCAAAATGTGACAAAAAAGTCATACTATAGTATGTCGTCCAAAATCGGTCAAAAAAGTTATAGTATAGTATGTCGTCCAAAATCTTTCAAAAACGTCATAGTATAGTATGTCGTCCAAAATCAGTCAAAAACGTCATACTATAGTATGTCGTCCAAAATCATGAAAAAAACATCATAGTATAGTATGTCGTCCAAATTGTGAAAAAAAAGTCATACTATAGTATGTCGTCAAAATGTGACAAAAAAGTCATACTATAGTATGTTGTCCAAAATGTGACTAAAAAGTCATAGCATAGTATGGCGTCCAAAATGTGACAAAAACGTCATACTATAGTATGTCGTCCAAAATGTGACAAAAACGTCATACTATAGTATGTTGTTCAAAATCAGTCAAAAACGTCATAGTATAGTATGTCGTCCAAAATCATGAAAAAACATCATAGTATAGTATGTCGTCCAAATTGTGACAAAAATGTCATACTATAGTATGTCGTCCAAAATCATGAAAAAACATCATAGTATAGTATGTCGTCCAAATTGTGACAAAAAAGTCATAGGTTAGTATGTCGTCCAAAATCATGAAAAAACATCATAGTATAGCATGTCATCCAAAATGTGACAAAAACATCATAGTAAAGTATGTCGTCCAAAATGTGAAAAAAAAGTCATACTATAGTATGTCGTCAAAATGTGACAAAAAAGTCATACTATAGTATGTTGTCCAAAATGTGACTAAAAAGTCATAGCATAGTATGGCGTCCAAAATGTGACAAAAACGTCATACTATAGTATGTCGTCCAAAATGTGACAAAAACGTCATACTATAGTATGTTGTTCAAAATCAGTCAAAAACGTCATACTATAGTATGTCGTCCAAAATCATGAAAAAACATCAGAGTATATATAGTATGTCGTCCAAAATGTGACAAAAACTTCATAGTATAGTATGTCGTCCAAAATTGGTCAAAAATGTCATAGGTTAGTATGTCGTCCAAAATCATGAAAAAACATCATAGTATAGTATGTCGTCCAAAATGTGACAAAAACGTCATAGTATATAGTATGTCGTCCAAAATCAGTCAAAAACGTCATACTATAGTATGTCGTCCAAAATCATGAAAAAAACATCATAGTATAGTATGTCGTCCAAATTGTGAAAAAAAAGTCATACTATAGTATGTCGTCCAAAATCATGAAAAAACATCATAGTATAGTATGTCGTCCAAAATGTGACAAAAACTTCATAGTATAGTATGTCGTCCAAAATTGGTCAAAAATGTCATAGGTTAGTATGTCGTCCAAAATCATGAAAAAACATCATAGTATAGTATGTCGTGCAAAATGTGACAAAAACATCATAGTATAGTATGTCGTCCAAAATGTGACAAAAACGTCATAGTATTGTATGTCGTCCAAAATCGGTCAAAAAAGTTATAGTATAGTATGTCGTCCAAAATCTTTCAAAAACGTCATAGTATAGTATGTCATCCAAAATCATGAAAAAACGTCATAGTATAGTTTGTTGTCCAAAATGAGACAAAAAAGTCATAGTATAGTTTGTCGTCCAAAATGTGACAAAAACGTCATAGTATAGTATGTCGTCCAAAATGTAACAAAAAAGTCATACTATAGTATGTCGTCCAAAATCAGTCAAAAAAGTTATAGTATAGTATGTCGTCCAAAATCTTTCAAAAACGTCATACTATAGTATGTCGTCCAAAATTGGTCAAAAATGTCATAGGTTAGTATGTCGTCCAAAATCATGAAAAAACATCATAGTATAGTATGTCGTGTAAAATGTGAAAAAAACATCATGGTATAGTATGTCGTCCAAAATGTGACAAAAAAGTCATACTATAGTATGTCGTCCAAATTGTGACAAAAAAGTCATAGTATTGGATGTCGTCCAAAATGTGACAAAAAAGTCATAGTATAGTATGTCATCCAAAATCTTTCAAAAACGTCATAATATAGTATGTCGTCCAAAATTGGTCAAAAATGTCATAGGTTAGTATGCCGTCCAAAATCATGAAAAAACATCATAGTATAGTATGTCGTCCAAATTGTGACAAAACAGTCGTAGTATAGTAAGTCGTCCAAAATCATGAAAAAACATCATAGTATAGTATGTCGTCCAAAATCAGTCAAAAAGTCATAGTATAGTATGTCGTCCAAAATCACTCAAATAAGTCATACTATAGTATGTCGTACAAAATCATGAAAAAACATCATAGTATAGTATGTCGTCCAAAATGTGACAAAAAAGTCTTACTATAGTATGTCGTCCAAAATGCGACAAAAACGTCATAGTATAGTATGTTGTCCAAAATAGGTCAAAAAGGCCATAGTATAGTATGTCAAAATTGGTCAAAAATGTCATAGGTTAGTATGTCGTCCAAAATCATGAAAAAACATCATAGTATAGTATGTCGTCCAAAATGTGACAAAAACGTCATACTATAGTATGTCGTCCAAAATGTGACAAAAACGTCTTAGTATAGTATGTCTTCCAAAATCACTCAAAAAAGTCATACTATAGTATGTCGTCCAAAATCATGAAAAAACATCATAGTATAGCATGTCGTCCAAAATGTGACAAAAAAGTCATGCTATAGTATGTCGTCCAAAATCATGAAAAAACATCATAGTATAGCATGTCGTCCAAAATGTGACAAAAAAGTCATAGTATAGTATGTTGTCCAAAATCACTCAAAGTCATACAATAGTATGACGTCCAAAATCATGAAAAAACATCATAGTATAGCATGTCGTCCAAAATGTGACAAAAATGTCATACTATAGTATGTCGTCCAAAATCATGAAAAAACATCATAGTATAGTATGTCGTCCAAAATGTGACAAAAAAGTCATAGTATAGTATGTCGTCCAAAATCATGAAAAAACATCATAGTATAGCATGTCGTCCAAAATGTGACAAAAAAGTCATACTATAGTATGTCGTCCAAAATCATGAAAAAACATCATAGTATAGCATGTCGTCCAAAATGTGACAAAAAAGTCATACTATAGTATGTCGTCCAAAATCGGTCAAAAAAGTCATAGTATAGTCAGTCAGTCAGTCATCATCTACCGCTTTATCCTCAACCAGAGGGTCGCGGGGGGTGCTGTGCCAATCTCAGCTACATCGGGCGATAGGCGGGGTACACCCTGGACAGTTCATAGTATAGTATGTTGTCCAAAATGTGACAAAAAAGTCATACTATAGTATGTCGTCCAAAATGTGACAAAAAAGTCATACTATAGCATGTCGTCCAAAATCGGTCAAAAAAGTCTTAGTATAGTATTTTGTCCAAAATCATGAAAAAACATCATAGTATAGCATGTCGTCCAAAATCCGTCAAAAATGTCATAGGTTAGTATGTCGTCCAAAATGTGACAAAAAAGTCATACTATAGTATGTCGTCCAAAATCATGAAAAAACATCATAGTATAGCATGTCGTCCAAAATGTGACAAAAAAGTCATACTATAGTATGTCGTCCAAAATCATGAAAAAACATCATAGTATAGTATGTCGTCCAAATTGTGACAAAAAAGTCATAGGTTAGTATGTCGTCCAAAATCATGAAAAAACATCATAGTATAGCATGTCGTCCAAAATGTGACAAAAATGTCATACTATAGTATGTCGTCCAAAATCATGAAAAAACATCATAGTATAGCATGTCGTCCAAAATGTGACAAAAAAGTCATACTATAATACTGTATGTAGTCCAAAATCATGAAAAAACATCATAGTATAGTATGTCGTCCAAATTGTGACAGAAAAGTCATAGTATAGTATGTCGTCCAAAATCATGAAAAAACATCATAGTATAGCATGTCGTCCAAAATGTGACAAAAAAGTCATACTATAGTATGTCGTCCAAAATCATGAAAAAACATCATAGTATAGCATGTCGTCCAAAATGTGACAAAAAAGTCATACTATAGTATGTCGTCCAAAATCACTCAAAGAAGTCATACAATAGTATGTCGTCCAAAATCATGAAAAAACATCATAGTATAGCATGTCGTCCAAAATGTGACAAAAATGTCATACAATAGTATGTCGTCCAAAATCATGAAAAAACATCATAGTATAGTATGTCGTCCAAAATCATGAAAAAACATCATAGTATAGTATGTCGTCCAAATTGTGACAAAAATGTCATACTATAGTATGTCGTCCAAAATCATGAAAAAACATCATAGTATAGTATGTCGTCCAAATTGTGACAAAAAAGTCATAGGTTAGTATGTCGTCCAAAATCATGAAAAAACATCATAGTATAGCATGTCATCCAAAATGTGACAAAAACATCATAGTAAAGTATGTCGTCCAAAATGTGAAAAAAAAGTCATACTATAGTATGTCGTCCAAAATCATGAAAAAACATCATAGTATAGCATATCGTCCAAAATGTGACAAAAAAGTCATACTATAGTATGTCGTCCAAAATCATGAAAAAACATCATAGTATAGCATGTCATCCAAAATGTGACAAAAACATCATAGTAAAGTATGTCGTCCAAAATGTGACAAAAAAGTCATACTATAGTATGTCATCCAAAATCGGTCAAAAAAGTCATAGTATAGTATGTCGTCCAAAATCGGTCAAAAAAGTCATACTATAGTATGTCGTCCAAAATGTGACAAAAAATCATAGTATAGCATGTCGTCCAAAATGTGACAAAAAAGTCATACTATAGCATGTCGTCCAAAATCGGTCAAAAAAGTCTTAGTATAGTATTTTGTCCAAAATCATGAAAAAACATCATAGTATAGCATGTCGTCCAAAATCCGTCAAAAATGTCATAGTATAGTATGTCGTCCAAAATGTGACAAAAAAGTCATAGTATAGTATGTCGTCCAAAATCATGAAAAAACATCATAGTATAGTATGTCGTCCAAAATCATGAAAAAACATCATAGTCGTCCAAAATGTGACAAAAAAGTCATAGGTTAGTATGTTGTCCAAAATGTGACAAAAAAGTCATAGTATAGTATGTCGTCCAAAATGTGACAAAAAAGTCATAGTATAGTATGTCGTCCAAAATCATGAAAAAACATCATAGTATAGTATGTCGTCCAAAATCATGAAAAAACATCATAGTCGTCCAAAATGTGACAAAAAAGTCATAGGTTAGTATGTCGTCCAAATTGTGACAAAAAAGTCATAGTAAAGTATGTCGTCCAAAATCATGAAAAAACATCATAGTATAGCATGTCGTCCAAAATGTGACAAAAAAGTCATAGTAAAGTATGTTGTCCAAAATCACTTAAAGAAGTCATACAATAGTATGTCGTCCAAAATCATGAAAAAACATCATAGTATAGCATGTCGTCCAAAATCACTCAAAGAAGTCATACTATAGTATGTCGTCCAAAATCATGAAAAAACATCATAGTATAGCATGTCGTCCAAAATGTGACAAAAAAGTCATAGTATAGTATGTTGTCCAAAATCACTCAAAGAAGTCATACAATAGTATGTCGTCCAAAATCATGAAAAAACATCATAGTATAGCATGTCGTCCAAAATGTGACAAAAATGTCATACTATAGTATGTCGTCCAAAATCATGAAAAAACATCATAGTATAGTATGTCGTCCAAAATCATGAAAAAACATCATAGTATAGTATGTCGTCCAAATTGTGACAAAAATGTCATACTATAGTATGTCGTCCAAAATCATGAAAAAACATCATAGTATAGTATGTCGTCCAAATTGTGACAAAAAAGTCATAGGTTAGTATGTCGTCCAAAATCATGAAAAAACATCATAGTATAGCATGTCGTCCAAAATGTGACAAAAACATCATAGTAAAGTATGTCGTCCAAAATGTGAAAAAAAAGTCATACTATAGTATGTCGTCCAAAATCATGAAAAAACATCATAGTATAGCATATCGTCCAAAATGTGACAAAAAAGTCATACTATAGTATGTCGTCCAAAATCATGAAAAAACATCATAGTATAGCATGTCATCCAAAATGTGACAAAAACATCATAGTAAAGTATGTCGTCCAAAATGTGACAAAAAAGTCATACTATAGTATGTCATCCAAAATCGGTCAAAAAAGTCATAGTATAGTATGTTGTCCAAAATCGGTCAAAAAAGTCATAGTATAGTATGTTGTCCAAAATGTGACAAAAAAAGTCATAGTATAGTATGTCGTCAAAATGTGACAAAAAAGTCATACTATAGTATGTCGTCCAAAATGTGACAAAAAATCATAGTATAGCATGTCGTCCAAAATGTGACAAAAAAGTCATACTATAGCATGTCGTCCAAAATCGGTCAAAAAAGTCTTAGTATAGTATTTTGTCCAAAATCATGAAAAAACATCATAGTATAGCATGTCGTCCAAAATCCGTCAAAAATGTCATAGTATAGTATGTCGTCCAAAATGTGACAAAAAAGTCATAGTATAGTATGTCGTCCAAAATGTGACAAAAAAGTCATAGTATAGTATGTCGTCCAAAATCATGAAAAAACATCATAGTATAGTATGTCGTCCAAAATCATGAAAAAACATCATAGTCGTCCAAAATGTGACAAAAAAGTCATAGGTTAGTATGTCGTCCAAATTGTGACAAAAAAGTCAAAGTAAAGTATGTCGTCCAAAATCATGAAAAAACATCATAGTATAGCATGTCGTCCAAAATGTGACAAAAAAGTCATAGTAAAGTATGTTGTCCAAAATCACTCAAAGAAGTCATACAATAGTATGTCGTCCAAAATCATGAAAAAACATCATAGTATAGCATGTCGTCCAAAATCACTCAAAGAAGTCATACTATAGTATGTCGTCCAAAATCATGAAAAAACATCATAGTATAGCATGTCGTCCAAAATGTGACAAAAAAGTCATACTATAGTATGTCGTCCAAAATCATGAAAAAACATCATAGTATAGTATGTCGTCCAAATTGTGACAAAAAAGTCATAGTATAGTATGTTGTCCAAAATCATGAAAAAACATCATAGTATAGCATGTCGTCCAAAATGTGACAAAAAAGTCATACTATAGTATGTCGTCCAAAATCATGAAAAAAAAGTCATAGTATAGTATGTCGTCCAAAATCATGAAAAAACATCATAGTATAGCATGTCGTCCAAAATCATGAAAAAACATCATAGTATAGTATGTCGTCCAAAATCATGAAAAAAAAGTCATAGTATAGTATGTCGTCCAAAATCATGAAAAAACATCATAGTATAGCATGTCGTCCAAAATCATGAAAAAACATCATAGTATAGTATGTCGTCCAAAATCATGAAAAAAAAGTCATAGTATAGTATGTCGTCCAAAATCATGAAAAAACATCATAGAATAGTATGTCGTCCAAAATCATGAAAAAACATCATAGTCGTCCAAAATGTGACAAAAAAAGTCATGCTATAGTATGTCGTCCAAATTGTGACAAAAAAGTCATAGTATAGTATGTCGTCCAAAATCATGAAAAAACATCATAGTATAGCATGTCGTCCAAAATTTGACAAAAAAGTCATAGTAAAGTATGTTGTCCAAAATCACTCAAAGAAGTCATACAATAGTATGTCGTCCAAAATCATGAAAAAACATCATAGTATAGCATGTCGTCCAAAATCACTCAAAGAAGTCATACTATAGTATGTCGTCCAAAATCATGAAAAAACATCATAGTATAGCATGTCGTCCAAAATGTGACAAAAAAGTCATACTATAGTATGTCGTCCAAAATCATGAAAAAACATCATAGTATAGTATGTCGTCCAAATTGTGACAAAAAAGTCATAGTATAGTATGTTGTCCAAAATCATGAAAAAACATCATAGTATAGCATGTCGTCCAAAATGTGACAAAAAAGTCATACTATAGTATGTCGTCCAAAATCATGAAAAAAAAGTCATAGTATAGTATGTCGTCCAAAATCATGAAAAAACATCATAGTATAGCATGTCGTCCAAAATCATGAAAAAACATCATAGTATAGTATGTCGTCCAAAATCATGAAAAAAAAGTCATAGTATAGTATGTCGTCCAAAATCATGAAAAAACATCATAGTATAGCATGTCGTCCAAAATCATGAAAAAACATCATAGTATAGTATGTCGTCCAAAATCATGAAAAAAAAGTCATAGTATAGTATGTCGTCCAAAATCATGAAAAAACATCATAGAATAGTATGTCGTCCAAAATCATGAAAAAACATCATAGTCGTCCAAAATGTGACAAAAAAAGTCATGCTATAGTATGTCGTCCAAATTGTGACAAAAAAGTCATAGTATAGTATGTCGTCCAAAATCATGAAAAAACATCATAGTATAGCATGTCGTCCAAAATTTGACAAAAAAGTCATAGTATAGTATGTTGTCCAAAATCACTCAAAGAAGTCATATAATAGTATGTCGTCCAAAATCATGAAAAAACATCATCCTATAGCATGTCGTCCAAAATGTGACAAAAATGTCATACTATAGTATGTCGTCCAAAATCATGAAAAAACATCATAGTATAGCATGTCGTCCAAAATGTGACAAAAAAGTCATACTATAGTATGTCGTCCAAAATCATGAAAAAACATCATAGTATAGTATGTCGTCCAAATTGTGACAGAAAAGTCATAGTATAGTATGTCGTCCAAAATCATGAAAAAACATCATAGTATAGCATGTCGTCCAAAATGTGACAAAAAAGTCATAGTATAGTATGTTGTCCAAAATTACTCAAAGAAGTCATACAATAGTATGTCGTCCAAAATCATGAAAAAACATCATAGTATAGCATGTCGTCCAAAATGTGACAAAAATGTCAAACTATAGTATGTCGTCCAAAATCATGAAAAAACATCATAGTATTGCTTGTCATCCAAAATGTGACAAAAAACATCATAGTATAGCATGTCGTCCAGGATGTGACAAAAAAGTCATAGTATAGTATGTCGTCCAAAATCATGAAAAAACATCATAGTATAGTATGTCGTCCAAAATCATGAAAAAACATCATAGTATAGTATGTCGTCCAAATTGTGACAAAAATGTCATACTATAGTATGTCGTCCAAAATCATGAAAAAACATCATAGTATAGTATGTCGTCCAAATTGTGACAAAAAAGTCATAGGTTAGTATGTCGTCCAAAATCATGAAAAAACATCATAGTATAGCATGTCGTCCAAAATGTGACAAAAAAGTCATAGTATAGTATGTTGTCCAATATCACTCAAAGAAGTCATACAATAGTATGTCGTCCAAAATCATGAAAAAACATCATAGTATAGCATGTCGTCCAAAATGTGACAAAAAAGTCATACTATAGTATGTCGTCCAAAATCATGAAAAAACATCATAGTATAGTATGTCGTCCAAAATCATGAAAAAACATCATAGTATAGCATGTCGTCCAAAATGTGACAAAAAAGTCATAGTATAGTATGTTGTCCAAAATTACTCAAAGAAGTCATACAATAGTATGTCGTCCAAAATCATGAAAAAACATCATAGTACAGCATGTCGTCCAAAATGTGACAAAAATGTCAAACTATAGTATGTCGTCCAAAATCATGAAAAAACATCATAGTATTGCTTGTCGTCCAAAATGTGACAAAAAAGTCATACTATAGTATGTCGTCCAAAATCATGAAAAAACATCATAGTATAGCATGTCGTCCAAAATGTGACAAAAATGTCATACTATAGTATGTCGTCCAAAATCATGAAAAAACATCATAGTATAGTATGTCGTCCAAATTGTGACAAAAATGTCATACTATAGTATGTCGTCCAAAATCATGAAAAAACATCATAGTATAGTATGTCGTCCAAATTGTGACAAAAAAGTCATAGGTTAGTATGTCGTCCAAAATCATGAAAAAACATCATAGTATAGCATGTCATCCAAAATGTGACAAAAACATCATAGTAAAGTATGTCGTCCAAAATGTGAAAAAAAAGTCATACTATAGTATGTCGTCCAAAATCATGAAAAAACATCATAGTATAGCATATCGTCCAAAATGTGACAAAAAAGTCATACTATAGTATGTCGTCCAAAATCATGAAAAAACATCATAGTATAGCATGTCATCCAAAATGTGACAAAAACATCATAGTAAAGTATGTCGTCCAAAATGTGACAAAAAAGTCATACTATAATATGTCATCCAAAATCGGTCAAAAAAGTCATAGTATAGTATGTTGTCCAAAATCGGTCAAAAAAGTCATAGTATAGTATGTTGTCCAAAATGTGACAAAAAAAGTCATAGTATAGTATGTCGTCAAAATGTGACAAAAAAGTCATACTATAGTATGTCGTCCAAAATGTGACAAAAAAGTCATACTATAGTATCTCGTCCAAAATGTGACAAAAACGTCATAGTATAGCATGTCGTCCAAAATGTGACAAAAAAGTCATACTATAGCATGTCGTCCAAAATCGGTCAAAAAAGTCTTAGTATAGTATTTTGTCCAAAATCATGAAAAAACATCATAGTATAGCATGTCGTCCAAAATCCGTCAAAAATGTCATAGGTTAGTATGTCGTCCAAAATGTGACAAAAAAGTCATAGTATAGTATGTCGTCCAAAATCATGAAAAAACATCATAGTATAGTATGTCGTCCAAAATCATGAAAAAACATCATAGTCGTCCAAAATGTGACAAAAAAGTCATAGGTTAGTATGTCGTCCAAATTGTGACAAAAAAGTCATAGTATAGTATGTCGTCCAAAATCATGAAAAAACATCATAGTATAGCATTTCGTCCAAATTGTGACAAAAAAGTCATAGTATAGTATGTCGTCCAAAATCATGAAAAAACATCATAGTATAGCATTTCGTCCAAATTGTGACAAAAAAGTCATAGTATAGTATGTCGTCCAAAATCATGAAAAAACATCATAGTATAGCATGTCGTCCAAAATGTGACGAAGAAGTCATACTATAGTATGTCGTCCAAAATCATGAAAAAACATCATAGTATAGCATGTCGTCCAAAATGTGACAAAAATGTCAAACTATAGTATGTCGTCCAAAATCATGAAAAAACATCATAGTATTATGTCATCCAAATTGTGACAAAAAAGTCATAGGTTAGTATGTCGTCCAAAATCATGAAAAAACATCATAGTATAGTATGTCGTCCAAATTGTGACAAAAAAGTCATAGGTTAGTATGTCGTCCAAAATCACGAAAAAACATCATAGTATAGCATGTCGTCCAAATTGTGACAAAAAAGTCATAGGTTAGTATGTCGTCCAAAATCATGAAAAAACATCATAGTATAGCATGTCGTCCAAAATGTGACAAAAATGTCATACTATAGTATGTCGTCCAAAATCATGAAAAAACATCATAGCATAGTATGTCGTCCAAATTGTGACAAAAATGTCATACTATAGTATATCGTCCAAAATCATGAAAAAACATCATAGTATAGTATGTCGTCCAAATTGTGACAAAAAAGTCATAGGTTAGTATGTCGTCCAAAATCATGAAAAAACATCATAGTATAGCATGTCATCCAAAATGTGACAAAAACATCATAGTAAAGTATGTCGTCCAAAATGTGACAAAAAAGTCATACTATAGTATGTCGTCCAAAATCATGAAAAAACATCATAGGTTAGTATGTCGTCCAAAATCATGAAAAAACATCATAGTATAGCATGTCGTCCAAAATGTGACAAAAAAGTCATACTATAGTATGTTGTCCAAAATCATGAAAAATAAGTCATAGTATAGTATGTCGTCCAAAATCATGAAAAAACATCATAGTATAGCATGTCGTCCAAAATCATGAAAAAACATAGTATAGTATGTCGTCCAAAATCATGAAAAAACATCATAGTATAGTATGTCGTCCAAAATCATGAAAAAAAAGTCATAGTATAGTATGTCGTCCAAAATCATGAAAAAACATCATAGAATAGTATGTCATCCAAAATCATGAAAAAACATCATAGTCGTCCAAAATGTGACAAAAAAAGTCATGCTATAGTATGTCGTCCAAATTGTGACAAAAAAGTCATAGGTTAGTATGTCGTCCAAAATCATGAAAAAACATCATAGTATAGTATGTCGTGCAAAATGTGACAAAAACATCATACTATAGTATGTCGTCCAAAATGTGACAAAAACGTCATAGTATAGTATGTCGTCCAAAATGTGACAAAAACGTCATAGTATAGTATGTCGTCCAAAATGTGACAAAAACGTCATAGTATTGTATGTCGTCCAAAATCGGTCAAAAAAGTTATAGTATAGTATGTCGTCCAAAATCTTTCAAAAACGTCATAGTATAGTATGTCATCCAAAATCATGAAAAAACGTCATAGTATAGTTTGTTGTCCAAAATGTGACAAAAACGTCATAGTATAGTATGTCGTCCAAAATGTAACAAAAAAGTCATACCATAGTATGTCGTCCAAAATCAGTCAAAAAAGTTATAGTATAGTATGTCGTCCAAAATCTTTCAAAAACGTCATACTATAGTATGTCGTCCAAAATTGGTCAAAAATGTCATAGGTTAGTATGTCGTCCAAAATCATGAAAAAACATCATAGTATACTATGTCGTCCAAATTGTGACAAAAAAGTCGTAGTATAGTAAGTCGTCCAAAATCATGAAAAAACATCATAGTATAGTATGTCGTCCAAAATCGGTCAAAAAGTCATAGTATAGTATGTCGTCCAAAATCACTCAAAGAAGTCATACTATAGTATGTCGTACAAAATCATGAAAAAACATCATAGTATAGTATGTCGTCCAAAATGTGACAAAAAAGTCTTACTATAGTATGTCGTCCAAAATGCGACAAAAACGTCATAGTATAGTATGTTGTCCAAAATAGGTCAAAAAGGCCATAGTATAGTATGTCAAAATTGGTCAAAAATGTCATAGGTTAGTATGTCGTCCAAAATCATGAAAAAACATCATAGTATAGTATGTCGTCCAAAATGTGACAAAAACGTCATACTATAGTATGTCGTCCAAAATGTGACAAAAACGTCATAGTATAGTATGTCTTCCAAAATCATGAAAAAACATCATAGTATAGCATGTCGTCCAAAATGTGACAAAAAAGTCATAGTATAGTATGTTGTCCAAAATCACTCAAAGAAGTCATACAATAGTATGTCGTCCAAAATCATGAAAAAACATCATAGTATAGCATGTCGTCCAAAATGTGACAAAAATGTCAAACTATAGTATGTCGTCCAAAATCATGAAAAAACATCATAGTATAGTATGTCATCCAAATTGTGACAAAAAAGTCATAGGTTAGTATGTCGTCCAAAATCATGAAAAAACATCATAGTATAGTATGTCGTCCAAATTGTGACAAAAAAGTCATAGGTTAGTATGTCGTCCAAAATCACGAAAAAACATCATAGTATAGCATGTCGTCCAAATTGTGACAAAAAAGTCATAGGTTAGTATGTCGTCCAAAATCATGAAAAAACATCATAGTATAGCATGTCGTCCAAAATGTGACAAAAATGTCATACTATAGTATGTCGTCCAAAATCATGAAAAAACATCATAGCATAGTATGTCGTCCAAATTGTGACAAAAATGTCATACTATAGTATATCGTCCAAAATCATGAAAAAACATCATAGTATAGTATGTCGTCCAAATTGTGACAAAAAAGTCATAGGTTAGTATGTCGTCCAAAATCATGAAAAAACATCATAGTATAGTATGTCGTCCAAAATCATGAAAAAAAAGTCATAGTATAGTATGTCGTCCAAAATCATGAAAAAACATCATAGAATAGTATGTCATCCAAAATCATGAAAAAACATCATAGTCGTCCAAAATGTGACAAAAAAAGTCATGCTATAGTATGTCGTCCAAATTGTGACAAAAAAGTCATAGGTTAGTATGTCGTCCAAAATCATGAAAAAACATCATAGTATAGTATGTCGTGCAAAATGTGACAAAAACATCATACTATAGTATGTCGTCCAAAATGTGACAAAAACGTCATAGTATAGTATGTCGTCCAAAATGTGACAAAAACGTCATAGTACAGTATGTCGTCCAAAATGTGACAAAAACGTCATAGTATTGTATGTCGTCCAAAATCGGTCAAAAAAGTTATAGTATAGTATGTCGTCCAAAATCTTTCAAAAACGTCATAGTATAGTATGTCATCCAAAATCATGAAAAAACGTCATAGTATAGTTTGTTGTCCAAAATGTGACAAAAACGTCATAGTATAGTATGTCGTCCAAAATGTAACAAAAAAGTCATACCATAGTATGTCGTCCAAAATCAGTCAAAAAAGTTATAGTATAGTATGTCGTCCAAAATCTTTCAAAAACGTCATACTATAGTATGTCGTCCAAAATTGGTCAAAAATGTCATAGGTTAGTATGTCGTCCAAAATCATGAAAAAACATCATAGTATAATATGTCGTGCAAAATGTGACAAAAACGTCATAGTATAGTATGTCGTCCAAAATCATGAAAAAACATCATAGTATAGTATGTCGTCCAAAATCATGAAAAAACATCATAGTATAGTATGTCTTGTAAAATGTGAAAAAAACATCATGGTATAGTATGTCGTCCAAAATGTGACAAAAAAGTCATACTATAGTATGTCGTCCAAATTGTGACAAAAAAGTCATAGTATTGGATGTCGTCCAAAATGTGACAAAAAAGTCATAGTATAGTATGTCATCCAAAATCTTTCAAAAACGTCATAATATAGTATGTCGTCCAAAATTGGTCAAAAATGTCATAGGTTAGTATGTCGTCCAAAATCATGAAAAAACATCATAGTATACTATGTCGTCCAAATTGTGACAAAAAAGTCGTAGTATAGTAAGTCGTCCAAAATCATGAAAAAACATCATAGTATAGTATGTCGTCCAAAATCGGTCAAAAAGTCATAGTATAGTATGTCGTCCAAAATCACTCAAAGAAGTCATACTACAGTATGTCGTACAAAATCATGAAAAAACATCATAGTATAGTATGTCGTCCAAAATGTGACAAAAAAGTCTTACTATAGTATGTCGTCCAAAATGCGACAAAAACGTCATAGTATAGTATGTTGTCCAAAATAGGTCAAAAAGGCCATAGTATAGTATGTCAAAATTGGTCAAAAATGTCATAGGTTAGTATGTCGTCCAAAATCATGAAAAAACATCATAGTATAGCATGTCGTCCAAAATGTGACAAAAATGTCAAACTATAGTATGTCGTCCAAAATCATGAAAAAACATCATAGTATAGTATGTCATCCAAATTGTGACAAAAAAGTCATAGGTTAGTATGTCGTCCAAAATCATGAAAAAACATCATAGTATAGTATGTCGTCCAAATTGTGACAAAAAAGTCATAGGTTAGTATGTCGTCCAAAATCACGAAAAAACATCATAGTATAGCATGTCGTCCAAATTGTGACAAAAAAGTCATAGGTTAGTATGTCGTCCAAAATCATGAAAAAACATCATAGTATAGCATGTCGTCCAAAATGTGACAAAAATGTCATACTATAGTATGTCGTCCAAAATCATGAAAAAACATCATAGCATAGTATGTCGTCCAAATTGTGACAAAAATGTCATACTATAGTATATCGTCCAAAATCATGAAAAAACATCATAGTATAGTATGTCGTCCAAATTGTGACAAAAAAGTCATAGGTTAGTATGTCGTCCAAAATCATGAAAAAACATCATAGTATAGTATGTCGTCCAAAATCATGAAAAAAAAGTCATAGTATAGTATGTCGTCCAAAATCATGAAAAAACATCATAGAATAGTATGTCATCCAAAATCATGAAAAAACATCATAGTCGTCCAAAATGTGACAAAAAAAGTCATGCTATAGTATGTCGTCCAAATTGTGACAAAAAAGTCATAGGTTAGTATGTCGTCCAAAATCATGAAAAAACATCATAGTATAGTATGTCGTGCAAAATGTGACAAAAACATCATACTATAGTATGTCGTCCAAAATGTGACAAAAACGTCATAGTATAGTATGTCGTCCAAAATGTGACAAAAACGTCATAGTATAGTATGTCGTCCAAAATGTGACAAAAACGTCATAGTATTGTATGTCGTCCAAAATCGGTCAAAAAAGTTATAGTATAGTATGTCGTCCAAAATCTTTCAAAAACGTCATAGTATAGTATGTCATCCAAAATCATGAAAAAACGTCATAGTATAGTTTGTTGTCCAAAATGTGACAAAAACGTCATAGTATAGTATGTCGTCCAAAATGTAACAAAAAAGTCATACCATAGTATGTCGTCCAAAATCAGTCAAAAAAGTTATAGTATAGTATGTCGTCCAAAATCTTTCAAAAACGTCATACTATAGTATGTCGTCCAAAATTGGTCAAAAATGTCATAGGTTAGTATGTCGTCCAAAATCATGAAAAAACATCATAGTATAATATGTCGTGCAAAATGTGACAAAAACGTCATAGTATAGTATGTCGTCCAAAATCATGAAAAAACATCATAGTATAGTATGTCGTCCAAAATCATGAAAAAACATCATAGTATAGTATGTCTTGTAAAATGTGAAAAAAACATCATGGTATAGTATGTCGTCCAAAATGTGACAAAAAAGTCATACTATAGTATGTCGTCCAAATTGTGACAAAAAAGTCATAGTATTGGATGTCGTCCAAAATGTGACAAAAAAGTCATAGTATAGTATGTCATCCAAAATCTTTCAAAAACGTCATAATATAGTATGTCGTCCAAAATTGGTCAAAAATGTCATAGGTTAGTATGTCGTCCAAAATCATGAAAAAACATCATAGTATACTATGTCGTCCAAATTGTGACAAAAAAGTCGTAGTATAGTAAGTCGTCCAAAATCATGAAAAAACATCATAGTATAGTATGTCGTCCAAAATCGGTCAAAAAGTCATAGTATAGTATGTCGTCCAAAATCACTCAAAGAAGTCATACTATAGTATGTCGTACAAAATCATGAAAAAACATCATAGTATAGTATGTCGTCCAAAATGTGACAAAAAAGTCTTACTATAGTATGTCGTCCAAAATGCGACAAAAACGTCATAGTATAGTATGTTGTCCAAAATAGGTCAAAAAGGCCATAGTATAGTATGTCAAAATTGGTCAAAAATGTCATAGGTTAGTATGTCGTCCAAAATCATGAAAAAACATCATAGTATAGTATGTCGTCCAAAATGTGACAAAAACGTCATACTATAGTATGTCGTCCAAAATGTGACAAAAACGTCATAGTATAGTATGTCTTCCAAAATCACTCAAAAAAGTCATACTATAGTATGTCGTCCAAAATCATGAAAAAACATCATAGTATAGCATGTCGTCCAAAATGTGACAAAAAAGTCATGCTATAGTATGTCGTCCAAAATCATGAAAAAACATCATAGTATAGCATGTCGTCCAAAATGTGACAAAAAAGTCATAGTATAGTATGTTGTCCAAAATCACTCAAAGTCATACAATAGTATGACGTCCAAAATCATGAAAAAACATCATAGTATAGCATGTCGTCCAAAATGTGACAAAAATGTCATACTATAGTATGTCGTCCAAAATCATGAAAAAACATCATAGTATAGTATGTCGTCCAAAATGTGACAAAAAAGTCATAGTATAGTGTGTCGTCCAAAATCAGTCAAAAACATCATAGTATAGCATGTCGTCCAAAATGTGACAAAAAAGTCATACTATAGTATGTCGTCCAAAATCATGAAAAAACATCATAGTATAGCATGTCGTCCAAAATGTGACAAAAAAGTCATAGTATAGTATGTTGTCCAAAATCACTCAAAGAAGTCATACAATAGTATGTCGTCCAAAATCATGAAAAAACATCATAGTATAGCATGTCGTCCAAAATGTGACAAAAAAGTCATACTATAGTATGTCGTCCAAAATCATGAAAAAACATCATAGTATAGCATGTCGTCCAAAATGTGACAAAAATGTCATACTATATAGTATGTCGTCCAAAATCATGAAAAAACATCATAGTATAGTATGTCGTCCAAAATGTGACAAAAAAGTCATAGTATAGTGTGTCGTCCAAAATCAGTCAAAAACATCATAGTATAGCATGTCGTCCAAAATGTGACAAAAAAGTCATACTATAGTATGTCGTCCAAAATCATGAAAAAACATCATAGTATAGCATGTCGTCCAAAATGTGACAAAAAAGTCATAGTATAGTATGTTGTCCAAAATCACTCAAAGAAGTCATACAATAGTATGTCGTCCAAAATCATGAAAAAACATCATAGTATAGCATGTCGTCCAAAATGTGACAAAAAAGTCATAGGTTAGCATGTCGTCCAAAATCGGTCAAAAAAGTCATAGTATAGTATGTCGTCCAAAAACATCATAGCACTATTACAACAGTCATAGTACTAGTGCAGTGCCTGTGCAAAATCTTTTTTTGGGAGTATTTTTAGTAATTGTTGGTTTGGTTTGTGTGCTCATTGTTTCTATTACACAGCAAAAGTTCAGTAACATTTTTATTTGTTAATGGCAGAAAGCATATACAGATACTGACATAATGGCATACAATAAATATGGAATATTGAACTACATGGTTGCACAACAGTTGTTTGGTTGTCACTGGGATGCAGAGCTAGCGTTCGGTAGGGTGACAGCTGCAGTAAAGTGCAGGTGAAGCTTCCTCTGAATTGTTGTCTAATTGTTGACTATAATATTGTCGTTTCATGTCTCATCGTGCATGTGCAGGAAAAGATTCCCATTCCTGTGACTCGTGCTACACTGGATACCTGCTCTCAGAGGGAACGTGTGAGTCCATGTGTGATATCGGCCAGTATCCCGTTGTGAAGGTGACAACATTTTAATTTCACAAATGTTAACTTTTTATTTAAAAAAAAAAAAAGAAAAAAACGTCCCTGCCCTTGCCGCACCAAAAATAATTACTACTAATGTTTTGGCCCCAGGTGTCATATAATGTAATTCAGACTGACTTATTACTCCACCAGGAGAAATCGCAAACAGCAGAGTGAAAATTATGACTGTGAAATTATTTCAATATAAATCTCCAGGTTGTGGCTGCGAGGCAACCTATACTGAAACTGTCTGACGTATTAATTAAATAAATGAGAGGCAGTTCATCATTCATATTCATGGTCATATTTCTGGAAGCAGAGAGCCTGTGTCTATTTCATTTCAATATATACTATCTTATTCTATTTTGTACTTTCTTTTATATAACTTTATTCACTGAATTTCTACCTCATCATACTACTTTTGTACAGCTGAAGCGACAGAGTACAGACAACAACAAAGAAAAGTCTTGAATCTTGTCCTTTCCCCTGACTGTCACCAGGGTTCACTTCATGCTTGTGAGGACTGTGATCACTCGTGTCTGGAGTGTCGTGGGCCCGGTGCAGCCGACTGCACCATGTGTCCTGCTCAGGCCATTTTAGAAGCCGGAGGACGCTGTCTGCTTTGCTGCCGCCATGAGGAAGACGAGGAGGAGGCCACGACGCAGCAGCAGCAGGACTGTTGTAACTGCACGGAGACTCGAGGTGGGCATTTGTCTGCAGGAGGACAGGAGACAGTTTTTGTCTCCTGGAGCTGATGGTGAACACTCTTAGGTCAACGCTGACATTCAGATTACATGTACCACCCTTTAGTTTGTACCCAGAGGTGATCTGTATATTAAACTTGTCGAGGTCAAGTGAGAAATATCAAGAGTTCACTTCATGCAAAATGTCAGGAAAAATGTTAAACATAGTTTCCAGCAGCGCTTTAGGGGGCAAAATACTCACAGCGACAGAAAGAAAAAGAAAACATTAGAGTGGGGAAAAATGGAACCAGTGTTTTTCTTTAGTTTTTCTTTTGGCTTTGTTTTGATTATTACTTATAGCTCTACTGTAGTACACAACTTCTGCCACCGCCTGCTACTTCCACCCACCCTCCCTCTCTGAGATGAGGAGCGTGTGGAAGGAGCAGAGCAATAAATCAAAGAGGTATTTTTATTTTAGTTTCTACAATCTCACGCTCAAAAACAAGCTGCTGGAAGTAAAAGCAGACATGTGAGACAGCGACGCTGCTGCGAGGACGACATGTCTCCTGCTGCAGCTTTGTAACACACCTTTTCTACATTTCCACATTTCTGTATTTTATATTTTTCCTCTCTTTTTAAATGTGATGTTTTGTTTGTGATCTGCTGAATTTCTCTCCTGCACGTCTGTCACAGAGGGGGTTTTTGGGGAGTTTGTCTTAGGCATACAGCACAATTTGATTTCAAGGGACAAGCAGGGACGTCTAAACTTTGTCCCTCTTGCATATTTCCAGGCGAGTGTGTCCTCAGAACCAACTTGGCGTTCACTGACGATGAGGACTGGGAGGCCAGAGGCAGCCTGACCATCTTCGTCATCACCTGCATCCTGCTGGTGGTGGGACTGGTGGCTGTTGTCTTCCTCGTCAAACACTCCCGCTCCAAACACGCACCCCCCGACATGCCCCCCCGTGGCTATGAGAAGCTGGGCTCGGGCGGGGGATTCGGCGGCGGCGGCGGCGGCGGCGGCGGCGGCGGCGGCAACAGACATGGAGGCTACAGCTCTGCGTCTAACAGCAGCAGAGCCGGCTCCTCTGGTGGTCGTTTCCAGGACGCTCAGTTAGTGGACATGAGTGGGCATCGCTCACGGAGAAAGGAGGACGACGATGACGACGACGATGACGACGAGGACATTGTCTACATGGGTCAGGATGGCACCGTGTACAGGAAGTTCCGGTACGGTCAACTCGAAGACAATGAGGACGAGCTGGAGTACGATGATGAGAGCTACACGTTCCGGTGAAGACGCAGAAGTTCTCTGTGAAGAAATGTTTCTCATTTATTTTCTAGACTTGAATTCATTGCTCTGTTTTATTGTGCTGTTTATTTCCTGCCTGGAGGAACAGGCCCATTTATCCTTCACTGAGTATGAGTTGAACCAAATGAGACATGGGAAGTTATTTATAACGACTCATACTTTATGATTGTTATCACTCACAAACATCGAATGAGCTGCAGAGCATTCCATGTCATTTAACATCCTTAAGTACCTCTAACATAATTAAGGTTGATTTTTCGAGACTTTGTTTGGATTATAATTACCTCCCCGTGTGTAATACAATTTATCATGGGCATTTACTAGATTTGACAGTTTCATTAATTGCTTTATTCACTTCTTCAAGTCGTTGTATTGTTGGATTAGCATTTCAAATTTGATTTATCATTGCGCCTCCCGAGCCCTTCTATATTTGCCTGTGTTTGCTGTCAGTGCATTTTGATTGAAGGTGTTTAAATAAAGTCTTGTGAAGACTATGACTGGACCTCTTGCGTGAATATGGTTATACATCGCAAATAAACTTGGCTGGAAGATTCATTCAAGACTCATTTAAAACAATGAAAACACTTTGAAGAGTTAAAGTCCATTTTATTAAGAGTGATCCATCATTTCTCTGCACATCCTCATAAGAACATCCTTTGTCTATGTGGAAACATGCACATAATGCACACATACATGTGGATACACACACACACAATGATGGTATTGTGCTTTGGAGAGATCCCATCTTTATTTTTTTCATATTTCAGTTTATGCATCACACAGAAGCCCACTGCAAACACACACACACACACACACACACACGGAAAACATGGCTAAAAGGACCTGCTCTTACATTGCACATACCCTCTGCTTTTATAACTGATTTGCTCCTCCTTAGTTTCAGTGTGACTCTAGAGATAAAATATGTAGTTGGTCTTTAATGGCACAGGGTTTTGTTTTGGCCTCACCTTGTGCTTTTATTGTTGGTTGCTGATGCACAAGTTTCGAGGTGGTGTAACCGGTAAAGGGTGATATTATTGCTTCACTATTATCATTAATATTATCTCATTATTCCTCCCATGCAAACAAGTGAAGATGCAAACAACATGAGTTGGTTTTGTGGCTATAACTACAACACTATGGACTCTACAAATGGGGTTTTGTGCAGGGCTCCGTCTGCCTGTAAATTGCATTTCCTACCCTGCTGTGCACATCAGTGCTACTCTGTAGGCTGCCAAGCATCTCGCTTGACAATACAGTTGGATGGATTGAAGGTGTATGGAACAGTAGATGCTACAGCAGCGCTTACTGAAGGAGATCCGAGCGTTCTTGGTGTGTGTGACTGCCAAATACTGACACAAAAATGCACGCACACACACACACACGCACAAAACACACACACACACATACATATTCTAGCTTAACAACCTTCTGCTTTTTCCAGCTTCAGCCATATGACAGTGACCTCTGAACAGTTGAGGTGACAAAACCCTTTTGGGGATTTTTGGGTTTAAGAGCTACTGGCGCCGGCTGCGTCCGCTTTGCTGCAAAGATGAAAGAACAAACAGACATTAAAGACGAGTATGTTTATGTACGAGTGACAGACTACTGACACAAAGCCGTTTCTCTTCCATGTACAAACTTCAACATCTCAGAGGACTTACGCTGCTCTGGCTGCTGCTGCTGCTGCTGTTGCTGCTGCTGGCTCCGTTCCCTGCAGGAAACTATTCACCCTTGAATGAAAGTAAAAAAAAAAGAAAAACGGAGAGGTTGTTAGAGGAGGATTTATTGCCGTAATGCATTTGGAATGCTGTGATTCTAAAGACACGTGCAGTTTATGGTTCAGAGCACAATTAGTCAGCAAGAGGTTAGTGTGTAATGCCACAGCTTTGTTCATTCATTCATTAGGGTAATGAGGACGGGCTCATTTATTTTATGTAATGATTTATGAGATGAAAGCAACGCATTTAGTGTCTCTAGCAACTTTTTTTTATTTTTTTGCTGTCTGTATTTTTTTTCCCCTAAATGCAACCATAAGCCAAATCCAATTTAAGTCATGCAGCAGAAGAGTCCCCGTGAGCACTGCAGCTGAGGATAACACTGCGACAGGTGCCAGGGACTCCACAGAGGATCGGTAATGAAAGACAGGACGGCGTCCGCTTACTTTGAGTTCTCTGCTGCCTCTTTCAGTTCCTTGTCGAGTCTAGAGGTGAGAGTTCAAATGACAAGATGAATATAAAGTCGTTCAAAAAAAGACAACTCCGGCTCGGAGGAGGCGGCTCAGGCTCACCTAATGATGCACTCAGGGATCTGGACGTACTCCATGGGGATGAGTTCCTGAAGCTCGTCCAAACTGCTCACATACTTTATCTTACTGCTGAACTTGGCACTGGTACAATGGCAAGGCACACACGCACACACACACACACACACACACACACAGAGGAAAAGTACAAATGAAGTTGCTTGAAATCAGAGGAACAAACCTTATTTCTTTATCTTTAAGATTTCATAGCACTAAATCAAAAGTTAAGGGACTATCTGAGTTAAAGCTGCAGTGCGTAACTTATTATTCTGCCAGGGCATGTCAAGCAATACTATCAGACCTGAATGTGGTTGCATTTGTGTGTATACAGCTGCAGCCCGGACGAGTGGACGTAAGAAGCATTTATCCTGTTGAACTGCCGAAAGACTGTTTTTTCTTGAGCAGTGGAGTTTACAACTTCTTAATTTTCAGTCCACCCTGTTTCTCGTTGTCTTGCTTTACTAGCCCAATGATGCCGGTGCGTCCGTTTGTCCTGTGTGCAGCACAGGAATGTCGCCCTCATTTGACAAGAGTTTAAATGTATCTGGCATTTGTTTATGTTTAAAAGTGTCACACTGCAGTTTTAATGTATCGCTGAAGCAGGTTTCTGAATAGTTACAGTACAGGCATTTCACAAAAAATATCACGTGGCATGTTTTTACCTGATGAAGGGCTTGGTGATGGCGAGAATGGTCCTGATAAACCACGATGGATGGACGATAATGAAAGATTTCAAATTCTTCCTGAGCCTGAGAACAAAACAATGGGTCACATATTCGGTGTGGTATGTTCTTGTTGGGGCTCCTTTTGTTTTTAATTTCATTCTGTGGAGCTGCAAATATTCTCTGAGATTGGCACAGATTATGCACTGCTGCTATTTCTCACTAAATCATAGTATGATAAGAAGTGAGTGATGAGGACCAACCTTCTATCAATCATCTGATAGCATTTCTTCAGCCAGCCGAGACCAGGCATTCTTCTGTGAGGTGTGGCACCGCTCAGGTACACGATCATGTAGTCTTCCGCCACCATCAGCTCCAGTGTGCTGATCACGTAGCTGAAGACACGCAAACACAAACACCTTTACTCCTCAGCTGAGCAGGGATGCTGACATAATAACAAAATAACACTCAGACTGTCATGGACAAATTATAATTTTGACCATGTGATGACGTCACAGAAAGTTACAACTATTTTTTTTTTTTTTTTTTACAAAAGTTACAACTTCATCTTAAAGGGGAGCTTGAGCGTCTTTATCAATTCCGACGGCAATTCAAATCTCTTTGGAGGAACAGCAATTATTATTCACAGTATTCGCAATATAATTATAGATAACTTTCCAACCTTCTAATGAAGCTATTGTGTTATCCTGAACTGTATGTGCTGTATTTCCTAAATCCCCATCTCACTAAGCAATATATAATCTCTTTAACCTTTATTTAGTTTTATTTTTAGGTTTTTTGGGTCAGTCCAACATGGCATTGGCGCAAGATATCACACTCTGGACGAGATCATAAGGATGATAATTGTTATTAATGCTATTCATTCTTGAAATGCTCTCTGGTCTCTATCTCTCCTCTATCTTCATTCCTCCTTCCCATTCTTCTTTTCACACACCTCTCCCTCACTTAACCACTTCCCCTCCCCCTCCGTTCTCTCCCCTCTTCCTACCCCAACCAGTCGAGGCAGATGGTCGTACACCGTGAGTCTGGTTCTTTCAGAGATTTCTTCCTGTTCAAAGGGAATTTTTTCTTTCTCTCCACTGTTGCCAAATACTTACTCGCTGTGTTCCTGGTGGGTTTCTCTAAAATATTTGTATGGTCTGTTTTTGTTTTATATATATTTATATATTTGATATATAATTATATTTATATTTTATATATAAGTTCAAAAAAAAAATTTGCAATATAGTGTCTTAATCCTTTTTTCAGCAATCTGACGAAAAGGATATACTGTATATACCTATACAACCTTACAACTAACACCTTTTTAACAATTTGTGTTAGTCTATATTGCGACTTCTGCACAGTAATAACAATTATAACAGTTAAAGTCAAACAGGTCAGTGTCATGGCAGCACAAGAAGAACCTAAGTTTGTAGGATTAATTGTCTGGAAACTTGCATCTGTGTAAACTTGCCTGGCAACCCAGCTTGGAATATTACAAGCAAAGATGAACGTGAGCACCACATTCTGGTGTTTTACTAACACACAAATTGCTTTACACTAAATGTTTGACAAAACCATTAGATTGCATATTCAACCTAAACAGCAGCTTGATACCAACACTGATATCACTGCAGATACTGATATCAGTCCCAATACAGTCATTTTTACATCCTCTAAAGCCAATAAGCTGTTAACGACACGTTTGTGCCGATGCGTTTACCACCTAACTACAACAGCCATTTTAAAAACATTATGCTCCAACTGTGTTACAAATATTCTGCTCCCATAAAGACTAAATAAAAAAAGTCCACAACATGACTAAATTAAAATGCAGTTTATTGTTAATAAGAAAGCTTCCCTTGGCTGATCAGCTGCCCTTACAGCAGCAACATTGATGTGCTTTTTAAGTTCATATCCAGTGATTTTGACCATTATTGGATCGATACCAAAGAAGAAAAAGAAGATAAAGCAATGTCACTACACTGCTTTCATCGACTACAAGAGAAAAACAAAATAAAACAAAGTATAAAATATAAGGACAGGGGAGGCCAGTCCCGTCCCTTGCAAGATTTCTTTGCTCTGATGTCAGCTGGGTATAAATGTGGGCTTTCATCTCTTTTTTTTTCTTCCCTCTCTACATCAATTTCAGCGGCTCAATCAGACGTCTACACCTTTTCAAAAAGAAAACCATTATCTCATTCACCGTTTTCTCCTCGCCCCAGTGCCATCTTTCTCTCCTTCTTCCCAATCAGCAGGAAACGTCCAGACAATATCCTGAGGTATCGCCGTCTAAATAATCTGTCCATCTTCCGGGAGTTGTAGGCTCTGTCTGACTCTCCTCAATGCTTGATCCAAAATCATTCTCCAGCTTTCAAACCAACATCCATTCTGTTCCATGACTATTGTAATTATCTCCCACTGACACAAAGCCGCACACTGTTCAACACCTTGGAAGGTTACTCAGACCTCGAGCCATCTGGCAGCCGGAACAGCAAACACTACGGTTTAACCTCCCTTCATTTCTTTCCAAAAAACTCTTGGATTATGCCAGCATATACTCAATGTCTCGGCCTGTAGAATCTCCAGCACACTGTCCAAGCATGAAATCCATCTGCTGCAGCACGACAGTGAAGACGTCAGCACCGGAGGTCTCAGCAAACAAGCTCCGTTATCGCTTTATTTCTGCAGCTTTTTTACTGAGGGGCGCTGGCCTGATTAAGACCAAACCCAGGAAGAATCCTTGATGCGTGAAACACAGTAGAAGAATACACTTTATTTTCATAGTGTGTCCTTGTGTTTGCTTTGTTTGGAAGGTGTAAAGCAGCACTTCTCAAAGTGGCAACCCATATGAACATCATTTATTAAATCGACGACAAGAGGACGTGAAACTAACTATTGAGACCATGTGTAAGTCCAGAGTAAGTCCCAAATCCTCAGGCAGATATGTGAGGTCAAGTCCCGAGTCTTTTGCTTTCAAGTCAAGATGAATCTGGAGTCTTTTCATGACTTCAAGTTGCAATGAAGTCCCCATTTCTGCTATTACCTCTGTTTACCAATGTTCACTGACTCACTCACTCACTCATCTTCTACTGCTTTAACCTCCATGTGAAGGTCGCTGGTGCCAATCCCAGCTGATATAGGGCAAAAGGTCGCCAGTCCAAACAACCATCCACTCTCACACTCACACCTCCGGTCTATTTCGAGCGTCTAATCCCCAAATCTGCACACTTTTGGACAGAGGACATGCAAACTCCATGGAGAAAGGCCCTTGTTCTGACCGGGACTCAAACCCGGGTCTTCTTGCTGTAAATGTGTGTTTACTGACATTTTATTTACTATTTACTTCCATTCAAATGGACGTCTTTTCACAACCAACTGAGAATTTGGTTCAGATGTTCCTGTTCCAGTTTTGCAATAAAGGTGGTGACCCTTGTTAGTCGTGATGGCGTAATACTCACAGGAAGAGATTCTCCATGATTTCGTGGTAGTCCTCTCTGTCACTGTCTGGCAGGAAACAGGCAGCAAACACGATGATGGCATTCACTCCACTGCTATAGTAGCCTTAATAAAAATTAAAAAAAAGAAGAAGAAGAATATATAAGAGTCATGTTGACCTTGTTCCACTGTAAGTTCAAAGGTGAGGTCTTCCACAATTTGATTTGTGCCTTATTTCCCTTTCTTTGTCATATTTATCTGTTGATCTGTGTCTCTTGTCTGACTGCCCCTCTGCCCCGTTTCCTCTCACTACTTTTCGGATTAAAGTAATTTCCTTTTTATTCCGTGGCTCCATTCATCAGCAGATTTGGTGTCAGTCAAACAGAGGGTCTTTTATCGGAGCGACAGAGCCGGCGATGTCGACTGACGTCTCTTGTTTCCGTGGGACAGCTACGTTTCATTTAAGCCCACAGCAGAGAGCAGAGCACAGTGGGAGGAAAAATGCACTACATGCTATGATCATGGGCCCTGATCTCCATCAGTAATGGTGCGACCAAGGATTACTTAAGGCCTGGTCTTTTCAGGGTGCAAACCATTGGCCCTTTGGGTTTTAGTCAACCCCGCTGAGAGGGAAAAGAGAGAAAGCTGGGGCCCCTTCCTGTGAAATTAATATGGTGTGACTTAGCAGCAGTCTTAATGCAGCAGCTATAGATGATGATTACATGATATTAAAGTCACAATATTTCAGTTTTACACGCAACATTGGAAAACGGTGCAGGGGCGACTGGGGAGGGGATTCGAAGACGTCATTTTTGTCACTAATTTCTGACATTTCATGGATTTGTTCATTAATCATGGAAGTTATTGACAGATGAATCAATACAGAAAATAACTGTTAATTGTAGCTGTGGCATTTCGATGACGGTAGTGTTTGTAGACGAGTTGAGAGGCAGGAACTGTAAACGCTGTTCAAATCATTGTCGAACACACATCATTGAGTGAACCCTCGTGCCCTTGTGCGTTGAGTTTTCCGTCTGTTTGCCTGCAGTGAGTGTTTGTGGTCGGCGATCAACGCGCTCCATCAAATTCATTGTCGAGTGGCCACTTAACCAGGTTTCGACCTGGATCCTCTTGTTCTGACGTGCAGTGGACATGCAACAAAAATAAATGTCCACTGTGTTTAGTTTGTGGAGCGATTCCACTCTGACGGCCACTGAACGGAGTGATGTGAAATTCAGCACCTCGTTTTGTTTTTTTTTTTGTTGGCTCCGGCCCGAGGTTAAGATGAGGCACTTCCAAAATGATCAGCATAATTCTGCCAACTCAATTTTCAGTTGACGGTACAGTCAGTGCGCCAGAGATTACGACTTTTAAAATATTCTGTTACACAGTATAAAGGCCTGCTGGAAACTTACACTTAAAAATGCTTCAACTGTTCGACCTGCTGCTGGACAGGTGTTAGCTTTAAACATTTTAGGTGGACAGCAGCATTGGGATGGACATACAGTAACAACGAATGCTTCATTGTTCACCTCCGTGAGAGATGACTCTCATGAAAGGCTCGATGGTCTTCATGTTGATGCGGTGCTCCTGCTCCCCGATGACGACTGTTCTCCACAGTTTGCCGTCCTGGCGCTCCTCCTCCGCGCTATACGTCGTGATTGAGTCGTAAGGTTCACTTGTCGCGGTCCTACTGGCTGCATTCGGATCTAATATGACAGAAAAGAGACCAAATACAGCGTGTTACAGGACTACATTAGTTTCATTCACGAGTGAAATCATGACCGTGTGACAAAGAGAAGAATCAACCGAACCAAGGCCCCGAACCTTTGATTTCTATGAAAATTAGACTTAGGCTATACAGTGGTCAACTTTTAATGATTGGTTTTGTGAACCATGAACAGAAAAAGTGTAACTTTATTTGTTTGCTGCATCTGAAAACAGGTTCTGTGAAGTAAAACTCTCATCTGTGTGTATAGACCAGCAGCGCAGGTTCAGGCAGGGACAAGATGCATTTATCCAACAAAGTGCTTTGAGCAGCAACAGAAAAAAAAAAAAAAAGCCCTGAGCTTTTTTGTCATTTCAGTTGTACTCAAACCTGTTTGCAGCCATCTTGCAGTGTTGCAGTTGCTTCTGTCTTGACAGAAAACAAATGACTTCAGAGATGAGATCCAAACATTGCTACACTGAGAGACACGCAGAGAAAGAGAGAGAGCGTTGTGTGGATCTGATGAGCTTAATCAGCGTCGTGTGAAACCATTTGACAAGGGTTTGAATGAAATGGACATTTATGGATTTAAACGTAAAACAAAAGCTGCAAAATCAAACTTATGAAACATTTTGGAAACATTGTGGCTCCGCTCCACAATCAGGATGATTTAGGACTGTGATTGTTGTGACAGTCGGGGGGGGCAGGTTCCCACTGACTACCTCCACTGGGGCAGTTATGTTTTCCCTGAACCAAAGAAAAACTCTTTGATTAAATGTAACAGTGTTGTCTGTCACCTTCCCAGTCTGTTTCATGGTCAGTGTAGTCGAGGTAGTCCCCCTCATCTGGAGTGTCGAGGTCATCGACGTTAATGTCCAGATCATCGGGGGTTTCGCCTAAGTCGTCCTCGCTCTGGTCCAGTGACAGGCTGATACGTGGGGCAGATAGCTTCTTCCTCTGAGCGGGGCCTCCTTGCAGAGGAAGAGATGAAGGAGGGACTAGAAAAAGAAAGAACATTAAAAGGTGGTCACAAACCTTTGTTTTGAATAACTGCTGGCGTTTGTTTGACTGTGAGCATTGGTGGACTCATTCACCTGGTCTGCCTTCACCCACTTCAGAGTTCATTTCAGTCTCTGATGCCAGGTCCATCCCCAGAGGGACCTATGAGGAGATAATTACAGTTATTAAAAGGGCTCTTGTGGTACAACAACAAACCTGGAGAGTAAGCGGTTATATAATCCGCCACTCAGGCTTTATTTACATTTAGTGATTTGTGAACAAAGAGCAGCGGTCTGATTTTAGAGTGAGGTAGACCCATTAGATCAAAATCTAATTCAACCTGAAAAACTTTAGTGGTGAAACACTTAGAGCGCAGAGCATTTTGAGTGTCTTATGTTCTTTTTTTCCAGCACAACCTGATGAAATATTTCTTTCATTTTCATCCACTATATAAACACACCTGCGCAAAATGTACTAAAAATGTTTAAAATTGGATTGAATTTGTGAAATTTGGTAATAAGGTGCACAGTTCAATGTTCATTTGGCTCATTTTTATGAACAAAAAGAAAAGAAAAACGCTCTATTGTGTAACTTCTGCACAACTACTGCTACTTTATATCACAACTAAAAATGCAATATCAAATGAATCATAACTTTGACTCAACAACACATAAGTAGACGAAAATACCCCCGCATTTTTTTAAAGCCTGAATATGTGACCTATAAACACACACCCCTCCGGATGTCCATATAAGGAGTTGTGCATTATTCCCACAGCAATTTACCATGGTTTGACCTGCACTAAGGGTTAATAGTACATTTCCTCAGATCATGTACCTTTGATTCATTGAATATGAGCGTGAGTGTTTCCATGTCATCATTATATATTTACTTCACTACTTCCATCGATAGAAACCTCCTTTGTCCCTCTGGGTAAAGCAACTTAACATTTACATTTGACCTTTATTCAGGCAAATACTTTACAGCTTGTGGAATAAAAGACATTATATTGGGTCTGTTTTTGCCGAATAAAGGAGGACGATGTCATCAACCAGATAGGAGGAAATGATTACACTGGAAACCACCTACAGTGTCTGTATAGTTGGAGGATTTAATGCAGTTCATGCAGTTGGAGAGAATTAAATATTCTCTTAGAGGGTCAGGAGACACATTTCTGGGCCTGAGTTTTGACATACTGTATACAGGCAAACATAAAACTCCTCTCTGCTGTTAGTTTGTTAAATGTGTGCCTGTGCCAGTGCCAACTTCCTTGGTTATGTCCATATTTGCTTTTTTTGTATTGTTTGTTTATGTTTATTTTGTGAAAAATATGGAAATGTTAATTCATGCTCTTGCCATATTTATAGCTGTGTCGCTATATAACCTCCACGCTTGGTAATATCACTGTCTTAACATATAAAATATAAAAAAAATACCAGCTAATTCTCCCATTTGATATAATCTTTAAGATCATCCATTCACACACGCATTCATACAGCACCGCTATATATAGCACTTCTCCAACACTCGCTTCCTATTAACACCCTGCCGAAGACAAAGGGATGAGCTTGATGAAGAGGAGTCGCCGTTACATACATGTACTTTGTCCGAGAGAGAGAGAGAGAAGCTACAATTCAATAACAATAAAGGACACAATTAAACTTAGATTCAATGTTTCATGGATTATGCAAACACACTACTTTTGACATCATTTTGAATGTTTTATCTGAAGTATTTCCTGTATTCTATCTTCTATCTTTAAAGGAACTATGAGATCTTCATTGTTTTGTAAACAAATCATCATTTGTTTCACTTTCACTTGTCATCAATTGCTCAGGTTTAACTACAGAAGGCCTTCATCCATCCGTCCACAGTCATCAAAGAACAGGAAGTAAAGACAAGAGAAGTGATGTATTAGAGGGAGACACGGGGGAGGGAAGAGGGAAATGAAAAAGGTTTCTGAGGTTAAAGTTCATCCTCCCCTCTGAGTAATCATCCATTTGAAATGAAGGATGGGGGAGGATGCTGGAAAGGGGGAGGGCAGTGGGGGGATGTTACATCACGACTCATCCCTCCTCCTCCTCCTCCTCGCTGATTCAAATAGAATGACTGCACACTGTCCTGAGCTCAGACTGGACAGAGATGCAAATTCACAGTGAGTCACGGGTTCTCATTCACATACAACAAAAAAAAGAAGAGAGAAACCACCTCAGCCTGGGGCGAGGAAAATGTGTTTGCATTTTCAGATGCAAAGGAGAAAAAAAAATGCTGAGTGGCTGAGCTCTGTGTGGTGGGAATGACTATCATGCTGACGATTCATACAAACGCACAAAGAATCGTCAGCATACACTGACACGCGCTCACACGACGCAGAATAACACACTCAGCATCATCATGTTATGAGCATCCTCCATGGAGGACGTTACTGCCTCACATCCACTTCCACAGCACAGGACCACAGTGCTACTGATGACAGCAGCCCCTCCCTCTCCCCCTCTCTCTTCCTGTCTGCTAGCCGTGAAAGGGAAAAAAGAGAACATATCTCTCTCTCTCTCTCTCTCTTCATCCCCCCAAAATGAAAGGCATCGACTCACCACTGCTGGGGCTCAGGAATGTGTGTCCTCCTGCGTCTCAGAGCATGGATGCACGGCCAAGTTCCCTGCCTGTCTCCTGCTCCCAGCCCCTCGATGGAGATGCTCAGCTTACAAACAGCTCACAGCTTCCACCATTTTGTGGTCACATGATCTGGGCCATGACCAAATAAGGACGATCACCTGCTACAGCAGCTTCCTCAGGCAGAGCCTCTGAATGGGAATACAGGAGGGTGTGTGTGTGTTTGTGTTTGTGTGTCATCTTCCTGGATAAACTGTGTACGTGTAAACACACGTGGAGTGTGGAGCTGCTGTAATAGCCTCGCAGTAGGTTTCTTTTTGAGCCTGATTATGCAGCTATATGGGATTTTATTACCCAATTTGCAGCAACAATCAGAAATGACACTCTTCAGTATCGCATGCTGGTTAGAAAGTACAGACTGATCCAAAGTAAATATATCATTCTTACCCTTCCACTCTCTTTAAGACGAGATCAATAATGTCCATCATATTCTGCCTTAGCCACTGAACTTTTCAACTCTTAGACAATCCAACTATACGGCCACAAAGCAGGTGAAAATCAATAGCACTTATAGAAGTATCTGCCTGAGTTTCTCTTTTCACTTACCACTGCTCAGAGTCCCAAGAGTTAGACCAGGAAGGCAGAGAGCAGCCTGTCAGACCTTTGCTCACTGTTGACCACTGTTTGGTACAAAGGTTGTTACCATGGCGTGTCATTATCAGTGTGGCCACGCCTGTAGCATGAGAGCAGACAAGAGGTGTCTGAAAAAACCGCCACGAGGTGAATTATTTATACGTCTCTGTAGGTTGCTTGTGCAGTGCAGAGAAAGATAATGAGGAACACACAATTCAGTTTGTTTAAAAACACGTCCATGTGGTTTAATATCTATAACTGGTCAAAGACAAAAGAAAGAATAACTTCACAGGCTATATGGTTGTTACACACATGAAATTATTAGCATAAATAAATTCTAAGGCAGTGTATTTTCCCAGAGAGCCACTCTGTGCTTCCTCCTTTCAGAGCTGTAAGACAAGGTGGTTTGAATTCTTGCAAGATAAGAGTCTGTCGAGTCAGTTTGATACCAGTGGCTGATTGTGCAACAGAAACGTTTGCAAAGGAAAGAATCTGTAACAGTTTAGTAGAGTTTAGAGCATGAGTTGACATTGAAGGAGTCCATTTCTTTTGTCTTGTAGCAAAAAAAAGTGCTTTAAAAAAAAAAGACATTTATTGCGTAATGAACTGTGTTGTTTAGAAAAAAAAAAAAAGGACTCAGACACACACTGAGTTTTACAGTACTGAGATAAACGCGTCTCATCCGTCGGCACCATCTGAGGGTCAAACAGCACAAGACGAGATAAAGTGTCCATAAAAGTGTGACAACGTGTGACTATAACCGGCTCTTTCTTGCTCCTAAACGGCCAAATCCTCAACTTGTCTCACGGCCTCCCTCACACCAGATTGAACCTTTCGAGGTTATCTTGGAAGAGCGTGTCCCTGACGGCTCTGAAGACCACTCGGATGTTCTCCGTGTCCGTGGCACAGGTGTAGTGTGTGTACAGAGGTTTCTGGTGCCCACTGTGCTGCTCCACGTACATTTTCAAGATGAACTTTTTTACAGCTTCAGCGTCGCCCTGAGGCCCTGTGGGGGCAAAAGAGATATAGGTTGTATATTAAAATGAACATAGTTAAGTGAAGCCCAGGAAGAAGGACAGGAGGAGACTGTTGATACACATCTACAGTCAATTTAGAGTCTCTAAATTAGACAAAGCTGTAGTAACCGGAGAGAACCCATGCGTGTTTCTACTGAAGTGCTGCAAACTTTGCTTTTATACCTTTGTAGGCTGGGAAGTAGTTTGCCATGTGAGACTGTGTGATTTTCTCCTGCAGCAGGTCTGTTTTGTTCAGGAACAGGATGGTGGAGGATTCCTGGAACCAACAGTACGAGAGGATGGTCTTGAACAGGGCGACGCTCTCTCGTAGTCGATTCTACAGAACACGGGGGAGATCATTTTTGAGAACACAAAAATTGTTTGGCAAGAAAGCACTTAGCTACGGAGGTAAGTTACTGAACTGACCTCATTTGCACTCTCATAAAGGACTTGGTCGTACTCGCTGAGAGCCACCAGGAAAACGATGGAGGTGACGTTCTCAAAACAGTGGATCCATTTCTTCCTCTCCGAGCGCTGACCGCCCACGTCCACCATCCTAGAGACACATTGCAATGGAGCAAAACTAAATATGAACACTCCCAAACACATTTTCTTTTTGATGTGTGTAAAGTACAATACTCAACCTGAAGGTAACTTTGGAAAGTACAAAGGGATACTCAATGATCCCTGTGGTGGGGACCCTGACCCTCAAGATGTCCTGCAGGGTTGGGATGTAAAAGTTGGCTGAGATTCTGTCCAAGTCGCTCAGGTAACTGAAACAAACGAGTCATCTTTAATATTCGACATAATCACAGAGACAAGATGAGCTCTATGTGATTTGAATCATATGAAAGTCGTACTATTTGGCTGAGTCTGATAACTGGAACTCCCTCCTGCGTTCGTAGCACCTTTGAATCCCGTGGTCGTTCCACACACTCCTGATGGCGTCCACCTGCCACGTCTCCAGACTGGACACTTGGGTTGCTTCCAATTTGTTCAGCTTCTGGGCGTGGCTCTGTCACACGCACACACACACACATACATACACACAACATCCATTCTTATTTTTCCTGAATGAAACTTTTTGCATCTTTGAACTGAAACGATACCTTTAGGAGGATGAGCCCAGCAAAGGACATACAGAGGATGTCGTCTTTGGAGATGACTGTTTATTCAGATTCCAAAATTAATCAGGATTTCACTTTCCCCGGATGATGATGAGCCAAAATGAAATTTTTGCCAAATTTCTGCCTTTTTCCTGTAGTGACACCATGAAACTGTACAACCACTACTTTTGAAAAAGCACCATCTTCAGGTAAAAATTTTGATTGTTAGATTGTTGACATTGTCTCATAGAATAGAATATAATTCCAATACAACTAATGCAACTGATAGCTATTGCTAGTTTGCAACTCTTGTCACTAGTTGGGCTTTTACGAGAACAGTATAAAATATACATGATTAAACACATGAAACTACACTAAAACACAGGAATATATGTTAACAACTACAAGCTAAACTACATTACACACAATAACAATTATCAAATGATAAATATAAAACACGATCAGAACAATAAAATATGATCTTTCAGCCAGCACTTAACCTTTAACACAGAACTCGCGGAGTCTCACGTGACATTTTTGAAATAGTCCAAAACACATTATTATAGTCATTTAAAAAAAAAAAACATATAGTCTCTCACAATGTTCTTGTCGTCGATGTAGTTGATCTCTAGACTGCCCATGGCCTGGACCAGGGCCTGGATGGCAGTGATGATGTTCTGAAACACGAGTCGTGTGAAATTCTTCCTTTCAGCCTCAGTGTACCCGCTGCCATGGAGGATCCTCATCTGTTTGATGAAGGTGCTCTTTCCACTTTCACCAGTCCCTACACATAAGTACAAATAAGGATTAAACTACAGCAAGGCAAGAAACAGAACACCTACCTGTGATATAAACTATATCAACTCAATATCTACCAGGTGCAGCCTTATTAAAAACAAGTATTGTTTAACAGATCTGCCTCATGCTTTGCAACTGTGTTGGTTTTATTTATTTGTATTGTATACATTGTCTTTCTACATTTTTCTAAAAAAAAAAAAAAAAAAAAAAAAAAAAAAAAGACTGCAGAATTAAAAGGCAATATAAAGAAAAGTAAGCAATCTCAATTGCTTTTTCTGCAAGGTGTTGCATTCTTGAAAATGAGGGTTTACAAATTGGCCCATGCACGTCAGCAGTCTGTCAACAGCCGTGCGTCCTTGAGTGGAACAGTGAACTCTTTTCCTGCCCACTGGTTGTAAATTACTCCCGATAAGAGCGTGTCAGCTAACCACCTAAAACACCTTAAATGTTAACCATTAGACTGACCTTTAGTGGAGGATATTGTTCTCCAAACAGGCTAACTCAAGTTGAAGTTTAAAGTAGCGCTGACCTTTAAACAAAGTCCCTCACGTGTAATGTATTGTTTCCAGAAGAGCCGACTGTAAAGCGTTTACAAGCAGAGTGTTTTGATAGCTGACACTGTTCAGCCATGCAATACCTTTTCATGACGCATTTATTATTGTTGCTCTATACCTGTTTTGTTCTCTCTTATTTTAATGGTATGCGCTCATGACATACCTGACGTCAAAGAAAAATGGTCTGCAACTATACCGCGTTGACCTAACAAGACTTTTCCACTGGTTTACAAGATTACAAGAAGCCTTTTATGTGCTGTGAGAACCACGAGTGAAATTAAAGGTCGGCAGTCGTCTATTTTGATTAGAATCAGGCAAACACTATGAAGGACATCAAGCCGCTGACTCACCGGGCTTTCAACAACTATTTAAGGAATGCAGAGGCTTACAGGTGACGAGTTAAAAGAAACGCTGCAGCTGAAAAACACTATTGATCCATACGCTCTTAAGACTCATCTTCTCCTCATGTTGAATCAATACTTTCAGGTCACATGTTCACATAAATAACACATTGTCACCGTGTGGAGCGTGTGCACAGACACAGACGAATATCTCTTACTTTGACTTTACTGTACGTGACTGTCTCCAGAGAAGGACATTATTTGGTTTCATTGAAATGTCTCAACAATTATTTGACCCCGTTTGCTGAAATGTACCACAGACCTTCATGGTGCTCACTTGATGAATCCTAAATTCATTGACATGTCCCCTACGTGAGCTCGTCAGTTAATGACTGTAATTTGAAAGATTGTTTCGTGTCATCATTAGACTCTAATAGCTGCAATACAGTTATTAACAAAACAATTTTAATTCAGTGCCAGCTGACAAAATTCCACCTGCCTAACTTCACTCTACACTGTCCTGTTCACTGTGTATTTTACGTCATATTTCATTATTTGCTGATTATTTTAACGTGTTCCTTTGTCCTTGAAGGATCAAGAAGAGTTTTAGAGTTTGCAGAGGATGAAAGTGAAGCGTCCAAAGATATTTTTATTTATATCACAAAAGAAAGATTCCTGTTAAATATGTTTTCGGGAAGCAAATATTGTATGTAGTCACAGTTTAATGGACAAAATCAACTTCTTGTCGTGAAGAATTTGTATTAACAAATGTATTAAATGTATTTTTAGCTCTTAAATAACAACACGTAAGCCACTAAACTCAATATAGTTACCTAATTTATGTCAATGTCGTTTTTTTCTTTTAAAAATATGATAAGAAACAAAAAAATAAGTGTGTTAGAACAATATTAGGGCTCAGATCGTTTTGAGAAGAAGACATCTGTTGCGAGTTATAAATTGCACTAAATTAAAAAAAAAGTTTTAACTTGATTTTTCTTTAAATGGCATTTAATTTAATCATTTTATGACATCTATCTCCCGTCCACTTATAACCGACACATTTGAAGTGTCAGTTAATTGAGGCTCAGAGGGTGAACACGTGGAAGTTCACTCTGTGTAAAGTGACATTTATAAATGAACGTCTGTGCTGACACTCACCTAGAAGCAGCAGCTTCAGCTCCCGGTGTGAATCTCTTTTATCACGAATCAGTTGCCTCTCTATTTCTTTGTGTATCCTGAGTCTCTCCTCTTCCTCGGCAGACAAACAGCACTCCATTATTGACAAAGTTTCTTTTTCTTCTTCTTTTTTTTATGTTAAGCAAACAACTCCACAGATGAATGGGAGGGGGAGGAGGGGGGGGGTTAGTGAAATAAATGGATAATGGTTTTTCTCAGTCCTGCCAGGGAAACTTCTGTCCCGGAACAGGTGAGCTGGAGACTCTCTGCAGTCATTCTTCCTCATGCGGGAACGAGTTCAGGTGCATTTCACATTCCTGCTGTGCAGACTCACAGGAGGCGGCGCTGCATGGCCAGACTCTTATGAAAGAGCCTATGCAGACTCTGGTCTCTGTGTGTGTGTGTCTCTCTGTGTGTCTTTTTTTAGGCTGTGAGGACACATTTGGTTCAACCCCATCATTGTGTAAGGATATTTCAGCAGCTCCACACACCTTTAAAGGACGTTTTTCAACTTTAAGAGGCTTTTTGTGGGTTAAGACTTGGTTTTAGGGTTAAAGATAGGATTTGTTTTAGGTTAAGTTAAGGCATGATTAAGATAAGGAGTAAAGTTTTCTGTCGGGTTTTCAAATGAATGAAAGTCAATGCAGTGTCTTCACAAGAACAGCTGTGCAAACCAGTGTGTGTGGGTGTGTGTGTATGCCTGTGTTAGTATTGGTATCTTTGTGAGGACCAAAAAACGTATTAACCTAAAGAGTGAGGACATTCTGGGAAAGTGAGAACATTTTGGTTGGTCCTCATGTTCTGTCACCACTCAAAAGGGCTTTTTGAGGGTTGAGACTTGGTTTTAGGTTTAGGGATGGGATTAGTTTTAGGTTAAGTTTCGGCATGATTAAGATAAGAATACAGCGGTCTAAACGAATGAAAATCAATGCAGTGTCCTCACAAGAATAGTTGCGCAAACCAGTGTGTTACATCTTTAGGACATTTCCTTTGATAAATATTAACCAATAGTCCTCATGGGGATCAAAACCTAGTTCTAATGAGGCAGAACCTCACTTCTGGTTCAGGGTAAAACTGAGCAAACCTGTATGTTTGAGTGTGTCTTGTATGGGTATCTTTGTGAGGACCAAAAAACTTATTATCGTAAGGGAATGAGGACATTTTGGTTTTAGGGTTAGCGATAGGATTAGTTTTTCGGTTAAGTTAAGGCATGATTAAGATAAGGAATACAGTTTTCTTTAGGCTGTCCAAATGAATGAAAGTCAATGCAGTGTTGTCACACGAATAGCTGTGCAAACCAGTGTGTGTTACATCTTTAGGGCATTTTCTGGAATAAACATGAATTTTGTCAGGACCTGTAGTCATCATGGAGTCCAAAACCTGGTTCTTATGAGGCAGATCCTAGAACTGTGCAAACCTGTGTGTGTGTGTCTTCTTGAATTGGTATCTTTGTGAGGACCATAAAACTTAACCTTAGGAAGTGAGGACATTTTGGGCAAGTGGGAACATTTTGTTTGGGCCTCACATTCTGTCATTCCTTTAAATGGCTTTTGGAGGGTTAAGACATGGTTTTAAGGTTAGGGATAACACTTTGTTTGTTTCTTCCAAAGAATATCGGTGTAAACCTGTGTGTGTGTGTTCTTGTATGGGTATCTTTGTGAGGACCAAAAAAAGGTTTAAACCTAAGGGAGTGAGGACATTTTGGTTGGTCCTTGTGTTCGGTCACCCCTTAAAAGAGTTTTGGTTTTGGTTTAAGGCCTGGTTTTTACAGTAAGGGTGAGAACACATTTTGATTTAAACATATCATCAGAGATGGCCTGGGGATGTGTCAACCATTGCAGCTTTCTCACTAATATCTTAAAAGGGCAAGAATGGATCTAATATTGGAATAGGTTTGGATTGGTTAAAGGCTTTAGTTAGGCAAAGGTAGAGTGAAGTATACATTTTTTTGTTATAAGTTTTAAGTATTTATGTTGTGAGTATTTGTCATTTTATTATGGATTACAGCTTGATTACAGAGGGATACATTGAATCTGGGCAGATTTTAGTATGAATTGCTTAAATTGGAACAGGGTCACAAAGGACCAGGTATAAAGCAGCAGCCTCTCATCTCTCTCAAACAATCAACACACAGCTTATGCCATTTACTGCTGCCACATAACAGCCAGTGCTTGTCCTCCAAAATAATTGTGCTTGGTCACACTATATATGTACAACAGTAAAAATACAGACCTCTGACACGAGCGCTGCTGCAGCCAAACGGAAGGAGCAGCTGGAGCAGAACTCCAGAGCAGCCAAAACAATAAACGTTAAACTGGCAATCAAAAAAAGGATAGAAAAGTATTAAGCAAAATGAGCAGCAAAATGTGTTTATTTATCCAGATTACAAAAACACACACTAAAATATCTGAGTGACAGAGAGAATGTGCAAATTTCGACTAATTATTTTTTAAACAATAAGAGAATGCTCATATAAACCTGCCGTGGATACACTTTGATGCTTTGTTAATGCTGTTCATACCTTCTCCAAATGTATGTATGTAAATTCATGTCAGGAAGGTTCAATGCCAAACACGAGTTCTCTCTCCTGCAGTATGCATTTCAAAATACTGACTTCCAAAAAAAAAAAAAAACAGGGAGTGAGGGACTATAAAAAATGATGTACCATGAAATATTTACACTATGCATTCATATAAACAGTGGAACAAGATCAAAAGCCCTTTTAGTAAATAATGTCAAAAGAAAAAGAAAAACTACTGAAAACCTCAACAAATGGTCCCTGAACTGAAAACACTTCATTCTGTAGCTTTGATATAAGACTAAAAGAAAGAAAGAATGAAAACGTCCCTTTGAAATGTGTTAAATTATACTTTTTAAAAAAACCAAAAACAATGCTGCACTCGCAAAAAGTGGTTTAACACTGACACTTGACTCGAGGCTGTTGAAATGAATCAACTCAGTGAGGTTCACACATACTGGAGATCAGCTAACGCTGTGATGCTAATGCTACAACCAATGCTACAAACAGTGTGCAAATCAATGTCTCTGATAAAATAAATTGTCATTAGTGTTGGACTCATTAAGTCAAAATGCAGACTAAGCATTTAGAGTATTTGTAACTTGAAAAAAAGAAAAGTCTATGACCAAACGTGGGTTAATAATGTGAGGTGATTCCCTGAAGCAGAGACCAAGTGCATTACTAGTCCTTAGAGTTGTCAGAGGCCACTGAAATACTTGTTTCCCCTCTTAATCCATTACTGTGGATTTGTATCGTTACTGCTCCACAATGTTCACAAAGAGCTCCATAAATTTCAGAGCATGTGCTAGAACAGACTCTTCACTAAGGAGGCACTAAAAGTCAGGACACACTTCAATATGGCTGGAGACATCCATTTTCAAAAGAATGCAAACAGGAAAATTTGAAAGACATCAGTAGTACAATCATTTGGCGACAAGCTCTATAGCTTCTCGATTTCCTGTTTGGGGATGATGGTGTTCAGGAACAGTGTGAGGCAAACTGAGTCACTGCAGAGCCTTCCTTTCTTCCTTACTTGCTTCCTCACTGCCAGTTTGTATGAGCCCCACCATTTTAAACCAAGTTGTACACTTCTAGGTTTTCATGCAAGATGTGGTCTTTCACCGCTCGGAAGACAAATCGAATGTTGTCTGTGTCTGTGGCACAGGTGAAGTGGGAGTATATGATTTTTTTCTCGCTGGGATTGAGAGTGACGAACATATTCAAGATGAATTCTTTTCCTGCTTTGATATTCTGCTTTGGACCTGGCAAGAAGAGACAGCAGGATAAGAAACAACTCATGAAAGTCTCATTTCATTTCAAAAAGCCAGATTAGCACAGCACTACGGTTTCCTCTTACCATCATAATCGGGGAAGTAGTCAGCCAAATGTGAATGCATGATTTTCTCCTCCAGTAAATCAATCTTGTTGAGAAACAAGATGATGGAGGAGTCTTTGAACCACTTGTAGGTGATGATTGTCTGGAACAAGGCCATGCTCTCCTCCATCCGATTCTTTGAAATTCACACGGCAAAGACATCACAGCGTGAGCATGAATATAAAAGCGGACCAGCGGTGGTGTCAGAAAGCAGCACTGCACTAAAGATTGCGTGTGTGAGCAAATTCAGTTGATTGTTAACTCATCAAGTGAACAAGCCCCACTTTCAGGTGCACTTAGCTGACCAGAGCAACTCAAGAGCTCCCCCTGCAGATGCACTGAATGTATTGCCTTACATTGTGACACACAAGCACACACTCATACACACATACACACTCCAACACACAGAGGGAGGGAGGGGGGGAGAGAGAGAGAGAGAGAGAGAGATGGCGACTCTAGAAATCTAGGTTTAGAGGTTTAGCTTTAAAAAAAAAAACTATATTCCTTTCATGCTCAATACTATTCCATGTTTACAGTGAGAAATTAGCGTTTTTACCTCGTTGTCAGACTCGATGAGAGCCTGATCGTACTCGCTGAGTGCCACAAGGAACATGACAGATGTGACTTTCTCGAAACAGTGAATCCACTTCCTCCTCTCTGAACGCTGGCCTCCCACATCCACCATCCTAAAGCCAGGAGTTTATGTCGTCATTCCAAACTGAGTGTATAACTCATTTATAACTCAAATTCTGAGTTAAAATGATAATATGACAAGTTTAATCCCTATTATTGTACTTAATCACACATTTAACTTAACTTCCACAAAGTATTTGCTGGTTTCATAAAGTGACATTTCACTATGAAAGCCTGCCTGATTTGACAAAGTTAATGGAAGTTATGAATGAGTAAGACCATGAGCCTTTGTTATTTAGCTGTTCAATGAGGTCCAGCTGTGCTCGGAAAAAGACAAAATGTCTTAGGACTTGTGTCTCTTGTGTCTCCGTTCCAAAATAAAGCTGTTTACTCTAGTCAGTGGACACAGTAAGAAACAGGTCTGAGTCCACAGACAGGGAAGTGACTCCTCAAGTCTGTTTATGGCCACTGTGACACAGCGCTTCCCAGGAGTCTCACTTTTGTATGTTTCCATACTAACATTTTCAAAGGAATTCAGGCTAAAAACCAAAAAATATTGGACAACTTGAAATATTGACCCGATGGCTGTGCTTGATGGAAAATCACTAAATGTTTTACAGTTTACTGGGAGGCAGGCGTAGCTGTGTATACAAACTGCATGAGAATCCGACCAACAGTGAGATTCATTTTTGTCAGCCTCAAGAAAAGCTTGCATCATTTGAAGCACATGAATGACTGTGAATAATTTAACGGCAATACATTAGTTAATGTGTTTAAGTCACTCACCTGAACACCACGTTCTCCAGGTCAAATGGGTATTCTATGATACCTGTTGTGGGCACCCTGACTCTCAGGATGTCCTGCTGAGTTGGCAGATAAGCAGCATCAGCAATTCGGACCAAGTCATTTAGATAGCTGGTGTCACAAAATGAAAACGCACAGTTAATGACAAGACCCACAGATAATGGAACCAACAGAGGAACAACGACAAGATGACTTTGTTGTCAGATTCAAGGTGCCTGTCCTTGTAGGGTTGCGCAATTAATCGAAACTTGTGTTCCAATTACGATTATGGCCCCAAACGATTACCAAACGGGGGCTTTTATTCTGAAAATAAGGCTTTTAATGTTGTAATGGTGTTTGACTCCTGGGTTAAAACATGCAGCATGAGTTAAGATATATACATACATATATATATATATATATATATATATATAGTTATTTTAAGGTAAATTTCATGCTTCAGTTCAAGTCAATGAGTAATCGTTTTGAAATAATCGTAATTTCAATTTTGACCCAAATAATCGTGATTATTATTGTTTCCATAAAAGAGCAGCCCTATGTTCTTCTTTCTTCATTTGAGGGTGTGTTGCATTTGTCAACAACCTTAAATGGAATAACTATTAAACCGACACTGCCTTGAGAGGATCATACAGGCGACTGGCAGATGAAACAATGGAAAAATGCAGGGCAATGTCTGAGGAGAATCTGTTTCTACTCACTATTTGGCCGAGTCCGAGAGCTGGTATTCCCTCTTCCGACTGTAACATTCCTGAATCCCCGGGTCACTCCACAGGCTCTTGATGGCGTCCACGAAGGGATTTGTCAACGTCGTCACCTTCTCCACATCAACCCCGCTGACAATATTGGCGTTGGCCTGAACCACAACAGGATGACACACCGAAAATGAATGACATAATCCAACACTTTGTGAAGCAAAAGTACAGATTTCATCATGATCTAATGTTGGTGCTGCTGTGCACTGGTTTTCTATTAATCCTTAGGAGAAAGATTAACATTGTGGTGGCTAGAAGAATGGGGGAAAAAAACTGACTTGAAAACTATTTGACAGATCCATTGCGTAAAAAAAAGTTTTACTGGCTAAAATATTTACTCGAGATATGATTACACCACTCGTAAGCTGAGGATGATGTGAGACTACACACTCTCCAACAAAAACAATGACCAGAAAGAAAGAGGTTTTATGACTAGGGTCCTAAACTTCTTTCTCATGTGCTGCACGAGGACCTCGTGTGTCTATTCTAGCTGCCTTTGTATCCTGCAGTTCCCAAATGTTCCTCTATCACTTGCTGTTCACACACAGTGAATCTATTTTTCTCTTTTAATGTTCATTAATTGACAAAAAGAACAAAAGCTTCTATGTGCTCCAGGTCATCCTGGATTCTGGTTTGTGGTTTGATGTCTTGTCGTGTTACTTTTCTCCATTCTACCATTTCACTTCCCTTTTTTGCATTTGATTGATGACAGACATTTCCCTCACATCACTTGTGGACACACAGAGCAACAGTTCAGCCAGAGAACAACTGGAAAAAGATAAAGAGATTGAGTGATCCTTTATGGCTAAACTCCTAGTCTGTTTTTCTCATTTCCCTGCTGCCTGGGACTTTTATATTAAAGTAACTTTGCATCAATATACACCCTTAACCCCTTTTGGGGAAAGCAGAGCTGTGTTTGATGTTGTGATGGTTTCTCAAACAACCAAAGCGAGAAGGTGAGACTGTGATGAACAAACATTATAGCAACCAAACTCTTTGATGTCTTTGCCATTTTCTTGCATTTTTTACAGCCTGCTCCTGTGTGTTCATTCTCTTTCTCTTTGGAGAAATGATGGGACATGAGGAGACAGCAATGCATCTATCCTTCTTTTGTTTTTTTTAAATCCACCTTCCCTTCATTCTCTTCTCTGCTCACAACAATCACAAACATATTAACTGACCTAGAGCTGCGGCTAACGATTATTTTCATAATTGATTGATCTGACGATTATTTTCTCGATTAATCGATTAATCATTAAACATTAATAATGTTGATCGGTTTTCATCAAACCTGGAAATGATGATGATGTTCTCAAATGTCGTGTTTTGTCCACAAACCATAATGGTTAACTTTTTATGATTTCTCGAGCAAAGAAATTAAGAAAATACTCAATTTTAAGAAGGTTAAACAAATGGAAATCTTGTTTTAATCATGAAAAAAGCTTCAAACCGATTAATCGATTATCAAAATAGCTGTCGATTAATTTAGTAATCGATTAATAATCGTTTAATCGATTAATTGTTTCAGCTCTAAACTGACCATTTAATAAGCCCCATCTCCCCTAATTTGTTGTCGCCACAGGTTTTGAAAACACTGGGTCATTGGATTCAGTAACTGTATATGAAGATATCTTGATAAAAATACTAGTTCAAACAGATGTAAACAAACGCATGCATGTGAGTGTATGAGAAGCTGCTAGGTGTTGATTTGGCTTCATGCGGATGTCAACAGCAATCAAGCGCTTCCTGAACAGCTGCCTGACTATGTGCCTGCATGTGCCAGTCACAGCTGCTGCTGTTTCCTTCACCATGCAGCTCAAATTAACAATTAACAGTAACTTAACTGACACACATCAGAGACAACAACACCTCTAGGGACTACAGGCAGAAATTAGCCTCAGGCTACAACCTGGCATATTTACATTTAAATGTTGTCTTGTCTCTTTCCTTAAATAAATACATTAAATTCCCTTTTCTCTCTCACTGTGGTTGTGAGTGAGTAAGAGTGAGGGAGAGAACAGACTGCAGGGACTAAGATCCCACAGACTTTTTTGGTAAATACTCAGAAATCCACATGGAGAGATACAGGTTCCACACTGGACATTTAAGGGGGTTTTGCCCCTTAACTGTACAGTTTGGTGGTTGTGAATGAGAGTGAGAAAGAAAAGACATGTGAGCCACAAACATCTGTGTTCATGCACATTTCCTTGTAGTTTTTGAAGAAGAATCTTTCACAATTGCAAACAATATTTTACATTTTTACTTTTGTCTGCTCTGTGCTATAATGAATATGTATTTAATATGTACTTTGAAACAGCTGTCAATGGTTATTTAAACTTTCTGGAGCTAATCTATCTTTATTCATTTCATTTCACTTTATGAATAAAATGACCTCACATCATTTTTAAAAGCTCACTCAGTCACGTCATCCTGTTTACACTCCTCCCTGAATTGTCCCATGATCTCTCGAGGCTCTGCCCTTCAGTACAAATATCTGAATGGTAAGTGACATGTTGTTACTCTGTGTGCTTCCTCCACACAACTCCATCCTCACTGGTGACAAAAAAACAAACTGTAAGCCACATGCTGACTCAGACTGCGCTAATGCTGCCAAAGGTCCACAACGCCCACATAATCCTTCCCCTTCCTTGTGCTGTCACAGAAACCAGCAGTGAGTGGACTCTTATCAGCTGCATCACAGACTTACCTGAAACCATTACTAGCATGAGTCTGCAACTTTGATGATTAACAAGCTCCTGTTGTCGGTCTAACAGGGACAGATTCCTGAAAGATCGATGGGGAATTCCGTGTCTCCCTTCCTCTCGTGTCTTTTACAGGCTTTTGGCTCAGGAGTACCTGTCTCAACACGCCTGCCATATAAAATCATGTGTACTTTCCAAACGACACCCTGCTCTGTGTGCAGTCGCGCTGCCAAAAATCTGGCAGCGGGACTGCAAATCTAAACACAGTTATAAGTTACCAGAAATGCTTCCCCCTGCATTCACAGTAACACAAACTGCAGACTATCAGCAGTGGAATAAACATGCTTTTGCCTCTGTGGAAGAGTAAGTGGTAAAACATCTTCCTCAACCCGTCTGTGAAGCAGCAAATGGTCTGTTTCCACCGAGCAGAACGGTTCACTTTGGTACGTTAATATTTTTTTGCGTACGCCCCAACTGTTCCATTTTCCGGTACCTTTGCCTTGGGGTACCAGACTAACGGTACAGTATGGGTGGAGCTAGACCCGTGACACTCAGCTGATTGCGTGAAATAAAAGTGTCACTCCCTTACGACCAGTGTTTCATTAATGCCTGCAGTCTATTCTCATACAATGCTTGTCGTCTTGTTGAAACAGCTACAACCTGAGCAGAAAAAAACAACCTGGTCAATTGTTCGTCTGTTGTGTCATTGTTCGTTGACGCCGCACCGGTACAATGTCACGCTACATATCTCGCTGACGCAGTCATCAGGCACAGCGCACACCCCGCCTACCAAGTAAAGGTACTGTTCTCACTCATGATGTAATCATGGCTTAATAAAAGGAAGAAGAAACAACAGTCTGGTCTACCTTGTTGTGTTCATACTTGTAGGGGATTTTCAGTGCAGTCATGGCCTGGATCATGGCCTGCATGGCTGTGAAGATGTTCTGAAAGACCAGCCTGGTGAAGCTTCTCCTGTCCTCCTCAGAGTATCCACGTCCATGGATGATCCTCATCTGCTTAATGAATGTGCTCTTCCCACTTTCACCAGTTCCTGACCATCACAAAATACAAAATCAGCTATTTGTTAGCATGTGCGTCATTACTTGTCAGTGGTTGTCAGCCTCATTATGACATAAAACAGCTCACAACTACACACCCGCCAGCCAACACTTTATTAGGTACATTTGTTCAATTGCTTTATCATGGCCATATCTGCTCAGCCCATCACATGGCAGCAACTCAGTGCATTCAGGCACGTAGGCATGGTGAAAATAACCTGCTGAGGTTCAAACCAAGCATTAGAATGAGGGAAAAAATATGATTTAAGTGATTTTGATTTTGGTTGTTGGTGCCAGACAGGCTGGTCTGAGGTCTTTCATAAAAAGCTGATCTAATGGGTTTTTGACTCAAATCCATCTTTGTGGTTTAAAGAGAAAGGTCTGAAAAAGAGAAAACATCCAGCGAGTGGCAGTTCTCTGGCTGAAAATGTCTTGTTGATTCCGGAGGTCAGAGGAGAAAGGCCAGACTGGTTTGAAATGATAAAAAGACAACTGTGACCCTTATAACTCATTGTAACAAATGTCGGGCCACGCGGCAGAGTACTGGCTAGCAATGTTGCCTTGCAGCAAAAGGACCCTGAATTGCGACCCCGTTCGACTGAGAGAGTTTGCACATTTTCCCCGTGTGTGAGTGTGTTCTCTCCGGGAACTCCAGTTTCCTCACACAATCCAAAAACATGCAGCGGTTAATTGGACATTCTAAAATGACAGTAGGTGATGACCCTCATGTGGATAAAGCCAGAGAGTCTACGGCTACCAACGTGGAGTCCAAGCCTCCCCCTTAGGGGAGCGCCAGAGATCACATGGGGGGGTGCAGAGCTTTGACTGCTCTGAGTTTGTGAGGTTAATATAATTATATGTGTGCATCCCAATCAGACACTATAAGTCTGAACACTATAAGTAGGAACTTTTTTACTTTATTCTTGTTTGTGTGCGTGCCGTGGACAGGGGTTCGGGTCAGGGGGGCTTGGTTTGTCCTGGACACAAGCAAGGGGGGCTTCAAGGAAAACAGGTTGGGAACCACTGCTGTAGACGTGGAAACTGACGGAGTAAATCCTCAAACGATACCACTTTTTTGTGTCCGATACCGATATCACAAACTAGAATATGTACCAATACCGATATCAGTCGCATACGGTCATTTTAGACATTTAAAACTATGAAGCTGCTAATAACACATTTGTGCTAGATGAATGAATGAAAAGAATTCTCCAGCTGTGTAACAAATATTGTTCTTCCATAAAGAAGAAAGAAGAAATAAAAAGCCAGAACATGACTTTTAATTTACATTTTTACAGTCTGTGCATAGTAAAGCATGCGATATATATATGACGTTTGGATTGTATCGGTTATTTTGACAAGCATCCCATAAATACCGATACTGAGTATCAAATCAGCTCAACCATATTTACTTTTGTGAACAATTACCGTCCAAACTAAAGACATACCTGTTACCTTGAGCTAAAATCAGTCTACAATACATTTGTGCATTTTCTCACAGCGGTCATATGAATAAGTTACATCAAACTATGCAAACCGTATACCGTATTTTGAAAGTATTACCAATGAGTAATACAGGATGACATCACCAGCAGCAGGTTTTGTCTGTGTTGTGTTTGAGGCACTTTGATGTCTCATGCGGGAAATTACATTAGCCTGGGTTGTACCTTGTTCTTGGGCCGAAAGGTCTAACGTTCATTCTCAAGAGTTTTCAGCACATTCAACTTGGAATATTTTGTCATTTCACAACCGACTGTGTACGTTTGAAAAAGCCGAACAAGGAGAAGTTGCAGCATTTCCCCCTGAAGGTGACGAAATGAATTGAGGGCATCCATTACAGCCACACATCAACTGAAGTGAAAATAAAAGCATAGCATAATAGCAATAAGTTATTATTAATTAATTGTAGTATTAGTAGTGCGTGTGTGTGTGCATGCTTTTCTGATATCAACGCTCATACTATAATTTGTATACTAATTCATGAAAATGTTTTCCCTTGACAGAATTATGTAGCATGATACTTAGTTTAGTGAGTTATTAAGATTTCTTATGAATATGTAATAAGTGTTATGTCAACACTGCGGATGCACACTTCTGAACTCTCCGTTGGACATGAATGGTTAGTTATACATTAATTTATTTAGAAAACAAAACAGAGTAGCCACAACCGTGACTTCCATACAGTAATTTTAAGACACTGCTGATGCACCCTTTGCAAAATGCCATAGATACAAAATATGGCTCAATAAAGAAGTGACTAAATCAGAGGTGAAAGTACATGTACTGCAGTTTACAGTTTTGAGATAAATTAGCATGTAGCTTTCTTGTTTTTCCATAGACAAAATTAACTTTAGTAACAACATAATTCAGTAATTCACATCTAACACTGACTGTTTTCATACTTTTAAGTGAAGACCGGTTGTAAATATACACACATGTATGCATAAGTCCTAATAACAACAGACTATAACTTAATATTAATTAAGAGTATCCTGTTGTCTAGGTTCACCTATGTTTTGGTCTTTTTGTGTCGTCTATACATCAAGACATGAATATATTCCCTCAAACTGCACCTAAAACAGATCAAACTAAGAACCAGTGTGAATACAGTACAAAATGTATCTAAGTAGTACAGTATTTATCTCATTTATACTCGTATAACATTAAATCTGTTTTGGTTGTTTTCCCCATGGACAGTATCAACACAATCCAGGTCAGATTATAAAAATGGTATTAAAATCTTGAGATTATGTAAACATAGAGAAGACATACTGCATGTATAGCAATATTTAACCACACACCCTTTTCTGAGGCCTATGAGTCAAATTATTTACATATATTTACATCTTTTAACTGTTTGACTAGAATCAAAGTAACTAATATATTTACTCAAGGTGTGCACGTTCTCCTACCTTATACTTCTATTACAAGCCAAATATGTGTAAATCCACTACAAGGATTCCACAGAGTTTATTTTGATTATACATAAAATAATGAATATGTGAAAATAAACGTTTTGCATACATGTTTTGCCCTCGTCAAAGAGTAATGTACAGTGGGATACTGCTGTTGTTACTTAAGTACACAGTGTGACTACTGTTTTTCTTTCTTGTGCACACACCATAAAACTATGGTTCTCAAATGGTGGTTTGGGAAAGGATCATTTTATGTCGAGAAACTGTTCACAATTAACTTTTTACGACAATAAACGAACCCTCATTAGGTTTGTGGACAAAACCAGCATTGGAGGGTGAGGTCTGGGGAAACAAACAGCAAGGAAATGTCATCATTTTATGGATTCTTCCATCACGAAAAGTTGCAGCCCCTGCGTTGTTGAATTTCCACAGGAGCCGCTGTTGGACCATAATAAACACAATGTGTAGCCCATAAGTCATATATAATGCAAGTGATATGCACATTTGCTTCTTGGTAGAGATAGAGAACACACTCAGAAGCTCCGACGTGGATTTAAAAAAGTGTTAGAGACTTACCGAGCAACAGGAGTTTGAATTCCCGGCGGGCGTCCTTCTTGTCCCGGCGGAGCCTCCTCTCTATCTCGTCGTTGATCCTGCGAGCCTCTTTGGCCTCCGGGCTGAGGCAGCAGGCTCCCACTGAGCTCAGGATCATTCCTCCTGGATAATAACACTTCTTCACCTTCCGAGGCACACACACATTACATTACATTAGCTTACATGGCGTTGCTGCCACACAGTACAAGGCGTCAGCGTGCTGAAGTCAATACATTTTGATTAAACCCTCCTCAATCACCCACTATGTATGTGTGTGTGTGTGCGCGCGCGAGCTGCCCCCCTCCAGGTTCAACGCATAAACTGTTGAGTTTGAGGAAGTTAAGTGCTTTTCCTAGCGGCTGTTTGTGTTACCATGGCCGTCCTCCTCTAACTTCACTTTTTGTGCAACAACTTCAAGAAGAAGCGAGTGTTTACCTCTGGTGGCTGAGCTCCGGGCGTGGTGGTGGTGGTGCTGCTGCTGCTAGTGTCGTGGTGTTGGCTTGAATATGGCGGAGTTTTACATGGTGCTGCAACAAAATGATACCAAAAAACGCATTTCCCCAGGAGAACGAAGCGGGCTCTTGTACGACAGTGTATCCTCTCTATAAAACGTTCGTCTCGGCGTGCAGCTCCTGCCGTGCGTCCTCCTGTCCTCCCTCTTGTGTCCTGGTGAAAAGCTCCAGTGAGTGAGTGTGGACCATGTGACAGAGGGCTGTGCTCTGCTGGGAAACCGTGTGGGCTTTCACTATTACATTATGGGAACTAATATCCGGTGTTTAACTAGTAAACTACGGATGCATGTGACAGGCTGACACACCACCATCTCCTGAACGCATTTACCACCGCAGCACGTACACCACACACAGGTACTATTACTCTGATACTGTGGAATAAAAGAGCACATCTGCGTGGTGAACCGTAACAGACTTTTATTTAGTAAACACCTGCAGATACAGATATCAGACACGGAGATAGATATAATAGACCAGACCTAAAACACCACTCATGGACTCAAAAAGAGCTGCTCACATTCTACTGTATCCCAGGAGGACACATTTAAAAAGAAAAAAAACGTACAAATTAAACAAAACAAAAATAAAACACGTATGCAAGAGAAACAGGCTCTGACAGGGGCGATATAAAGGTTGTATTACAGCGAGTCCAGCCAAGTGAGTAGTAGAAAATAAACCAGTCAGGAAAAAAAAGACAAACAAACCTGTCCTTTGGCTCCACATCCTTCCAAGAAAGTAGAAAGTAGTCTGGACCATTCTAAGCACTCGTGACATTACCTGTGTCTGGGTAAATATCATCTGTGTGTGTGAAGATATTTACAGTATATCTATATCTACACACACACACACACACACAGACACACTTTATACAGCTACTTTCGGTGAAAAGCAAACATTCTTAATACAATTATTTCTACTATAACACATTGGCACATTAAGCCAAACTTAAAGCTAAAGTTAGACATTTTGGGAAAGCTGTTTATTCATTTTGAGGCAGAGAATTTTTTTTTTTTTTTTTTAAAGATACTACTGTTGACAAGGCCTAGGTCACATTGAGACTGAACAGGGAGACTGTGGACAGTACCAGCACCTAATACCTTATATCTTATTAGTGTCATCCAAAATCCATGAGGTGTTTTATTTGAGAGGGGCTTTTGTCCAAGCTCATATATGTGTATGAGATTATTTTTAAGCATTGTTGAATGACATTAAAGAAAAGTACCTGACTCAGAAAGGCAGGTACCAATATTGAACCAATATTTGTCTCCAGAATGAAGATTAGATGTGCTAAACTAAAGTTGTTTTTTTCAACTGCAGATTCATTATTCCCTTAAAAACTCCTAAAAACATAAACAATGAAGCCAATGAAGGGGCAAAAGGCACATCGTTTATCAATACTTGGGTTAAGTGATTTAAAATAAAATAAAATAAAAAGTAAACAATGATCCATGAATTGATTGTTTAAAAACAAAAACAAAAACAAAGTTGTACAGTCTGGAGTATGACTAGTGAAACAGGATGACAATCACTTCCCCCATAATGCAACATGGGTCACTGACTGTTTTTATGAGTGTGAACATGACATGAATCATCTGCTGTGATTTTCACATGTGGTTCCACATCCATGGAAGTGCTCTCCACCTTCATTCTCACAACACCAAATGAAGGAATATCTTTGGAAAGAATGGTGTAGAGACTGAAGCTGCTCTGGCAGCATGTCACGCACCAACACTTTACTTAAGACACCCGACATTGATTTTTCTCCTTTCATTTATCACCCAGTTGTATGCAATTAATGGTTGGCTGCAGCCGTACAGCTCATCCATGACTTCATAATATGATCCAGCTTTAGATTTCTGTGTTGACAAAAAAATAAATAAAAAATGGAAGCACAGATAAGATACCACTTAATACTGAGCTAAATGTTGCTGATCAGGTCTTCAAATGGGTTATGATGGAATCCTTCTACAAGTCAGGGCATGGAGATGAAACCTGGAAGGACTCACTGTAACCGATATTTTACTAGACTACTACACAAGACTATGTAGAAAACATATAGTATGGGTATGAATTCAGAGTCTCACTTAAGAATTTGACAGCTTTAAGCCACAGCTGAGGTTTATCTTTGCAAACGTCGCCCAAGAGAATAAGTGAACAAGCATATTTCCTAAAATGTCAAACATCTCCTTTAAAGCACTTTTTTTTTTTTACAAAAAAAGCCACTTCATTTTAAAGTGGAAAATTGTGTTGGATGTTGTGTAAAAAGTATATTTTATTTAAATGGCTCTTTAACCATTTTTTGAGACCATGCATCTCTATTGGGAGAGGGTGCATCTACATTTGAGGAACAACAAAAAAAGAACAAATAAAAATCACACAATGTTCCTTAAGAAAAGAAAAAAAGAAATTAAGAAAAAAAGATTACATTCTGCATGCTGTACTAAAATGATGGCGATAAGGGCCAGGGGCGGCTCACAACACAGAGTTATCACATTTATGAGTTTACTCCAATGATGGCACAAGAAATGTCCCAGAAAATAATTACACCAGCACAAAAATATGTTGTCGAAATATGTTTTTTGTTTGTTTTTTTTTGCTGTTTGACAGCTTAAGATTTTCCAAAACTCCTCTTAATAAAATTCCCAACCAACAGACAGGTGGTGTAGTGTGTGATAGTGAGGGGAGGAGGCACGCACATCTACCCAAAGCAGAGGAATGTAGGCTCTGAATAGAAGGAGCAAACCGTTTGGCAGCATGGCTTCACTCCTCTTCTTTGCTTCCTTCTCTTTAGAAGAACCGTCCAGAGTACTGCCTCACACTGAAATAACAGACAAATAAAACGGTAAGGGTTCGTGATACATTTCAGAGATTTATTTTCCCAGGAAAACATGACATGAGCTGTTAACATCAGATGCTGCAAACTGTAAGACATTTTGCATGCGGGGTACAACTGTAGGTTAAAAAAACAACAAAAAAAAAAAACACTGTGTCAAGGTCAAAAAAATTAATTCTGCCTCAAAAGAGGCAATGACTGCTGAGACGAGCTCAGAAATGTGACAGTGTGAAAGTCTTCAAAGTGATATAGTGCTGAAAGAATCTGGCATAATAAAACAATACTTCAACATTTATCGACCAAATTTAACACATCATTTAATTTGCCAATTATTTTATCATTGTCAAATGTTCTAGTAGAAAAAAAAAATCTATATATCTATCTATATCTATATATATATATGAATATACAGTATATAATTTCCCACAGCCAAGGGTGACATCTTCAGTGTTTAAGTAGAAATACAAGTGTCAATTTTCCTATAAACAAAAATGTCAAATCATTATCAAAATAGCATCAGACTATTTTGTGTCAATCAACTAGACAATGAATGAACTAGTGTTTTCAGCTCCAGATTAATAAGAAACTTGGAAACAAATTATAAGACATTCTAATTTGTTTCATGGGAAACCCTAGCATTTTAATTAAAAGTGATAATGTGTCCTCTTGGTGTACTATCACTACTATATCCATGCACAAAACAGGAAAGGGTAAACTTATTTTATGTTTTCGCTGAGCTTATATTGGCATTCTTATTATAGTGGCTGTATGACTACTTTTCTTTTAGAAAGTCGTGTTCAGCCTACAAGTTAACCAGCTGCTGAATTGACTTTACTTGTAAGCCAACAAGCCATCAGCAGAGAGCACACTGCTGCAGTGGGAGGAGTTGATGAGTTGGTGAGAGAAGCACTTGCCTGTTCTGCAGCAGGTACTGGGCATTCTGGATCTGGTCCTGTGTTCCTGTGATGGTGATGATGCGGTCCTCAGAGCCCTCTAGTGGTTCATCAATCTTGATAGATGCCCCAGATTCGTGGCGGATCTGCTTGATCCTCTGGCCACCCTTCCCAATGATGGAGCCAGCCAACTGCAAAACAAATGGTTCCAGAAGTGAAAATGTCTCCTTTGTCCTTCTAATCTGTCAAAGTGGTGTGGGGGGTTTTCCTGCTCACAGATGCCCTTCTTACATCTTTAGGTATGGTGACTTGTGTTGTGATGACTGGGCCTCCGATATCGCTGTATGACCCTCTACCCCCTTGGAGGTGAGAGAGAACATGTAAGGTGATTTAGTCTTAAACTACAACAATATCATTCACAATCCTGTTAGGTTAGGAAACAAGACAGCGGGACAGTGACCATCTATCCCCACTCACCAGACTGAAAGCGCTCCCAGGAAGAATTGTTGTCTTTGAAGACAATGAAAATGCACCAGTGGGACAAAGACAGGAGATAGTATGATAGTAAACAAGTAACACAAGTGATTGGGCAACAAAAAAGTATTATTGCAATTCTTGATTTTTTATATATATATATATATATATATATATATATATATATATATATATAGAACAAATTGTCCAGAACATGTAGAAAATAAGGATAACATACAAAGACATTTCAGTTGTTGTGACCCATTGCTCCAAGTACAGGAGAAATCCAATATAATGTAATCAAAGGCCTTATCCACATGGAAACACAGCATTCACTATACAATCTTTTTTTGTTGTCCTTTGAATAAATGTCTTCATACTCACAGAAACCCCGCCCCTAAATGATCCTAACAACTGCAGTATATATGCCAGGCCTATACTTGGCACTGTAATACTGCCACAGAAATACGCCGTGCATAAAACTTGTGTTCTGTGTTCAAACCCCAAACACAGCGACAATAAAGGCGGCAACAGCAAATGCAGGAGCAACAGCAAGAGAGAGGCGGGGCTATGATATCATTGTTTTCCTCAAAGTTCTGAATCTGTTGTATACACGAAAACACAAGGGTGGCTTTTTGGTGAGATTTTTTTCACTCTGGGACCCATTTTCAAAAATAGCATTTTAGGGCTGCCAAAAAGCTGGTTCCATATGGACAAAACGCCAACAAAACATTTTCAGAATTCTCCTGAACTCGTTCTCATGAGTACAGTACCCTAACTTGCTTCTACACTTTGGTTTGATTTAACCAAATTCATTTCACCAAATTCACTCTCTTCATAAGACCAGAGTTAAAAAACGATGATGGCCCAAAAAAATACAATGAAAAAAAATACCTAAATTAAGAAAAAACATGACAGGGTTCCTTTTCATTTAATAAAATGTAGATCTGTGTTGGCTTAATATAAATAACACTCACCATATCCGCCTCCACTCTGCATTTCAAGATTGATTGAGAGGGGGAGAACAGATAAAATACAAAACTGTTATATCACAATAATAAAAACATGTTGTGATAACTACACACAATAATAAGCCACAAGTTCTGTATATATTCTATGAGATTACAAACAACCTGTCTTATACTAGATAGGAGAATTCATTCTTGTATCCACAACATCCTGAATTATGTGAGGCGTGCACACACACACACACACACACACACACACACACACACACACACACACACACACACACACACACACACACACACACACACACACACACACACACACACACACACACACACACACACACACACACACACACACACACACACACACACACACACACACACACACACACACAGCGAGGTGCTGGAAGTGCTCCATAAGAATGTGAGTCAGTACTAATTCCACAGCATTAGGCAATTCATGCACATTTTTCAGCGAGGTTCATGCTTCAAATATCACATTCCACTTTATCTGAAATGTGCATTGTTGGGTTTAATCTGAAGCCTGCATGCCACTCAAACAACCTGAAGTAATGTTAGGGGCCACGTGGAGATTAAAAACAGCATGAGAGAGATTTCAGATTGCCATGAGAGGACGAAGATAATGGAAAGTTCAATGTAAAAGATAAATGTTGTGAAGGAAGATTACAGAGACCACTTTCTCAGCCTTTTGGACCACGCTGTCCATTGTCGCACTATTTTACACTAAAACAGCCAAAGGCAGACAATTCAACTTCATAACTGGGTCAAAATATCAAACTTATTTAGTGCCAGTAATTTAGGGTTATTTAGAACTTTAACAATCTGGGATATGACTCTTTTTTGAGACATGGCTCCTCACAGAGCTAATTTTAACAAAGTAATTGCTCAGATTTAGGACATCCTTATGCACAGTAATAATTTGTGTGAACCCATAAAGTCATCTTCTAATTAAGGGTAATTGGAATGTATTAGAACAAGGTCAAGGCCCCAGCAATTCTAAATAAATAGACCATCATTTTTAAAAATCCCATTTTTGAGAATTGTTTTGAGTTAACCAAGCATGTCAAAACTTGGCAACCATTCGCAACCATGAGTGTGTGCTTTACACAAGATTACTGAATGAGAAACTTTGATGTTTTTGCTCTATTTATGCACACGCCATGTTTGTCCTTAAATCTCAGGAAATCAACGACACCCCTTGGTGTTTATCTAATTAAATGTATTCTTCATCTTCCGATTGGAAGTGTTTGTTCAGGAACTGCTTTGGTCTAAGCTCAAGTTCATTTGCTAGCCTGGTGGATCTCTGGACTACGTACTCAGCTGCTCTGCGGTAACCAAGGAGACAAGAGTTGCCAGGCAACATCAGGCCTCGATCAGTGTCTATGCACAGTGAAAAAAAAAAAAAATGGAAAAAAAAAGTCAGCACAGTGTCTGTGCCTCTGTGCTTGTACTTCACGTAGAAGAAGGAATTCCAATCATGTCCTCTGAAACATAATTCACAAACATCTACTAGAAAACTAAGAGGGTACAGCCACACACAGCACAGCTAAGCATTACAGCAGCACCTGTAAACACTCACCATGCTGTCATATCGGTCTCCTCCTCTGCTTCTTCTGTCACTACAAAACAAAAAATATGTCATTTTTCTTAATCTCTAGATGACACTTAACACCACACTGATTATTGGCATTTAGAAAGCAGTGAGTGTGAAAGGACATGCACAGTCCACTGATGAACTGTGATCAGACTCTGAATCAGGGCTAGTGGGTTGACAGTCTGAGCAGAATTTAGTTGTTCTGAGTTGAGAGAAATTAAATTTACATTATGTTTTAAGTATTTATCCCTTTGTTTCTAATTTACCCCCTTTTACAAGTTCTTACACTTGAAACTACCTCAATATTCACGAGTTGCCTAATTAAATCCACAACAGTTTTGCACAGCCCAAATTCTCAATTTACTAAGTGCAATTTATCTGCCTAAGGAGATAAACTGAGTATGCACAGACACATGAAGATATTAAAACACTCAATCCATGGACATATACACATAACACACACTCAGCATTGCCAACATTAACCTGCCATACAACATTGCAGGTCATTTATTTTAAATATTATTTTGTAATCTGCTGTTTTTATTCAAACTCTAGTAAGGAATGGTATTCGTTCAACAACGTTTACAGCTTTTAATCTTTTGGTTGCTCATCTTCTACAATGGTTGGATTCCTTTTATCCTGCTCTACATTTGCAATGCAATTAACGGTGCCGTGTTTAATAACACACAGCTACTGTAAACTTGTTTACTCATAGAGATATGATGTGGCCTGGCGGTGTCACATTCAGAAACCAGTCAATAAATTTACCATTTAAGCTCATGGCATAGATAGGTAATCCCCTCAAAGTTTCTTTACCTGACCTAATCAACCTTGATTTGTCATTCAAGATTATTTGAAAACCAGCTTTTATATAATAACTGACAGTACAGAGCAACACACTGACCTTGGTCTGTCATCCATGCTGCTGTGGTAACTGCCATGTGAATACCTGTCACCCCTGCAAAGAAAGACAGACAACAAAACTGTAGTGGCCGTTAAAACCTACAGTATGGTTCATATCTTTCTAAACAAAGGAAAATTAACACATTATTTGCTTTGACTGCAATCAGACAAATGACCAGTAGGAACTTCTACTTATGATCACGATCATTAGTTAAGGTATACATCTACAACTGCTCATAGCACTTGTGTACCCAAAGCAAACCAACCACACCAAATACATCAAATTAAAACCAATAAGATGACAAAGCAACCCCTGTAAGTGGGCCCCTCCTCACCCTCCTCTTGGCGGCGGAGGCGGGGGAAGAGGCAGATTACGTGCGCGGCTGCCACCTCGCCCACCTCTGCTCAGCGGTGGTGGAGGACCGCGGCGAGGGCTTATGTCGTCATAGTCCCTTCTGGAAGGAGGCAAGGGTCTGTTTCCACGAACCGGGGGCATTCGCTCAAAGCCCCCACGCACTCGGATGGGGAACCCACCAATGGGTCGTCTGCCTCGCTCCTCAAATAACATGGTAAACCCTCCATAGTCGTACGTCTCGTCATAGAAGTTGGGGTCATACGGCTGAGCGCGACCTTTGATTGGTGCCTAAAAAAAATTAAGAGAAATGACATGAGGGAGAAAGACATTTAAAAGATCACATATTCTGCTATGCAGGAAATAAAACACTTTTTTTCACTTCTCAGATACAAGCTTCGATGAGAAAAATCACCAGACTGCATAAACAATGTTCAGGGTTTTAGCAGATCTCAGGGATGTTAACTACCTCAGACACCAGCTCCAGGATAACTTTGATACATTCAATGACACGTTCCGGCTTTCCTCCCACCAAGACGACTCTGTCGGTGGAGTGTGGACAGCACTCCTGGAATAACTTGATGGTGGTCTGGGTGTTCTGGCACAGAAACATGAATATGTTACAATATATTTTTGGTTCTTGAGCCATCAAAAATGCAAACTTCTCTTCAAGTCCTTATCATATCACTCAAGGGGCGCCACTCACATCCACATATGAACGCGTTTCCACTGAAAATAAGCGGTTATGGTGGCTCTTGTCATCATGTTGATTGGCATTTAGAGTAGCTAAATAAAACTGAATGGATGTTACAGCTACAACAAAAGAAAAAGTCAAGATTGAGGTTTATGAAGATGAAGATATTTCTTGGGTGAGGCCATATGTTTTTGAACAAAAACAAAATGCCGCAAAGCTGCTCAGGAGGAAGAGACCTGAGAAATGCAGGCTCATCCCCACAATGGAGTTTGGGTAGTATGTCAAGATCAAAAGAATCATACAGTGTTTGCTTGGATGCAAATGATTATACTGCCCCAAGGATAAGATGAGTCATCAAACAGCTCAAAAAGATTTGAGGACATTGCATCCTCTTAAACCCAATAGGACACTATTAGGCATGTAGGTGATAAATAAAGCAACATACATGTGATTAAAGTTGATTTTGATGCCATGGGGACTTTAAATACTTAGTCATTACCGCTATTGTTTGTTAGATCCATAGTTTTAAGTGTATCCCACATAATTACATCTTATCAGTGACTGATTGTGGTTCACAAACAGTCAATAATATATTTTACAAAACACAATCAGTTGTCTAGAAACCAACTATCAGTGCAGAGCATCGTGTAGGAGCTTGAGCTCATCTGGACTCTGTCTTACCTCTCTCAGCTCCTTTATCTTGGCACCTTTCACCCCAATGATGCCCCCTGCCAAGCTCTGATGGATTAGCAGGCGAAGTTCACAGTCAAAATCAATCCCACTGTAATGCTGGTACTAGAGAAAATGCAACACAGTACAAGAGTAAATAACACATACATGTAGTATTTCTCATTGTGTTGATGAAAATTGCAGGTTTCTGGTTATATTTCTGTGTATTTTATTTTGACCAAAGCACACATTTATCCTACTTTCATCCTGGGTCCAACAAATACTAAATAAGATACTTGCCAAAAAGTATTTTCTTTAAATTCGGTTTTGTTCGCATCTATATTTACAAAGTGTAGTCGTCACTGCTATGTTTCTTACTGCACTACTACCACAAGATTGTAATCAGGGGAAACACTATGAGACAAAAAGTATGACATGAACTGTGCTGCTGATAAGCATGCACTTTTGTTTGTGGAGGACACACAAACAATGGCCCCTTTTACGCCAGTGTGAACCAAACCACTTCCAAAAGGTAAACCTCCACAGGGTTACTTAAAGGCTTGAGTAAGACTGCATTACATAGTGAGGTTCATGTTTCGCACATTTATGACATTGCTTTCTTCTTTTAACAAGTTGCACGTTTCAAAATACAAAGTCACAATTCATCACCGTGGCTCACCTCCTCTAGAGTTGGTATGATTTTCAGCAGAATTTCTCCAATAATGTCGATGTTGGCGTTCACACTCAAAATCCTATCAGGAACCATTTTGGCCCCAAAAGCAAGCAAGACATCATAAGAGGGATAAAGAGTAGAGCACAAAACAAAACCTGACAAAAAAAAAAGAATACATGTGAAACAGTCCTGTGAACAGTTAAAGAGAGACTTACAAAACATTTATAAATCAAAATGTTAATACTGTACACCAAGTACAACATTTCCCCAATGCCGACATGCTCTCAATTCAACATTAACTTTAAATACAACACTGTTCAGTACTTGTAATAACATGTGTCAAAAATGAAGTGATCAGATCACTCAGGACAGATGTTACAACCAGGTCTGAACAGAAGTCTTTTTGAGGAAGGTCAGTTTCAGAACGGCTCAAATTAATGTGAAACTGGCCACACAGATATGGGAGATATCTAAAACCATCTCGTCACCAGCAAGTTGAAGAAAAGGAATATAAACTTATAAAAACATTCCATGACCACTGCACAACCAGCACACCTTCATTGTAACCAGGTGGGTTTCGGAGAGAAGGGAGAGGTGGGGAGGAGAGGGCTTGGGGCTGAGGTGAGGAAAAGACGAGGTGGGCAGTAGAAAACAGAGCAGAGGGGTTGACGTGGGGAAGGAAATGTAAGTGATCACCAACTAATCTCTGGCACAGGACAAGAGCAAGGTGGGAGTGGGGGGTGGGGGGTTATGAAAGGTTTGGCAGGCAGCTTTGGGCTGATGTGGCCTGAGAGAAGTTTAACAGAAGGGATGCAGCACAATGAAATAAAGAGACAACATTAATGACTGACAGGGTGGGGGGGGGGGGGGGGGGCACGGAGCCTCCAGACATGAGTCAGTGCTCTCTCAGAGAGTATGGACAGTGATGCTGAGAAAAAGTGGGGTAGGGGTAGGAGGAGAAGGTGGGGAGTGGGGGTCAGGAGAAAAGGGGGCCAGGTGAGCCACAGAGGACAGAGCAAGAAAAACATGTCTGCTTTCCACAAGTTCAATGGTAAAATTAAACGTCACAGCAAGGAAAATAAACATCCAATAGCTGTGCTGCTAACCGTAAAATGCCAATTATTTGGTAGTGGGTTGTCAGTGATTCTCAGCATGGACAATCAAGTGTCATGACATAAAGTCCAACTCAATGGAGATGCTTAAAATGGACAGAAAAATCAAAAGGAACAATACATGTCTCTTACAAGTGGAGGAGGGGGTGTTTGGGGGTGGGGAGTATACTGTCATGTATATAGAGATGTTAAAATGAAACAGAAGGCAGGTTATCAAAGACATGTGTTTCACTGTTCTAATCAGGCAGTGAGGCAATAACTGGTGGGACATACCGCTCTGGGCCACTGCTGTCTGGGACTGATACACTGGCATTGTACTGCATGGGCCGAGGTGGTGGTGGTGATGGTTGTGGTGGTGGTTGTGGTGGAGGAGGTTGGCATTGGGCGGGGGCATTCAATCACAAGATGTCAAGTAAGGCGCCCGTTAAAGGAGGGGCACGGTTTATGGGCGGGGCCAACCGGGAGTGTCAGGTGGGCGGGCATGGCGTTCAGGGGCGGGCGGAGGTTGGGCCAGCGTCAAGGTGGGCAACGCAGGAGGGGCATGTCGATCCAGTACATGGGCAACAGAGGAAGGTGGCCAAAAATAAAAACAAAAAAAAGTAAAGGAGAAGGGAAGAGGGGGAGAAGGAATACATTTTAATTGAATACACGCTAAACTTTTTCCCAAAAGAGAAAGTGAAAGATTTGAAACTGTGGTGAGTAAAGAACAACAGGAGGTGTGACCTGGACATAGAAAAATTTAATAAACAGTCTGGAGCACTACCGAGATTCATGTCCATGACAATGACCACTCTGTATTTCACTTCAAGGTCAAAAGCAGCACTGGGAAGGGAAGTGGAATCAGGCTCAAATCAGGCAACTCAAAAGAAGACTGGAAACCAAAATCCAACATATCTGTCTGAGGACGTGTTTATTGTTTATCGACAAGTCATGATGTAAATTTATTAAAAACCTGCTTGCAAGAAATCTGGAACTGAATCTGTGGAAATCTGATGAATAAGGGTTTGGAATGATTTAGAATTTTGATTATTTTATTTAATATCTACACACAGCATTTTAATAACACAGCTGCCTCTTATGTTCAACATGACTCTGCAACATAAGAGGCATTAGCAAAAGAAATTTTCTCCGCAGCTGAAGAAATGTTAGCAGCATTTCATCCGTTACTCACGTCTGTGCGCAGGGCTTTTATGTTCTTCCCACCCTTTCCAATAACAGCACCAGCATTCTGTTCAGAGAGAGAATTTCCTTATAAAATCTCTTTTGATCAATAAAAAAATAGCAAAAACAGAAGATAATAGTCAGACAACTAATTTGTCCCCATTTACAGGTAAAATGCCTTTACTTTGCTCTGAAGCAGCACACGGAGCTCCACCATCTCATCTGCATTGCGTGAGCGTTTGAAGGCCTGCTCCTCATCCATGTCCTCAGCTGGGCGTTTACCTGAGAGAGAAAACAATTCTTTCAATACAAGGAATTCATTGCGTACAACCTAAATCCTAAGAGACCTTTAAGACCACCTGGGCAGAGCTGAACAGTTTCCAAATTTGGCACCCTAGCATGGCTGCATATAAAAATGAAACTATGGCACGAGAGTATAAAATGGTAAAGGTAACATAGTCAGCTACTGTATATAACTGCAGCCACTAAACGGTTAAATAAACCAGAAAAAATACAAACACGCATTGAGTGCAAGGTCTACAGAATGTTCCATCCCTAAGAATGATTTTCATTTAGAAGCCAACTGTTTCCTGGAGTATTTCCAGCACCATGTACTCTTCCTGGATTAAAACACTGGCAGATCTGCTCAGGGCCCACAGAACAGCAGTATCTTGGATAGGAGAATCCCTCAACCATCTGACATGTCCATGTGCTATGAAGAGGAAGCCAGGTCTTTTCAAATTTTTTTTTCTCCCTTAAAAGCCGATTTATTTTTACACCCTTCATTTCAAGTTGGAGGTATAAACAGGATAATATAATTTTCCAGGTAGTGCATGAGCTCATTCCTGTGTTTTACATTATAGTTATGAATGCCCGTTTTTGTTTCTTTGTCACAATGGAAGATATGTAAGATCTTACTGTTAGTGTCACTGTTGCTGAATGTGATGTCGTCGTCCTGCTGATCTATTTTCACATCCATTGTCTTGCACCTGCAGGGCAATGCAAACAGGCTTCTCTCCCTGGATCTGCTGAAAGAGGGGGCAATAAGACAATCGACCGGGGTGATTAAACTTGCTGTCTACCACCACACAATTAGGGTTGGGTACCAACTCTTTGAAAAGCACAAACCAAATTAAGTTCATAAGGAGTACCTATACGATTTTGGTATGACAAAGTACCAAAATAAGGTCACTTTAGGTACCTGCACATGCAGACATACACACATTTCATGTCACAGTTGTCCCTATATCCAATAATACATTTCAAATCCAATCAGGCCAATAATATTACACATCCCTATGAGCTTGAAAGCATTTTCAAGTCACTTAATTGAAATATTAACAATTTCCCCCCTTTACAGTTATCCTAATGATAGAAACTGTCCTCAATCAACATAGAGCCTTTTTAATCGCGATTAAATCGTATATCGTACCACCCACATGCAGAGCTCAGTGCTTGCTGCAAAAACAATCTGTACCTGTGCAAACATCACTCCTGCACTCAGGCCTTGCTCAACTTTAACGGGGATTCTCTTGCATAGCCTGGGAAATAGCAGCCCCCATTTTAACCACTATGAGCAGCTACATTCTCATTTTAATGAGATTGCCCGGATAACACGCACTGTTGAACGCGTTAATGAAGTTCATTGCGCACTCTAACAGGTTATATCCAAGCCTGTATTCTCGTAGGCTACTGCGCAGCGAAATTAAGAATTAAGGGTTAGGGTAGAGAAAGCAAAGTGCGCAATGTCCTCCACGTTACAGGAAACGTGTTTGTCAGCGAGGTTAGCTAGGGTTGCTAAGTTGACATAAGATATACTTTGCTATGCTAAGAGCTCTGCTTGGTTAGCAACTGTCTGCTCCACGCGAGGCGTGTCTATCAGCCTCAGTGTACACGTTGCGACCGTATAACAGTCACTGTCGAGCAATAACACGGACACGAACGAGCCAGCTTTGCTTCTTCGTGACAGCGACGGCAGCTGCGTCTATCATACCGTAGCTAGCAAACACAGGCCACATGACACGGTGGTCGACGACAGAGACATGATGAAGACAGACCTGCAGTTCAGCCGCAGTCACTGCGCTCCACCACGGTTTTTCTCGCCCTCAAATATGTGCACGTTTCAGCATGAAGAGCAGACACCAACCACTGCTTGGGTGAGCTCGATTCGCTCTACTCTCGCGCAGGGGTTCGCTTCTTTTGGCTGTCGAGTCGGCACACGCGGGCGGGGCTAAGACAAGTGCAAGTCACCGGAGCGGGTTGACGTGACTGCAAGGCTAAGCAGAACAATTTGACAAACGCTCCCTGTGTTTGGGGAGTTGTTGTCCCGGGTGAAGGCTCACAGGCAGCTGCCCCGCCTCCTCCGGCAGACTCCTTCATCTGCCTCCAACAGCCATTAAGGAACAAAAAAAAACAAAAGTTGTATGCATTCCTGAGCTGTTCCCCCAGTTACACGTATTAACAGTTTTAATCTGTTGTAGCAGATGACGAGGGACCATCTGCCGGTTGTGCTCATATTGGAATTATGGTAAATTTGTGCCTCCTGATAATGTGGGGTTAGGTTGCTATAAAGTAAATTGCTCTTCACAGGTCAGTTCAAATCACTTTTTTTAATCTATTCTGTATGTGCCCATAAAGGCAAACCCGCCAAGTCAAAACAACCTTGTTCAAAGATGTTCGAAGGTCACAGGAGAGACTGAGGACCAGGTCAACATGAGTAAAAATAAATAAATAATCCATATTTATCTGTGGTGGATTTTGATGAAGTGCAAGTCCAGTCATGTCCTCAAATGAAATGATCTAATGTGCACAGATAAAAAATATACACACAGCTGAGATAACAACGCTGAGAGATACACTACATTTTCAGCATATACTGTATGTAACAATACACATCATGCACCGCCCATCAATTAATAAGTCATAATTTATCTGATTTATGGGTCAACAAAGGGCTTGCACAATATGTCAATATACATTGTTATTAACTTGGATGTCATTTAAAATGATGATATTATACATTTTACTCTTATTATTGTACAAGTATCTGTTTTATCTGCCAGTGATTTAAATGTTTCCTCTGAAATAAATACAGTTTTGTTTGAACCGGAGTTATTGTTTGATCAGAGTAAGTAAACCTAAACTCACTGAGAGGCGGTGGATAGTATGGGTTGGAGGTGGATCGGTGGGCTGAGTCACAGCTGCCTCACTCCAGGCAAGGTTCAAGACAAGTCTGCCACCAACTGGTTTCCTGGAGTGCTGGGAACAGAGATGGAGCAGTTTCAGAGTTTTGATGATGCAGATGAGGCACCCAACTCAATGCAAGAGAGGTTCAGTAAAGACATCACGTAGACTTCAAGATGAAATTATCAGGAGATACATTTTAAGAACTGATTTACAATTCAATTTAATGAACAACATATGCTTTGAATTCACAAATTATTTCCCCCCCATCTTCAAAAGAAAGTACTTGTGGACCCTGTGGATGTGGGTGAAAAAATTATAAAGCCATAAAAGCACATTGGCTAATCCAGAGCCTCAATCTCACTGCTGCACCCCCCCATTTGTTTTTTTTATAAAAAGCAACAAGCCAGAATTTTGTCCATACTTTAATCAGTTTTAAACATCCCCTCTCTTGTAGTTTTATCATGCTCCTTCAGATATAGGCAAGGATCTATTGCAAAATAAAGAGCTTGCTTTCCCTCTCCTCCACTGTGATGTTACCATGGAGACAGATATAATTCAGTTCTTGATGTTTCTCATAAAAAAAAAAAGAAGCCTGCGTACATATTTTCATCTGCAACCATAGCGACACTTGACATTGTCCCCGCTATTTGTAAAAGGCAAGTCACCATAGCGACACTAACCATCCAGGCTGTGTCATAGATCATGTGTCCTCACTAATATTTCTCCTCCTCATTATGGATGATTTTTTTTTTTAGGAATCCACCGATTTTTCATTCAATTATTATCATTAAAATGTATATTTATTTATTGCTTTTAATTGATCAGGATTTTTCTGACAGAAATGTGTTTATTTATTTAAGTAGTAATGTGTAAATACACCACATTATGGCCATCTACAGGACAAGAACAGAGCAAGAAATCACCACAATATCAACAAATACAATATAGTAACATAATGATATAATATATCATATAATATATCCATATTATATGTATTAATATTAGTATTATTGATGTGACCCTCTGTTCCACTGAGTCAATTTTACACATTATTACAGGGTCACAGTGGTTTGTGATGCAGATAAAGTGTGTGTGTGTTAAATAATATATAAATGTAAAAACAATTTGGTTAAATGCATGTTGAAATGAAAAAAAAAAAAAAAAAGGCTGAACAGAGTCTGTGCTCCTACAGGCTATCATGCTCTGATCGGTGACTGGAGTGAGACCCATTTGAAGCTTGCAGACATAGTATATAGGTAATTATTTTTCATAGATGCACTCGTCTTGTGCGTCAACCGTACGTCACACTATAGGCCATAATGGCCACAACCGTGCAACAGTGCTGGTGCTTTCATCACATGCATGGCTCCAGGGTTTAACTACAACACAGGAGAGTGTACATCCATTATTATTATTATTATTGTTGTTGTTGTTGTTGTTGTTGTTGTCGTCGACAACAAACAGGACACTTGACCCTCACAGCTGGGCACATGTGCAGCCTCATCCAAGCAGCTGCAGCTGGTGTTTATATGGGTTTTTTTGTTGCACATGAACCAAACATTAAAAATATAAAATGTTATAAATGACTGTCCAAAGGTGCCATAGAGATTCTCTCCCATTTAAACCCCCCCTCTCAGTCCCAGTGATGTGGGGAGATGCGCTCGTCCTCGTCGATAATCGATAGACGGATGCAGGTATAGCCTTTCCTTCCTCCCTACACACGCAGCAGCATCACCACGCATCCTTACTCCACTGTGCAGTCTCTCTTCTTCTCCTCCTCTCCATCACCACCACCACCACACTCATGAGAGAGAGAGACACACACACAGAAAAAAACAAAAAGAAAAAAGAAAACGCTGGAGTGGCGGCCTTGACTATTGATCTCTAAACATCTGGAACACCTCATATTTGTTTTACAAGGCAGAGGCGGACAGTCTGGGACTGAGACACAGGGAGTGAGACAGCAGCGGCAGCAGCAGCAGCAGCAGCAGGACGGAGCACTTGACACCTTTGCTTCACGGCATCGATATGCAGTAGTGTGATAGCAGCTCTGCGGAGACGGGAAGGCCAGTCCATGGCATCTTGATATTAAAACCGTGGGCTGTGCGCATTCCTCACCGACGGCGTCGAAAGGATTATTACCTTGGTCAGATAAACGGCGGCAAACGAGGAGAGGAGGGACACACACACACACGCGCGCACACACAACACATCTTACCACTAAATTACATTTGACCAGATTCTGTGTTGGGAGGTTTGGTGGGATATCATTGGACCTGCGATGGACTCCAGCGCGGGGGAATATGGCATGGCTCGTCTTGGATTGTTTTTGGTTTTTTTCACGGGGCTGTGGAGATTTAGCGATGCGTGCCCCGCATCGTGCACTTGCAGCATCTCAAGGATTGTTTGTATTGATTCCGAACCAGGGATCGAGGATTTCCCCATGCTCACGTTAGATGACATGGAAAACATCACCGAGATGTAAGTGTGCGAACACGGTCGTGCAGACAGCCCATGGACTTATTAGGATGCAGTGCGTAAAAAGGAGCACCTGCGACGGCTCGCAATAATACACGAAGGCTGTTATTATTGTTAGGATCGTGAGCTACTACCAATCAAACTAGTAATAATAACGTATGAATAACAGCAGGACTGGTTTGATTGTCCTTCATGGTCAACATGTCTGCGGCTCTTAATGTCAAACACCAAAAAAAAATGATATTTACATGCAAGGTTTGGGTTTGTCAGATCATGCAGCCAAGTATGTGTGTGTATGTGGCGGGGATTGCGTGTGCCACTAACGACGTCCGTGTGTGTGTGTGTGTGTGTGTGTGCGCGTAATGGTGGCGAGAGTGTGCGTCAGGCTCATTTGGATTAGTCGGTGTTTCCTTTACAAAAACAGCTCCAGAGGTAGTGAGCATGGAGTAAATGTTCAGGCCCAGCGCAGACTCTGAGGTGTTGATTCGGCTTTTTTGGGGCGGCGTGATGTGAAAGAGACTCGCTAATATTTCACGATGACCAAATTGCTGCCACATTACACATCGGTTTGTATCAAGCCGGTGATAGGCTGTACCCATAGCCTTATCTGCGTCAGTGTGTGTGTGTGTGTAGGGAGGCCTGATGTGCCGGAGTACACCTGGTACAACCCTGCACACACACACACACACACACACACACACACAGCAGCCACACATCTTCATCGCATCTGCCCACTGTGGAGGCGAGAGTGGGTGAGCTGACTGAGGGAGACAGACTCTATAGTTGGCAGAGCAACCTGTCATGGATGTTTACTGTGCGTCCACATGATTATGCTGCATTTTTTTTTACAATCCAAAGGAATTAGCACACAGGAGAGTGTGACTCTTTATTCACTTTGTCTGAAGGGACATCCTTTAAGGAGCAGGTTTGAGACAATAATGCATCCAGCAAATATCACATTTGACATTTGACATAGGAAACTTTTGGAATAAGGCCAGAACTTCTGAAGCAGCACAGAGCCTTCAGACTGCTGGAGATGCTTTAATACATTTACAGTGTTTGTGTTTTAAAAGTATATGAAGGTGTCTTGAATATTGTCTTATTAAACAGAAAGAAATATATCATCTTTAGCAAAAGTCTAGATAACTCACTCACTAGATATATGTATATATATATATATATATATATATATATAGATATACTGTATATATAAATATATAAATATTATGGACATTAACAACAACAATACAAAACTAAAAAAAACAAATCCCCATATATATGTATGTTGACATAGGAAATGACGCTGTCTACTAAATAATAAAAAAGACAGACATTTACTTCTAGTTTTTATGAAAGTTATAAACAAAATTGGCCCCTTTGCTCTGTGGGCTTATTTAAGCTTGTTTAAAGACAGTGATTTAACTGACCATCAGTGCATCTGACTGCTGTTTCTTCTGCATTGTCTCCACAGATTCATTGCTAATCAGAACAGACTGTTTGACATTAACGACAACAGTCTGAGGCACTACATAAACCTCAGAAACCTGTGAGTACCATCCTGTGTTTTCCAGTGTTTTACATGCACGTTTCCGTAAAAACAATAGTTATGACTCTTCACTTTTACTTATAACAGAACAGTGACGAGGACGAGACTGACGTCAATATCACCAGATGCATTTTTTAATAATACAAGACTTCAATATGTGTAAGAAGCTTCTTTTCTTTCTTTTTTATTACTTGAATGTTTTGATGTACACAGGAGTTGCCTTGTTTGAATTATTCATTTATTTTTATTTTATTATCTCTCTTGCTTTTAGAAATCTCAGACACAATAATCTATCAATATTGTCTTGGAGAACATTTCAGAACTTCAACACAACATTGCCGTAAGTATCACATGCAGTAATGGCTATAATATTCAGTCAATACAGCTCTCTCTCTCTCTCTAAGACAAAGTCAGACAATGAAAATGACTTTTTTTCAGGCTCCTGCTGTTTGGAAACCCTCTGGATTGTATTTGTGAGAACCTGTGGATCAAATTGAGGCTCCAAGAAGAAGGCGACGGTCAGGAGCTGAGATGCACGGACGACAGAGGAGAGACGACGCCCTTTGCCACACTCACGCCGCCAGATTGTGGTAATGTGAAACCGAGTTAAAATAAGCAGCGATGTGCATCTGATAGTGCATGTCTCGTGAGGTGATCCTCTCTAGGGGGATCAGAAAAGAGAGGTCAAAGACGTAAAGGAGGAAACAAGTCTCACGTCTGACCAGATGACTCAAGTGTTTGTGACACAGACCGTCCGTTTGCTTGTGTCTCACAGTGGTTCCCATCGTGGATGTCACGCCAAAGATGGTGACCAAGATGCAGGGGAGTAACGTGAAGGCCGTGTGCACCGCCACAGGCTCCCCTCCTCCCGAGATCCTGTGGAACCTCGATATTCTCTCCACCCACCACGAGGTGAGCCCACTCTGAGTTGTGTCTTCTACAGCGTCCAGCTCTTTAAGGGAAGTGACTCAGCCCGTTTTTAAAATGAAGGCTCTAATCTTCCCCTAAAGATTTACATCTTCACAAGAAATTAAAAGATTCAAGGCTGAGTGCCACAGTGGGACAAAGAGGAGGAGTCTTATCAAGAGATGGACCACGATACTGGGGTCTATTGATAATAATAACAATATGACCGGCCTTAGCCTTAAACACACAAAAAAATCATTTGAAACTTTACTGTTTGTCTTCAAAGCTCTTTGAAGACAAACAGTTTAGCTCATCAATATATGCCAGACCTCCTAACCCCTCATTCAACTCCTAGGTCACTTAGCTCCTCCTCACAAGAGCTCATATGAGTCCCCGTCTCTCATAGTTTCCTCTTCTGTTGCTACCCCCCAAAAAAAAAACTGTGGAACAGTCGCCCAATTCCACACCGGGACGTCTCTCACTACTACTGACGTTTTTAAATCCAACTTTAAGTCTCATCCCTGCGATCTTGTTTTTAATCCCAGTGCTGTATGATTGTATGTCGTCTTGAATATATACATGCATCCATCTTCGACCGCAGGGGGGGAGGGCCCGCTGGTACCAATCCCAGCTGGCATATAGGGCAAAAAGGCAGGGTACACCTTGGACAGATCGCCAGTCCTTCACAGGGACACGGAGACAAACAACCACTCTCACACTCACACCTACAGTCAATTTAGAGTGTCTAATTTCCAAGGTCATTTATATATAATATAATATATATTATAATTATTATAATTTTAGGCTCTTGTCTAAGCACTTGAAACTCTGTTGGTCCAGACCTGAGAGTGTTGGGATTGCTACCGCGGATTCATGGCGGCAAAAAATGTCATCCTCCCTAAAGAGAAGCCAGGAACCTTGCTTAAAGTACATATAAATATGTACAAAAACAAACAGCTGATCCCCCTTTTCTCCATCCAAACACATTTTATCTGCCCCGCGGCAGAGTGCGTGTGAACGTATGCGTGGATGAATGTGCTCTCGTCGACGGTTAATGTCTGCGTGACCGTATGGAATTTCGTTAGGCTTTTCCTAATAATTTGACCGTTTTCACTGCGTAACGTCTTTATGTTAGATGTCGTTTTGCAAAGTGACCTTGAAAAAGAGACGGTCTTTCCCCCGTTTTAAATCAAACTGGTGACGACAACGATGATGATATAACAGGATTATTCTAAGGCTATAAAAACCAAACCCTTTCCAATTCAAAATGATAACACACTTATCTAAACACACTGATGGGTAGGAGCATATTCATTTTCTACCGATCAACCCTCCTAAATATTACACACTCGACCTTTAAATGTATTTGACTGTGTGAAATAACACGATTATCATTCATTAACAAATAAATATTGTCTATAAAATACAGTAATATTTAAATCATACTATTTAAGTTTACAAAAGTGGACGTCATCGTTCACGTTTTGTTTTTTCCCCCCACTGGTCTGATGAGGTTTGGTTGCTATACAGATTTGGGATTTTCTTTTGAAACAATTGTTTACCTTGCAATAAAATACATGAATAAACTCATGTAATATTACCTACAGAAGGTCTATGTTACTGTGCATTTAGTTTGTAATCCAGATCTTCAGAATCAGAATCAGAAAACTTTATTGTCATCTTGATCTGTGAGAAACAAGGAGCAGACTCTGAGTGCTTTATTTGAGTTCATTTAGTTATATAGTTTAGTTTGTGATCGATTGGAAAGTGGAAAAGGGAACTTAGCTTGTAACTGGAGGGGTTGCCAGTTCGAGTCCCCACCAGGTCAAAGGGCTGGGGTGTCCCTGAGCAAGGTACCCAACTCCCACGGCTCCCCGGGTGCCCAGGCGCTGCTCAGCGGCTGCTCACTGCGTCCTAATTCTAATAGGGGATAAAAGGTTAAATGCAGAGAAAGAATTTCCCTAAGGGATTAATAAAGTAAAAAAGAAATTGCATAAGAATAAAACAGAATGAAAGACATTAACAAACAGAAATAAGAGTATATTTCTGTATAAACCAAAATCTCACTCTCAGTCATAATCCAGTATATGGTGGAGATTTGTTCTGACATGAATAGAACACACTGTGTGATGCACACGATGTCCTCTGTGCTTACAGATCGAACCAAAGGAAACAGAGAGCACCCTCACCTTGTCAGGCCTGTCTCCCGACGACAACGGCAGGGAGATCATATGCAGTGCCGAGAACATGGTCGGTCAGATGGAGGCCACCATTCACCTTAACATTCTCTGTAAGGCCTTCTCTGTTATAACTTAACTGTTAATGGTTTAGCATCATGGCATACATCTTTAAAAATGATATTTTCTGTGGAGGTCTGTCTCATTTCCTCTCAGATAATCTTATAAGTGCCATCTATTAGACTCTGTGTGTGTGTGTGTGTGTGTTTTTCCAGTAGAAGCAGGAGGCTCCTCAGTTTGTTATAATTTCTGTCTCTCTGCAAATCTTATTGACTCTCCATGTTTCCTGTTCATAACTCTTCCTCCCCGTGCCTTGCCTCACTCGTCTGCTTGTTTGGTACGACATTTCTCCTCATTCCCGTCTCTCATGTTTTCCTGTCAGTGTTCAAACGTTGTGTGATCCGTCTCTCCTCAGCTGCCCCCTGACCGCGTCTCCTCTTCAATCCCATAAATGTCTCTTTTCCTGCTTCCTCCTGGTGTTGATTTCCTATCATCCCGTGTTTACTCTTCCTCTACTGTTGCCTCTGTGTCAGTTGCCCCGACCATCCAGCAGCTGCTGGAGCCGGAGCAGAACCACCACTGGTGCATCCCCTTCAGCGTGACGGGGAACCCTAAGCCCGAGCTGCAGTGGTATCACAGGAACGTGACTCTCCAGGAGCAGGACTACATCCACACCCAGATCCACCTCTCCACTGAGAACGAGGACCACGGCTGCTTGCAGCTGGTCAACCCCACGCACATCCACAACGGCATGTACAAGCTGGTGGCGAAGAATGAGTATGGCCGGGACGAAAAGAAAGTCTTTGCCCAATTCATTGACCCACCTGAAATAGGTTGGAACGGTCTGTTTCTATTTTACAGCTGTTTATTTACTTACGAGTATGATTCAGTCCATTTTTCAAGCTAGTTTGTGTTTATGAGGGTGACAACTAACACAGATTTGTTTTTCGGTCTAACAGAAACAGATGACCCTCCAATCTGTAAGTAACGATTATCAATTATTAAAAAAAAAAAAAAAACAATGTAAATAATTGTGAATAATTATTATTTATAACTCTGATCTCTTCTTCCTCCTATGGCCTGTGACTGTATCTTTCTTCTGCCCAGATACGACCAGTACGTACATGGACTCAACTCAACTCCAGTCAGCAGTTACAGTCGTATGAGCTTTTGTTGACAACTGTTTTCTCTCTTCTTTTTTTTCCAGCTTCTCCACTCCCTCCGTTGGACGACAGTGTCGCTGTAAGTGATCATCGGCCGCGTTTACCGTCCAAAGCGTTGGTTTGTTGTGTGTCATGGTGGTGCCGCTCCTATAAAACAAATGTTCAACACATAACACTTTGTATTGACTCTCAATAGAGTGGATCTATGTGTGCTGTCTGAGTGCTTTCTCTAGTTATTTATTACATTTCGCATGGTCTGAAATGGATAAATTAAATCAAACTAAATTATTAAACATCTCCAAGATCTAACTTGGTAGCATATAGGCTCTTGGCCCCTGGTCGAAATCTTGGATCCACAGGTCGAAAACATGTAGGTAAGATGTTTTATTGTTGTTTTTGTTTCATTCCAGGTGTATGTGGTTGTGGGAATCGCAGGAGTTGCCTTGACCGGCTGTGTCCTGATGGTGATCATCCTGAAATATGGAAGAAACTCCAAGTTTGGTATTAAAGGTGAACAGATTTGCTAAAATGATATCCAATTTTGCATACCAATAGCGTCTTCCTATGGTTTTTCTCTCTCTCTGTGCTAAGCTCAGCTCAGTACCACAGCTACAGTCAATGTTATTCCTCAAAATGTGTTTATATCGAAACACATTTGATATAAAATCTTAAAGAAGGTGTTCGTAAACTGATTTTGTTACCATCAAATAGAGCCAGTGTAGCTCCATGTCAGTTAGGATAGATCTAAAAGTGGTATTAATCTCATCTAGTTCCTTACTAGACAGGAAATAAGTGTATTGTACACTGGCACATTTTAAAAATGGAGTTAAAAAGAACTTTAAATTAAAGTTGAAGCATTGATTTAAAGCTGAACTGCAGCCTCTGCTGTGTCAGTGTAAAAACTAGTACAGGAATGTGTTTAATGATGACGTGTGTGATTGTCTGATATCTTTTTATCATTAAACAATCACACAATTTTTGTCCCATTTCTCCCTCCAACTGTGCACCTTTACCTCCTTCCTCATTCTGTTTCCTCTCCATCTCCATCTCCTCCTCCCATTTGGCTCCCTAGGCTCCTCCTCAGTCATCAGTAATGACGATGACTCTGCCAGCCCTCTTCATCACGTCTCCAATGGCAACAACACCCCATCGTCCTCGGAGATGGGTCCAGACGCAGTGATCATTGGGATGACAAAGATTCCTGTCATTGAGAACCCACAGTACTTCCGTAACACCGGCAGCATGCTGAAATCTGACACGTGTGAGTTACCGCCCCGCTCAACAAATGCCTGGTAACCTGGACCTTTTCTGATAAATCCATGCAGGGATCACCGCTGGACGCCAGATTTATTGTCAGAGTGACTCCTCCTTGACGTGAACAGGACAGAGAACATACAGATAATGTTCAGAAACACAAGCTTGTTTAGAAGAGGCGCAGTGCGGCAGACTGAACCTAAATGTGTTTTCTTTTAGGTTTTTCGATTCATTGAAACACAATCGCCAGTGTTTTTGATCGTTTGAATAATTTATTTAGGTTTGCTCTTCAGAAACGTCCACTTTCGTTGTACTTTTCACCTTAAAATCAAAGAAATTCACTTATTCATTAGCAGCATACAAACATCAATTAGGTGGTTGGACATTTTAAGTGGCAAAGATACAGTAAGACATTATATGAAGGTTAACAAAGATATATTCTGAAAAGTCTTCACTCATATACTAATTGCCTGTAACAATCAATAATGCACATGTGACCTTGAGAGTGATTTGTCTGCTTGTGCGTTGAAAGTCGTGCAGCACATCAAGAGACACAACATCGTGCTGAAGCGGGAGCTGGGAGAGGGAGCCTTCGGGAAGGTCTTTCTCGCCGAGTGCTACAACCTGACGCCAGACCAGGAGAAGATTCACGTGGCAGTCAAGGTACCAAAAATAATCAATGCACTCGCGAATTCTCCCCGGCTGCATGTAGATCATGCTCCTCACCGTGTGTCTTCTCGCTTGTGCTCAGACTCTGAAAGAGGGCAGCGAGAGCGGCCGAGCGGACTTCTACAGGGAGGCCGAGCTCCTCACCAACCTGCAGCACGAACACATCGTCACCTTCTACGGAGTGTGCGTAGAGAGCGACCCACTCATCATGGTGTTTGAATACATGAAGCATGGTGACCTCAACAAGTTTCTCAGGTAGGAGACATCTGCATCATGTTTTGGCCCTTAGTCCTTTCAGCCCACAGTGTCCACGTCTACAATACATTGTCTCCTATATTGTGTAGTAACCAGACCGACTCACTCACTCTCACTCGTCCCCTGCCGCTTTATTCTCCACATGAGGGTCACGGGGGGCGTTGGTGCCAATCCCAGCTGACATAGGGCGAAAGGCAGGGTCACACCAGGTTGCCAGTCCATCACAGGGACACATAGAGACAAACAGCCATTCACTCTCACACTCACACCTAGGGTCAATTTAGTGTGTCCCCCACACACGGGGAGAACATGCAAACTCCATGCAGAAAGATTAGATTATTAAATTAAATCAGGCACGTCAAAAGTCCAGCCCGTGAGCCAATCATGACCCGCAGCTTTGGTTTTATAATCTATTATTTATGGACAGGGAGGGAATTGGCCTTGGACATGTGTCACCCCCAATAAGTCCTGGGTTTGAAACCCACCTGTAACAGCTATATGCACTCATCTTATATTATGTTATTTGACTCCAGATGTGAAAGAAAGGCATTTTTTTCACTCCTGTGTGGCTTAGATTTGGTTACATTTCCATTTAAAAATGATAATTGTGACAATGAAAATACATTTTTTTTTATCATTTGTATGTAAATGTTACTGTTCAAAAAGGGTTTGAAGTGACCATTGGCCACTTGGATGAATACTACTAATAATAATATTTAAAAATACCAGAGGTCATACAATACAACCACATTATATGGCTATGATTGGAAATTGAAATAGATATTTTAAGATATTTTTAGAAAACTAACTGTTGGTTTGCATTTATTTTTCACTGATAGATGATGAAGCCACAATCAGTATTATTGTCTTTGCCTAGAATAAAGACAGTTCTGTCCAAGACAATGACCTCTGAATACATTTTGTTTCGCTTAGAATAAAATCTGTTAGAGGAGTTGCAATTTATATATAAAGACTCTGTGGTCGATCACCTAGGACGTGTCTGTCTTGGGTAACCCTACCCACCTGGGCTACTAGGATCATTGGGACATGCAAACCCCTCCACCACGATAAGGTGGCGGCTCCAGGAGTGGGGGGGAAGGATAATACTGTCAGGGCTAAATTATAATTAATGTTCGTTTGGAGAGTAACTATGGATGTGGTGTGATGATGACAGAGGCACTGATGAAGAGTTTCTCCCTGCAGGTCCCATGGTCCTGATGCTGTGTTAATGGCAGACGGGCAACACAGCATCCTGGTGGAGCTGACCCAGTCCCAGATGCTGCACATTGCACAACAGATTGCTGCTGGCATGGTTTACCTGGCCTCCCAGCACTTTGTCCACAGAGACCTGGCAACCAGGAACTGCCTGGTGGGGGAGAACCTGATGGTCAAGATCGGAGACTTTGGCATGTCCAGAGATGTTTACAGCTCAGACTATTACAGAGTGAGTATTTTATGTTTTCGCTCACGTCACACTTGCTCTCTTGTCCTCGCACATGCGCATACGTTCAAGCGTTCATATTTCATAAACATACACAACATAAACAGCGTCATATAAAAACCGGAGGTACATGGCGGTGCTTAACGGCGCGTGTCATTATCCACTGAGAGAAGATTACACTCTCTTATAAGTGGCTGTTGATACAGCGGACAGTAGCTGTTTGAATAAAAATGTGTCATGCTGGGAAACCGATGGATTTATTCTTCAGCGCTTCCTCCTCCTCCTCCTCCCGAGTGTCTCAGATCCCAGTCTGAATTACACAGTGCCCTCTGCTGCCCAACGCGGGTCAGGAAATGAATGTGAGCACAGTCGCCTGCACAAGATACGATCGACATGAAAAGGGCCTGTCACCGTCTCCTGATATCAATCAGCAGAGGCATGAACATGAATGCTGTCTCATCGGCTGTGCTGCTGCAAATCAAAGGAAATCATAGTGATAAATTAGATCAGCTGAGAAAACCAGTGCAGTGGCATTGCATTACAGAGGATTAGCAACGAATAGAAGGAGCATTCCGTAGAAATGCTTTACAATGATGTTGTAAATGCCAGTAATATAATGACATAAAATGACAAAAGTCAGTTTTTAGCAGTTTTTATACTCATATACTTGGCTATAGCAGATTTTAGGTTAAGCATTATGGTTTGCAACAATTACAATAGCAGGTATGTTTACAATTATGCTGTGAGGCTAAAGAGTCTACAGTATAGGCTGTCAATAAGACTTCAATAAGGCCGTCAATAAGACTTCCTCGCACTGAAAAGTTGTGTAGAAAACCTCAGATATTCCATGTCTGTGTTGTTAGAGTTGTTATGATTAGAGACATCATGATTACATAACTCTATTTGGTATAAACCCTGACAGATGCTTGGTTGGAGATGGCGAATTCATGTAGGTGAGGTGATAAATATGACCTCCATTAAATGTATAATCAGATTTTAAACCATTTTTGTTGAATCTGTTATAGAAATTTAATGAACACTTTTTGGTTTGGTTTGTTTTATTTATCATGATGTTGCAATTAAAAATATTTAGGATCAAACTGCACAAACCATTTCAATATAGTGTTCATATCCAGAATAAATAACAAAATAACCCTCTCTGGTTTCTGACCTGAGTGACTGTTCTCTCCGTCTGCAGGTGGGCGGTCACACGATGCTGCCGATCCGCTGGATGCCCCCGGAGAGCATCATGTACAGGCGGTTCACCACGGAGAGTGACGTGTGGAGCCTGGGAGTGGTGCTGTGGGAGATCTTCACCTACGGCAAACAGCCCTGGTACCAGCTCTCCAACAACGAGGTCAGAGTCTGTCCTGAGACACACATTCACCCCCAGCTCAGTCACCTTCACTTAAAAACACAAGGACAGACACATATGATGATGGATTACATTACATGTCATTTAGCAGACTTACAATAAGTATCTGTATCTGTAAGTATGGATAGTGGCTTAATCTGGTCAAACTGTGGGACTTATCAAAACCAGCCCCCTAAACCACACTGCGAGACACCATTGCCAAGAAGGTATGGCAGGGTTGGGGGTGTGGGGATGAAGATGATGCATGAACACAACAGGAAGTCAGTTATAATTGTATTCATTTGATTCCTTACCTATCTGTTGCTGCCATCAGCTTTACCCTCTTTCCATTGAACCATTCAAACGCTGCAACATGGGGTTAAGTGTCTTGCTCAAGGACGCATATAGACTAGCAGAGCCAGGAATTGAACCCACAACCTTCCAGCTGAAAGACAACTCCCGCCTACCACTGAGCTACCATGGCTTGACCCTAACTCCTCGCTTTTTTGATACTTTTACTTTTTACTTCTAAAACTTAAGTACATTCACATCAGAAAATTTCTTTTGATACTTAAGTGCAGTAACTGTCATATACTTTAAGACTTTTACTTAAGTAATATTATAAAAAGTGACTTCAACTTCTACCAAAGTCATTTTCTGTTAAGATACTTACAAGACTGATGTTGACACGATGTTTCCACAAGTGATGTCCTGTGTGAACGCAGCATTACACTATTTGTTTGCTGCGTCCCACACCTGAACATAGGCTCTGTCAAGCAAAACTATCAGACCTGACTGAGGGAGCGTGTGCGTGCATTCACAGGCAGTGCATAGGTGGGCGAGGACAAGAAGCATTTATCTCAACAAACTGCTGAATGATGGTTTTTTGAGTAGTGGAATTCATTGTGTTTTCAGTCACACTCCAACCTGTTTGCAGCCATCTTGCTTTACTGGAGCAATGTTGCTGTTGTCTCCGTCCATCTTGACTTTGAATTAACTTCCTGTGTGCAGATAGAAAAAAGATTTTTGGAGCTGTGCCACGCTCAGCTGACAGCACACCCTGGACAGATCGCCAGTCCATCGCAGGGCCACACTTAGAGACAAACAACCATTCACTCTCACATTCACTGTGTTTTTTTCATTAATAATAACATAAAATGATAATACTGTCCCCCTGTGTCCTACAGGTGATTGAGTGCATCACCCAGGGTCGCGTGCTGCAGCGACCCCGCACCTGCCCGAAAGAGGTCTATGATCTGATGCTGGGTTGCTGGCAGAGGGAGCCCTACATGAGGCTGAACATCAAGGAGATCCACAGCATGCTCCAGAGCCTCGCCAAGGCCTCACCCGTGTACTTGGACATACTGGGCTGATGTGCCGGGTGTTCCTGTATGTACTTTGCGTGCATGTGTGCGTGCTGGGGCTTCGTACTACGTGTTGTGTGTGTTGGACGGAGAGGAGGAGGAGGAGAAGAAGCTTGCGTGACTGTGTGGGTGCGTCTGTGTACAGTACCTGGCTGTAAATGTTCCTGTAAATGCTCTCCGTGTCCTCATTACATCGACAAAAGCCTTAAAATTCTTTGTTGTTTTTTTTTTTTTTTTGCTTTTTTCTGTACCCATCCACAGTATTTGCCGATGCATGTTTCACAAGTGGAAACCAAAACGCGGAAAAGGATTCTGTCACTTTATCTAAATCACTAACACGTTCACACACACACACACACACACACACAGATGAAGAGAAAAAACTCGATAATCAGACACTGGCTGTTCTGTTTACATCCATACAATTAATGCTGTGAATGAAATCAACGTGTCCCTCCATGTTTGGACACAACGTAATTGTGAATTGAGCGTTGTCTTTTTCCTTTAGTTTTGTCAGCAGTGTCACATTTGTGTTATATATTCTACACAAATACGCAAACGTTCTCATAGATTCCTGTTACATATAATCTTGCTCAAGTCCACTGAACAATCTTTTAATGTAAGACCAGTGTTAAGGTAGTAAAAGGGCATACAGCGTTTATTTCATTTTTCTTTTTAAATAATGCTGTAATCATTTTCATACATTACACTAATTACACAAGGTCATCAGTATTCATTATTATGTGGAGTGTTGATCGCATGAAGTGTTCATTTGTTGTATCTAAAGCACAGAGAATGAGGACTCGATGGTGTGAAGCTGTGCCTGTCTTGGAGAAAAAAAAAGATGAGCACAGGTTGTTTGTTTTTTGAATTATTATTATTATTATTACTATTGTTATTATTATTATTATTATTATTTTTCATTCACCAGCAATGCCATTAGCAGATCTCTGTTGTTCGGTGGCCCATATCTGTAAGTGATGTGGTCGTGTGTGTGTGTGTGTGTGTGTTTCTTCAGAGGCGGGTTTTCTGATGTCGTGCGTGTGCTTGTTGGTGAGATTGTGTGTTTATGGTTTGACGACGGGTGTGACGATGAAGATGGGCTTCAGGAGTGTCATATTCATGTTTCGCGTCTAATTTGACGCACTGTGTACTGAGGTCCGAGGTTTCTGAGGCGGGTTTGTGCGGTTGTGCACGTGTTGGAGTCACGACCTGTTTAATTCATCTTTATTTCTAATCTTTACTCGACACAGTAGGCTAAGAGACCGCCGTAAAAAGGGTTAATTAAGAGTCTGATTGCTCTTAAAGTGTCCCAGGGGAGCTTCCATCTCTCTCTCAGCAGCCCCAGTCAGCGGCCGGGGTGGTATGTGATAAAGATCCTCACTCTGGGCGGCAGTGAAACACATCAGTAGACATTTCCAGGAAGACTTTAACATTTAGAAACTGGTTTTTAAACTGCAATCTGGTCAACATTTTACAAAAGTAATCATTGTGCTACGGCCATAACCCTGTATTAAAGGTGATTTATCAGGCCAATATCTGCACTTTTTTTTATTATTATTTCTATTTAAAATGTGCACTGAAGCGCAGTCACAAAATGCAGATTGAAGAGGGAGTTTATTTAAGTTATGCAAATGTTGTATACGATTTGTTAAACTGTTATCACTCATAGAATATTTAATCTTTGAAAATACATCTTCCCATTATAACATAATCATTTTAACAAAAATTGACTTTACACATTAGTTTGATCCAGCCACAGTGCTGTTAGAGCCTGATCAAACAACATGCTGCATGCTTATTGGCTCACTGACGCTGCTGAGAAATCCTCAGGTACCAAAAACTGGATATTGAATGATAACATTTCTTCGATATTGGGCGATTGAGAGGAAGTTCGATACTTAGTCGATACCACATAAGAGTGTATAACAATCATATAGAGGCATAAAGCAGTACAGGCATTATAATACGTTTGGTGAAGTGCACTTTGTAGCGTAACTCGAGCCCAAACGCACAACCCGACCACTCTCCTCGACCTCAGCTGCTTTTTTTTCATCCAGCCATGACTGAAGCAAGTAACTCAGACACCGTTTCCATGTTCTCATAGGAACAGTGCTGTACGACAACATGTGTGTGCTGTATATAAACTGCTGTGCATTCTGTACAGTTCTGATATTTGTCTATATGAATAGTAGGATATGTTTAATAGTATAATCTGTTCTAAGCAGGTATCATGTCAAAAGAAAACAAAACTGTGTGACATCTATTGAAGACAATGTGTTATGGGCCACTGGCAATACAAAAACTCTATGTAAATAGGATTTTCTTTGTGCTACATTGTAATAATTTCTTTGTGCTCGTTCATAATAGCGGTGAGAATACAATCCTTTTTTGGCAACTTTTTTGATCTGCGGAGGACTTTCTTTGAGCAATGTGGGGTTTTTTTTTCTCTGGAGAAAAAGAAACAAACAAAAAAAACAAACGATCTCCTTTTTTTCCTCTCCACTGTGATGGGGAGCTTACGCAGAGGCTGTGTGAGACACTGCCTGTCTGTAGGAGGAGCATAGACTCTGGTTCTGATCCAACATCAGGACGCCTCCTAGCTGACAAGCATCTGAGCAGGTGTGTGGCCGACGGCACGGAGGTCAGCAGTCGCCTCCTGCCCAACCCCAGCACTCCACCTCTGACTGACTGTAGCCTATTTTGATCCTCTTTCAGATGAATAACTGTGACTTTGCATCATGATTAGTATATTATTTTGAATGTAATCTAGAAGGGTCGGGACCTTTTTTTTGAATGTAATCTGGGGGTGGGTGGCGGACAGGGGAGGTTGGGAAGGATTGAGAACTTTTTTTGTAAATATCTGGTAAAAGAAAAAAAAATATGACAAGTTTTCATTCTTGTGCAGATAACGGAAATTTTACTTACTATGTGAATACAAAGAGAGTGTGTGTTTATGTGTGTGAGGAAATGCTGTGTGTGTGTGTGTGTGCATTTGCACACGCGCCTGTATGCAAGTGTGGATGTGTGTACGAGTGTGTGTGTGCGCGCTCCTCTGGCCGATTTTAATCCTGCTTTAATCAGCCAGTTCTATCAATCAATTCAATGCTTTGTGCATCATGTGAGTAGCTTATCCACAATTAATGGAAATGTTCCTTGTGATACTGTGCATTTAATAAAGGTGGTATGTCTTACAATACATCTCGTGCCCTCACTCGGGTCAGATCCTGCGTGTTTTCATTCCCAGAGTTTAGATTTCTCTGTTATTTTCGGGGACACGGGCTGATCAGATCGATACCAGTCTGGTGTTCAATTACAGCGAGCACCTGCTCAGCATAAAAGTTTTGATTACAACTACTCAGATTAGGTTCTTTTTTTTTTTTTTAAATACCTCAGTCATGTCTTGAAGCAACAAGGGCCTTTCCTGTATGGAGTTTGCATGTTCTTCCTGTGTGCGTGGGTTTCGTCCGGGGTCTCTGGTTTCCTCCCACTGTCCAAAAACATGCAGATTAAGGGATTAGGCAAATGAAATCACTTGTGTCTAACTCTAATGACCTGAGGGCTGATGAGCGTCTATGATCTTAAAATTACAACACAATATTCCATGATGATATTTCACAGAATTTCAAAGTAAAATGCTTGTTTTTAAATATATAGCTAAATGATGCATACTTCATACTAACCACATATTTATGATGCTAAATATCATCCCATTAATATTTTTGCAAAAAATATTACGAGCAAATGTATTTAGTATTATATTCTGTCTGTATTCCATCACCTCACTGGCAGCTGTGCCTCAGAGACAATTCAGCAATTCATGTCATAATAAAACTTAAGACTTAATATGTTCTTTTTGCAGAACTATAATAGTCATGACTCTATGGCTTTCCCCTCTTGTACAATAAAGTATATAAGTGTCTTGATTTGGGGCAGCCCATGGCCAAGTGGGAAGGGAACTTGGCTTGTAACTGGACGGTTTTGCTGGTTTGAGTACCACCAGGTCAAAGGGCAAAGGTACCCAACCCCCATTGCTGCTCAGTGGCTGCCCACTGCTCTATTCTAATTCTAGGAAGATTTCTAGTAAATTTAGGAATTTCCATATGGGGAATTAACAAAAAAATCAAACCAAGATAATTAAAACCAATTTCTTGATACCGCCCGCCAGTAGTAATCAGTAACGTTTCAAACTAATTATTTGTAAAAACCCATTTCACTGTCCAGTGGGTTTCAAATTGTGAAAACAAACCTTTCATCTGGAGTATTTGTTAAGTATTTGTACTTCTTATCACACTTTAGTTCCACCTCGACATGTTTGTAACACCCCCAACTTCAAATACTGACCCAATTAATAATCTGACGCTCAACACTGTCGTCTTAATCTGAACACATTCATCACATTTGACAGGATCGTCTCCTGGGGTGTGAGCGACAGTTCTTCTTCTACATTTCACTGTTGTCTTAGGTGGTGTGCTACTTCAGCCCAACATGTATCATGAGAGGAATCCCACATGGGCCTCATTTGTTTCTAACAATAACTTGTGTGGGAGTGACAAGGACAGCTGCTCTTACACACACAAGGACAACTGAGCAATGGTCAAAACTATTTCTCTGACCTGAGGAGAGGTTGAGCAAATTTTAAGTATCTTTTTTTTCTACTGTTCTAATAATAATAATAATATTAATAATAATAACAATGCTGTACCAATGAATTATTAGGGAAGTCTAGTCTGTGTAACATACCTTTTAGTGTAGTGCAGTTGTGGTTGTCCACAGGTGAGGACAGTTGCTGGGTTGATCCGAGGTCTGACTGACTGACATTACTCGTGTGTTAGTGCTGGACTATCTGCTGCTCTGTGACAGAAGAGATACATGCAACAATACAACAATGTCCCATTTTTGTTTATAAATAGATAAATACTTATCTACTCATGAATACATTTTGTTTGTCCATGCAAACTGTTAAGTAATTTAGTATTTACCTTTAACATGATGTACAATATTTTCTTGAATGTGTTTTCAGAACATAGCCTTTAATTAACCATATTTTAAAGTCATAAAATGTCATTTTATGTTTATAATAAGCTTTACAAAGGCATGGATGGATACTTTCTCCTGTGGGTGTCCAAACAAGAGGTTATATTATACTACATTAGTGTTTTCTTCGTGTTTATAAGGAACAACATAAAGTGTTGGATGCTAGTGAGACAAATGTTCCTCGAAGACATAAATATCTTTATGTGGCACCCTATTGCGACTGTGATCATGCCAGACAGACATTTGGAGAACCACAACAATCTCTCATTGTGCAAAAACTGTGATGATGTCTCGGGTTTCATCAAAAGCTGTGTGCAGTTTATATTTATTGTAATCTAAATTTACATTTTTCTTAAAAAACAAAACAAAAACAAACAAAAAAAAAACTGTCCGCCCATGTCTTGGAGCCATTATTATGAAAGTTAACGCACAAGTTCAATATACATCTCGTTGTATTTTACAAAGAGGGTAATAGTATAGGCATGAAGGTGGCATGAATCATTCCAAGGCTCAAAAAGAGGCAGAAGATAAACATGAATAAATAGAAAGTGCTAAACCTAGCAGAAAAAAAAGAACGATTTATCCTTAAACAAAAAAAAAAAAACAACCCAAAAACAAACAACAAAAAAACAACGTGGAAGAGTCTAAAGCTCCGGTTACCCACCAAAGAAAAATGATTAAAGCATCTAAAGCGTGTGGCTGAGGGTGAGCACTGAACATAAGCAGAGTGAAAATCAGAAAAGTGTGTGAAGGAAGAAGAAGAATGGGCAGCGCATCCGTACTCGTCTATAAATTAAAAAGCAAACCGCGTCCAAACGGCTCGTTACTAAATTTTAACACCTAAGAAAGATTTTAGAGGCAACGGTCTGTGTTCCTTCTGATGCACGTGGTCGTCGCTCATCAGCCGTCGACATGTTCAAACATTCCTCACAGAGAAAAGGCAAATCTGGAGCAGACACACACACACACAGTCTCTCTCACACACACACACACACACTGCAGCATTTCTTCAAAAGCTACTGCAGAACCTAACTCAAACCCATGTCCTCTTCATTATATATTAAGTCATTCAAAGAAAACCACTGAACCAACATTGTTTCGAGTTCAATTTCTGCCGTCAGTTTCTGCAAACTAATCAATTCTCAGTACTTAACCGTGTTTTGTGATAACCATTTAAAAACAGTTGAAACCTTTGGGATACTTTAAAAATAAAGGTTTTAATGACAAGGTCATTAAACGTCATGCACGCTGCAAATAACTGCATGCAGTAGTTATGGTAACCCATCCAAGCACTTTTTATTTATTAATAGTCATTAACACACACAGCAGCTTCATCAGAGGAGCCTACGCTCTCTTGACTTTTGAATGTGGAGTATTTCTTTTTTTTTTTTTTATGGAGAGCTGTTTGCATGTCACAGGAAGCAAAAGGTCTGCCACAGCTGCCTGTAACATTTACCTGATAAAGAAAAGAAAAGTTAGGTGGTTTGATTATCAACTTCATATATATTTTTATATATATATATATATTTATATATTTCTCTCCTCTCGCTCTCTCACTCAGTTGCAATTGCTCACTCATACATTTATCCCACTTGCTCTCATTTATTCTCGTTTACAATGTAACAAAAATGGTGACAGGCCTGAAATTACAATCACCGAAAACAAACTCAGAAAAGAGAGGGAGAGAAGAGGGGGAGGGAGGGAGAGAGAGAGAGAGAGAGAGAGAGAGGGGGGGGGGAGAGGGAGGGATGGAGGGCTGCTGCCATTTGCTGCCCATCACTGACAGTTGCAGCAGAGTGGACACAGTCTGCTTGATGCTCGGACATCAAAGAGGAGGCGGCGGAGGCTCCTTCCCTGTGGAGCGGCTCTCTCTAAGCTGGAGGTTCTCCAGCGCCACATCTAAAGGCATGATCTCCACACAGCCCATGGCTCCGAAGTCGGCGAAGTCTCGGCGCTCCTCCTCGTCGGAAGAGGAGCTCTCCTCGCGCATCAGTGTCGACAAAAGCAGCTCCTGGACAAACAGGCTGTGGTCGGCGCGCTCTCCTTCTAGGAATTGCCGCTCTGCTTCGGACATCTTAGGTTCATTCAACCTGAGGAAACGATTCACGGTTATTTTAAATTCAAGCTGAAAGATTTTTTAGTTCAACAGAAACTGATCTCACGGAATTACAGGGCATACAAAAATACCGATAGTCTAAAATATTGCAATAATTCCTCACATTGCTTCGACCAGCCACTAGTTGGCAGCAGGCCTTTAGCCATTTGACCCTATCCCTCCATTCCCTTTCAGTAGATAAGGAAAACTGTATATTGTTAATGTGTACAGGGTTATTTTTTTACTACAACTGTGTTCCTTCAAATAGTAAACAGATAAACAGATTAATAGACAGATAATAGATAATATATTGACATCACCTAGGGCTAAACAATGAATGTAAATTTTCTACATTGGCGCAATATTTCTTAAAGCCATGTGTGTCAAATGACCATTTTAGATTAAATATTGTCCTGACCTATACACAGCATATTATACAGATTGAGGAAAACAAAACAGTATTCATTTAAAATATTTTTTTCAAATGAAAATGAGAATAATAATGTAAAATTTACCATTCCCTCTGATATCACAAATCATATCACTATCAAAATTTCAGCCAAAATAAACCCAAACAACAAAATTGTTCAGCCCTATCATTCACCGCTGTATTGGAATATCTACTGTTGTAAGACATGGGTCATGAAATGTTGGGAGTATATGTTAAAGATATAAGTATCAAATGCATTAAAAGGTTATTTACAACTAACATATGAACTAGAAGTCATTATCATCATAGTTAAATTCTATTAGAAGTGAGTCACAATCAAGTTTCAGTATTTGAATGTGCATGAGGAACTAACCATAAAAGGGTATTTCTCCTGAATTTTTCCTTCTGTAACTGATACAATGAACTGAAACCAGTGGCCGGTCACACTCACCGTGCTAATAGGAACTGGGAGCTGTGGGACGAGGACGTGGGATTGCTTTCACCCACAGTGGCACTGTTAGCAGTTGCCGTGCTGGGTGGAGGGATGGTGGTGCCAGTGTTGCCCGGGTTGTTGCTGCGTCGCGTCGCATGGCGCCCCGTCTCCACTTGCTGCCGCGCCGCCTGAGCCTGCTGCCGCTCCAACTGCAGTTGCATCTGGAGCTGCTGGAGCTGCGAGGCTGAAGGCCCTGATGAGTTTATTTGCCCCCCTGCTGCACGTCGCACACCTGACAGCTGAGACAACAACTCTGCAGGAGGCACAACAAAAACAGGCTTCACTGTTGACCGTTTCTAAATAAGTCATGGTTTTAAAAGGCAATAGGAGATATATTGTGTGCAGTTGGATTAAAGGACAGCGGTGTACAAGGATTTGTTTGGATATGAAACTACAACATTTCTCCATGAGAACCTCCCAGGTCAATGATCAGTTTATAACTTTATTTCAGAGAATAAAAAGGCAATAAAACTTGACATACGTTTTGAAATGCAACACTCGATTTTGATCCTGGCAAACAGATTAATAACACACTTTGTACTTTGTAGCTTTTCCCTGAGAAAAACTTAATTCATGTGATTCCAAAATACATGTTTACGTTTCTTGAGAGTATTTTATCAAAAGAAAACGAGTGTGCATCCTGGGAACTACTTATCTACTGTGTATAAGAGACATAAACAGCAGCATAGTGTTTACAAACTGAGCTCTGTTTGTATGTATTTGTTCTTTTATTATCAATAATCCTCATATACAGTATGTTAAGGGGCTATTTTAATACTGCACACAAGGATTTGTGATTATAGCAAAGATAAACTTGTTACTATTTGTGTTGTACCATCTTCACGACTGTCCCAACACAAATAGGGCGATATTAAAACTGTTACGGCCTTTGTACACCAGGGGTTTGTCTAGGAAAAAAAGGACAGCATGAGGATAACACAGAAGATGAGGTTGTTGTGGAGAAACACGCTCTAATCTAATTTCACCCAACCTTACAAACATTAAACTTTTCTGAGTCAGTCATAATATTGGACAGATGTGATCGAGCACAGGTGTATATAAGTGGTGTAGTGTAGCGTCTACGGTAGCGAGTTTACTTCCCCAGTTCAGTCCACCTTGTTCAAGAGACCGCCACACTACACGTTGAGGAAACTCAGCACATTAAATTGCTGTCAAGGAAAAATTTGGTACATCTGTGGGACGCACGGACAACGGGTTTGATGGGTCCTTTTAGATTTTAACACGTACCCATCAACATCCCTGCCCTTTAACTTTGTTTGCCTGTTCTTCTGCCAAAATTCTTCTTGTGATTTTTCAAGCTAAGCCTCATAGAAAGTTAAACCCTCCCTCCCCAACAAAGACTTATTCATGTTTGTCTTGTCTAGAACAAGGTGTAAAACCAGAGGTGATTGAACCGCTCAGTGGTTGCCCCAAGTCTTTGGAGTAGTTGACCTTATCATGTAAGAGCAGTCCAGACTCTTGAAACCTTTAAGTCCCTCCTGAAAACACACCTATTCTCCTTGGCATTCAATTCAGGACGAGCTAGACCACTTTTTCTGTTGCGCTTTCTTATTTTATTGTATTATATACTTCTATATTCATTCACCATAAATACATTTGTTTTCTGTGTTACTTAAAATAGGTGGATGCATAAAGCAGGTTTATGAATTGATGTTACCTTTACCATCAGATGATTACTAGCATCCCCTCTAGTCTGGTTCTGACACATCTTTCCAAACCACCAATGTAAAGAGTATTATTATTATGTGAAGAAAGTGCATCTCATTCTCACCTGCAATTGGGTCCATTGCTTCTCTATTACTGGGGGTGTAGGTTGAGCTCTGTGATGAGGACGATGAGAGTCCTCCTGTGGAGCCACTAGTAAAGTGCATATTTGTGCGTCGTGCTCTGGGACCACCCAGTCCTCGGCCAGGGTGGAACATCCTACGTACATGTCGAACACTGCTGGACTCGTCGTAAACAGGGGCGGTTAAGGATAAATGCAGTGACGTGACACACAACTTATAAACGAAGTATATGTACAAACACATCTCTATAGTATGAATAGACCCAGGAAGGATATTAAATCTCTTGGCGCTCTGTGTTCAAGTGTGAGGTGAGCTGTAAAGTCGTCTGTGACGTGGTTTGGGTCCCCTCCTGGCAAAGCAGCACATATGGGACAAATCTGAAGAAAGAGAGAGAGGTTTCTATTTGAGATAAACAATCTCCAACTGAGCTGATTACCCCACAACAAAATACATTACATAAAAATGAAAAGGGGACAGGATTAAACTGATGAACGATGGCATCATCCATTGCCGATAGTGTGGAGTCACGGTCATGTGACGATTCTATCCTTCATCCCTATGATTTACTGTACAAACATCATGCTGCCAATTTAAGTGGATACTGCCCAACCCACTCTTACTAAAGGCTAAAGAGTTTTTATATTGGTTATAAGGCACTTTAAGTGGACAATTAATGGATGCTGTGTTTTAGCAGCATGGGAGGACAACCTACTGACCTTTTTTTTGCAAGAACCATTCATTTACACACCCAAACTTCTAAGCGTTGGACACAGCTTGTAAAATACTGGAATTCTACTAAGCAGTAATGGTGTTGACCCCCTGTGACAGTGGCCATGTATCCTACAGCAGCCAAAAACAAGCCAGCACTGTCGGTCTGCCTGAATGGACGCATAAGAAAAACATGAACCACAGCACACTGTGCCCAAAAGGCTGACCACACCGACCAAAGAAGTGACCCAAACCAAACAACACTTCAATCACCACAAAACCCAAGAGAAATCCTCACTGCAACACACAAACCCATGAAGCCAACATGGCACATGAACAGCACCGGCACCAATAGACAGCAATGAATCAAACACCAGCAACACAACAAAGCCACTCTAGTGGAACCACAATGACACAAGGCAGTCTGGGACATAAACAACCAGAACACAGAAATTAAGCATTTTTAGTTTTTTGTTATTATTATTATACCCATAAACTCATATTGGACAACCTCTACACTGGATGACATATTCATCATCTTTTTTTCTATGGATATGGTAACTCTAGTTTACTGTACTAGATTAGTCCAAAACAAACGTAAAACTTACTCATGTGTGAGTAAAGTTTGAAAACACCAAGCTGAAACTGTTAATTCTACCCCTTTTTCCTGTACTTGCTGATAGATTTGCTGACACACTCAGAAAATTAAAAACACATTCCACAGAGTAAACTCTTTAGAATCTTGGTTTAGTGCAGCACCTGGGGAAAACTGGAGTACAAATACAACTGTCTCTACCTACAGGCTCCAAGGGTCTCATTTTACCCTTAGTTGTTATTCCGCTAGCAGCCAGGCAGGTGCAGCAGCCTCACCCTTTTGCTTCATTATGCTGATTTTACTGAGCAGTGGACAACACTTTTAAAAACATTCTCTAAAAAGTATTCCATAAAAGCCCTCTGTGCATTCTGGTACATCATTTCAGCTGACTGAAATCTAGTAGTGCAAAGGTAAGGGGGGAAAAAAAGAAAGACATTATCCACCTAATGATTTCAATAAACATTATGTCTGTGGATTGCAGAATTAAACTAGGCTGGAGCTGTTTTTAGCACCAAAATTAACATAAAATCTGTGCATGCCGTTCATGAGTGCAGTATACTCACCACCTCTGTGGACGTCTCAGCATGTTCTGAAGTGACATGCTCCTGTAGGGACGTCTCTGTGAAGCCCATCTTGCCACAGTAAGGACATGTGAATGACTGTGGTTGCTCTACTGAAAAAGTGTCTCCTCCATAATACAAGTCTGCAAGAAGACAGAAACACGGCAACCATGACTGATTTTCACATCTGATTAATACTAATGAAGTATCACAACACTGCCCAATAAATCATCAATTAACTTAATCATGTTGAATGATTTGTAAGTATATAGCAGACAATGACACGGGTTGAATCGTTTGTGTATAATCAGTAAGCCACACAAGTTTCTGTATTATCTGTCAGCCTGGACCTTACCATAGTCTACCCTGGTTAATATACACTGCATGGGGTGCTCTGTGGTGTGTCTTGTCGTTGTGGCTCCACTCTCGTAGCACGATGCGCACAGGTCGTAGTCGTAGCAAATTAAACACTTGAACCGTCTTCCTCTAAAGTTCCCTTTTAAACATGCATCACAGCTCACACCTGCAAATGAGACAAGAAGGAGTCAAGTCAAATATGTGGGCATGACAATGAAGTTCCTTATTATAACTGCACACTATGAGATTCGCCACAAGAAAGTAATTTCTGTCCGTAGGCCAGTCTTACCACCATTAGAATGTGTTTTGGAGTGGCACCAACCCATAAGTGCCAGCAATGAAGAACTCTGGCATTCCAGTGAACTATACCAGCAACTAAGGGCCATGACACAGATGCATACAGCATCCAAAAGATCCTTTCAGTGCAGCGTTTGTTACTCATTTATAGCATGGTCACACATTTTCAGTGAGGACACTGCAATTTGTATTTAATATGAACGCTTGACTGAGTGAATGAACTGCTCAAGACAAACACAAGGTAATGTGGTACCTAGCACAGTCATGACTGGGTCGTCATAATCTAATCAATTATTATTTAGTCATTATCATATCAAATCTTATTGCTAGTTTATATTTTGCCAAAGTGAATAGCTCATAAAAAACAACTTCAATAATAGCACTGTCATAAAGTTATCGAGTTTAAGTACAGTTAAAAACAACTACCGCTACACTGACAATTAATTTAAAGGATAAATATATTACTGTAGCCAGTTATAAGGGAATTTCCTCTGGCTACACTGATTTCCTGAACAGAGGCAGTTTCAAAAGACTAAAACACATGACACAAAAGAAACATTAACAACAAAATCCTGACATGAATAAACACATTGTTTGGAAATGTGTAGTTTTATCAGCTCTGCATGTTGATTAAAGGTTTGGTCACACTAGTGTAACCTGTGTGCCTTCCTTAGGTCAACCTACACTTACATTTTCAAAAGGAAACCAGGAATAACTAGCCTGGCCTCTTTGGACAATCAACTAAACAGGCCGACAAGTAGCTTAGCTTAGTTGTCTGTTGTTACTTCAAACAAGCAAGTTACTAAGGTTTCACATCTTGGCAGCACTGGGTCTAACGAACTATATGTACCATGCTTATGAACACATTACAAAACCACAGAAACTAAGGGGGAAAAAAACAGGTTTGTCTGGCAGTGGTGTCAAAATGGAGCCACATTTGCCATTTGGTCTGTGGTTAGTTCGTTTATTAAACACACCGTAGTTTGCTTATAGCATGCCACCTGGCTAACTTAGTGCTCGTTACATGAAGAGAGGCCTCAGACTGTCTACTTCTTGATGACAGTGCATTCACTAACAACAGCAGTAAATGTGCACAAATGGGCCACGTATTACCACGAGAGCAAACTAATATTCAATTAACAGAACCACACGAAAAATACGGCACTATCAATATTAAAGTGTACGTCTGTGACAACCGGCAAAAACAATAGAAACGAATCATAAAAGTAGCATACATTAGCCTGCTCGCTAGCTCAGCTAACGAAAGGTAACGCAGCGCATAGCAACGGCTAACTGCTATGCTCGTCAATGTTGCCGGCACAGTGATATAGTTTGCTGCACATTATGAGACTATGTGCACGTATATACACCACAGCCGCTGAAGACAAATATGTGTGTCCCGGAACAAATGTGAAAACAAGACTGGAAAAGCGCAACAACACCCTCCCCCTGACTTGAATTAGCACTTAGCACAGCTAGCTGAGTAGCTAGCTACCCTGGGTAATTTAGCTACAACCCCGGCGCCGTGGAGCCGTTTAGCGACTCACCCTCATGTCGGGACATCCTACAGGCAGCGACACAGCCCCTCCTCGGGCTCCCCAGTGCGCTCAACAGGGGCACCGATACCGTTTCTCAGATGCTAAGGTGGGGAATGCTACACCCTCGTTGCTTTTTCGAGCAAGATGGATTCCCCCAGCAGATTTCAGTTTGCTCTGCTTCCCCTCCCTGAGTGTCACTTGTCGCTGATAGCTCCGGGTGAACAGCAGGCGGCGCTCTCGTGCAGCTCTACCGTACAATCAGCCCACTGGGATTGTCATTCCCTCACTTCTGTCTCGCAGGGATATGCCCCTCTCCCCGCAATGGGACGCGTACAATGACAAAATCTCTAATATGAAGAGAATGTGATTGGACACAGTCACAGGTGGACTTAAGGTGCATACATAGATTGTTGGGAGTGGTGGTCCATAATTTTGTATTACTGCCTTTTTTTTTCTTTTTTTCTTTTTAAAAAAAGAATGAAGTTGGCACTTTATTATATACAAAGGTAGACTCAATGGATGTCCTGTGATGTCTGATGTTGATGATTTAATAAGTGAGTGATATTTTAGTTTTAAGATGAAAATGTGATAAAATATTAATAAATCTAATACATTTTATTAGAATTGTTAATTCACTACTGCTTTCATCGTCAAGTGCAAATCCCTCCATTCTGATTTACCAAAGTGACACAGTCATAACTTGCATGTACCAGGTCCTGCAAGCTAAAAGGGTTTTACAAACTTCAATTTCAAAAAAATCATCAGTCTTTCTAATAATAATAATAATATAAAAATCAATAATTGTGTTACTTAATATACAACCACTTTATTAAGTAACCTGTTCAAGTATTTTTTTTATGCAAAAATGACACCAGCAAATCACATGACAGAAACTGTAATATAGTTTGCAAGCTCTCTCTCCTCCTTCAATTGGATTCTGAATCCTGGTTTTCTTTGTAGAGTTAGGAGTGAGAAGATGCACATGTTATCTCTGTTTTCCCCTACGCCAGGTATAACTAAACTCAATGTATTTAGGCATGTAGAAGTTAAAACAGAGCATCAGAATCCAGAAGTAAAGTGAAGCGACTTTGAACGTGGCATGGCTGCTGGTGCTAGACAGGCTGGTCTGAGTGCCAATGCCCTGGAATTTTCACACACAACCATCTTTGTTTCCTTGTCTGAATGAATGGTCTGAAAAATAGAATATGTCTACTGAGTTCTCTGGACAAAAATGCCTCATGGATGCCAGAAATCAGGAGAACAGCTAAACCCATTTGAGATAAAAAGGCAACAGTAACACATCAAACATTGATGTAGATGGGTTACAGCGGCAGAAGACGCACATAAACCCAAAAGAAGTGGCCAGTGACTGTAAAGCAAAGTGAAAGAACTCATCACCAAAGAAATCTATCATAAAAAAGTCTTTATTTTCGTACATAATATTCATTTCATTTGTGCTGATGGGGATGCAATCAGTCTGACAAACCAGTGCATTAAAATGACGACTTCACAGCAGTGTAGAAGGCCGGGGTGGTACTCGCAACTCTTACTTTGTGCCTTGCTCTCACTTTGAGTCTTTTCTCCTAATAAAACCGAGGATAATAGCAATAGACACGGTTACCCCCTGACTACGTTCTTTCTATGCAAGTGGACAAAGAAAGACTCAGGACTCCACCCTCATGCATAAGCCTGATGTATAGTCTTAAAATGTTACACATTCTGTACAGACAATTTTATTACATGTGCTTTGTGTCAACAGTGGAGAGTGAGCACTTTTTTTTCTCGCCCCCCCACTCCCAGTTTTATTGAATGACAGTGAGGGGAAAAAAGTAAAGAAAACAGCAGAATCTCAGTCTCGACAAACATACAACACAATCTCCTTCAACTGCTGCATCTGCAGCTTCTGAAACAACAACAACAACAACAACAACAAAACAAGACCTTAATGCATAACTTTGTAAGGTACGGTGTACTGCATTTTGGGATGACAACAAACTAATGTTTTTACGTGTCCTGCTGTAGCTTCTCTGCTTCTCTACAATACAAACAACTTAGCAGCAAATCCCACCTGATAGAAACCTGCTGGTGAAAAGAATGCTTCCATCAAAAAAACCCAAAAAAGAAATGATAAAGCCTCTGCCTCCAAGACACAGTCATTCAACAGACCTAAAGCCAAAGTAGTGGATACAAACCCTCATCTTCATGTGAATTTCCATGAACATAATAATTACTCTTTCACTTTCTCATCAAAATAGAACAATATTTACATATTTGCATCAGCTTTGAAATTGTGAAATATACCGTAGGTCTGATCTTTTTCTTTTTTCTTTTTTCCTATACGTCAAAATACTTGTACGCCATCTTCCATGATACTTGTAGCACCTGAGCAGAATCATGTTCTGACCACTGGTCACACGCCGATGCGAGAAGCCGTGTGGATAACATATCTTAAATTACATGATTTAAAGCAAACACAATTATGTACATATGAAGTTTACATTTTTGGAGCACTTAGCCATATTTACAGTACAATCAAGGGTTTTGGATGTTGAAGGCACAGCTTCATGAGTTCTCAACTAATTACAACATTTTTGACTGGTTAATTAAGACCGAAAGTATAACAAAGTAAAGCATCCAGCCTCGTTTGGTGATCGCTTTTGGTCGGGTCAGTGTTCTTTGGAAATCAATGCTCGAGAATGTGCCGTGTGATATCGCTAAAACCAACATATAAAAAATGCTATTAGACGTTAAAAGGTACAGTGTTCATCAAACACATAAGCTTCAACACAGGAGTGTCAGCGCCCCAGACAACAGCAACACATACAAACTTCACATAAAAGTCTTCTCTATCGTGATATGGACTGAGGTGAGGTGACTTTAGGCAACTTTGGATCTTCACACTGAAAAACCTGAGTAGTTTTTTTTCCCCCTCTAAAGCTGGAGCACAGCTGTTTTAGCTCTGAGTCTTTTGTAAAGCTGCAGTCTTGATATTTGCCATGTTGCCAAATTGTGCCCCCGGTAAGTGATGTCTTCCTTCTGCATGGAGGTTTGAAGCAAGAAGCTGACCAAGAAGAATGTTTGCAAATACCTCTGAGCAACTGTATTGCATGGAGACTTTTTTTTTTCCTTCCTTTTAAATATACAATGAGTGTCAAAGATGTGACACTTTTTATTAAAAGTGTCTGTTTGAGGATTTTCTTTGACCATCCGAAATGCCCCAAAGTTGTAACCGAGTGCTTGAGTTTGGAAGTATTTGCAAACATTATTAAACCATATGAAGGACGGGACACAGCGGATGCTGCTTGTGTTTCCCAGGCTGTCACTGTGTTGCATTACTGAGGATACTGTGGGTTTTTTTTTACGCCTCTTCTCTCACTTTGTCGTGCAAGCTGATGGCTCTGGGAGCAGTTGCTCACACAGATGTCTGGATACCTCAGTCCATTACTTCGTCCTTTGTGTAGTCGTCCCTGGATTTTCTCTTGAAGAAGCCCATCTGGAGGAGGAGGAGGAGGAGAAATGTAGTTACAACACTATCTAGCTGGGATACCTTGATTTTTAAACCTGGGTGAAGCTGCTAAAGAAAAGACCATTAACACTATTCTGAATTCACGGAAGTATACCAGGGCCTTAAGGCTACAAAACCAAAGTTATTTTATTTTAAAGTGATTGTACACTAATACAAGCAAACGTATGGGTAGCATATTCAGTTGAAACACCCTAAATGTTGCACATTGGACCTTTAAAATATAGTCAACTTTGTGGAAAAAAAGGAAATCCAGGAAGTAACAAGCCTTCACAAGCTCAGGCAACTTTACCTTCCAAAGAGCGAAGATGACGAGCGCTAAGATCAGAAGTCCTATCAGGATGCTGAGAATGATGACCCATATAGGAATCCCTCCTAAAGTCTCCTTCGATACCTGGATCTTTACCTGAGTAGGACAAATATTTACATAGTAAATGTAACCATACATTCAAACACACGCAAGAATTTAACGACAATACCATACAACACAAACACAGAAAGACTTACAGTTCTGGTCTTGTCATTGGTGTTCAGTTGAAACAGGTTTGTGTCTTTGATCTCCAGAGTACCATTCACCAACATATGCAGACTGGAAAACTCACCCTGTAAAAATAAATCTCCCTTTTAAATGCTTCCTTTGCGGGCTTCTCACTCCATTTCACTCTGCAACATCGCTCGCGACCCACCTTAATAAACGTAGGTTTCCACACTCTGAACGTGACGTTGACCTGACTGACCTTTACCTCGGGGATGGAGCAGGTAAACGACGCACAGTAAAGCTCCTCAGAACAGGTCTGCAGAACAAAGAAACACACACGGCACTCACAGTAAGACAGGAGCATGCACATCCACATTCACTGGTGCCTCAACCACCACCATCATCACGTGTCTCATATAGAGTCAGTGCTGAGCTAATAAGTATTATTATCCTGTCTGTTTTACGTATTTATAAATACATGAAAAAGGTGCCCCAAAAAGGTGTCCAAATCTTTAAATGTGACAACACTTTGTAGAATAAGTGATGTAAATAGCTATTGGATATAGCTATAGGACTTGAGCTATAAGCCTGAAGACAAGCTTCCCCAGAAATACTACACTGATCGCGAACAGGTTAGACCAGATGGACCAGATTCTTTCTATAACCTCAGGTCAGACTGACTGAATTGACAGAAATAATCCCGGGTTCACTGGTAATCTGGGTTTACGAAATGCAAGCAGCCTCTGGTCAATGGTGCCGACTGTGTGTTACTCACCAACAGGAAGACACTGAGCGATTCTTTCTTTGGATCAGGCTTTACAATGTTTGGGTTAATGTTTTCAGGGTTAATCCAGCGCGCTGCATCACATTTCACCTGCAGAGAGAGAGAGAGAGGACAAGCCGATGTGACGGTGGGTCTCTTTAATCACACTTGCATGTGTGTGTGTACATATATACACACACATATATATATATATATGTATATATATATATATATATATACATATATATGATATTTATACCTCTGGGCTGGTGGCGACATGTGTGAGGTAGAGTAAGTTGTTTTGTCGGGGAGACAGGTGAGGGTATGTCACTGTAAGGTCAAGGGGTGGAGCCACGACATCACCTGCCCTCTCCACCTGGACAGAGGTGAGACAGCGAGACAGAACATATCGTGAAATACTTGCATGCAGCTGTATTTCCCCTTCAATCCTTAGAACACAGAGCATTTAGGATGTTTTTTCCCATTACTATGCGTAACTGTCTATACAGAGGCTATGTGCAACACAGAGTGTCTCACAAATCCAAACTGAGAGTTCTCTTGCACTTGTTTCTCCTAATGTGCTTGTAAATTTCATCTGATTCTTTTTTCTTTCTTTTTTTTTTTTACATGTTTTCTGTTTGTGTTTTAACTGACTGTGTAAATCTGTAACTGTTGCATGTTTCGTCATATTTGCTGCGGCCTTTCTCAGCCTGGACTCCCTTGAAAAAGAGGTTCTTGATCACAATGGGATTTTCCTGGTTAAATAAAGGCAATTTGATGACTTTCTTTCTTTCATTATCACCAAATATATGTGAACACACCTGAGCAAAAAGTACTCGACATGTTTAAAATCGTATCGAATTTGCAAAACGTGGAAATACGTCACGGTTCAAAATCCGCTTGGCTAGTTTTTAAATAACAACAATGAATGTTGTGACTTGTGCAACATTATCACTACAACAAAGACACACAGAGAAGAAAAAGACACACTTTGTAAAGCCTGAAGATGTGACCTATGAACACACACACACACACACACACACCCAGGATGTCCATATAAGAAGTTGTGTGAGCACTAAGGTTTAAATGGATGTGAATAAATCATCACACAGGTTATCTAACCGTGTAGCTGATGTTGACCTCCTCTCCGATCATCTTGGTGTCATTGAACACTCTGGAATACTGTTCGCCCTCTTTTACCACAATGTGTTCGTCAACAGGCCGTCTAGATAAATGAAATAAAAATAAATAACATTAATATACAACATGAACTCATTATACAGACAAATGCTGAATGGGCCTCTTCAGGAACTACTCACACTGAGAATATGAACCCAGCTTCATACTTGACAGGGATGAAGATTTGTACTGAGTTGTCACTCAGCGTAGAAGGCAGCTCCTCGCTGTCACTGTGGAGGATGTAAAACAAACAAATCAGACATTGTTTTTCTACTGAATTAATAAAAAGACGCACACTGGAAAAATTGGGAAAAAAAACAAACAATCGACCGACTCTCTCTCACCTTGTGGCCGTGACGTTGATCTGAATGAGTTCCTGAACATGTGCGGGATTCACTTCAAATTTCACTTTGAACATTTCCTGTGGATATCAGAACACGTGGAGCATTTCATTAACAGCGTTCCCACGCAGCAAAGATGAATACATGCTGAAACAAACCTCGACATTGCTGCCCAGGAACGGGTATCCGACAGCACACTCCACTTTAGTGTGATTCAGAGTGCATTCTCTCTCCGGCTGAAAGAAAACAGAGAACATCAGCGCACAGCGTTCTGAGCCGTGGACGACATGGAGATGACACTTTGCAACAACGCCTCACCTCGACTTTAACGTAGTTGATGTTCGATGTGAAGCTGAGGATGATCTTAGTGTTGTACGCGTTGTCTTTGCTGTTTCCGATGTTGACGTTGACATCGAACTTGTCAATGTTTGCTCTGATCACCATGCTGGAGGAGTAAATAAAGGAAAAAGGGAAAAATAATTGTGATGCGCACATCCCTCCACAAGGGGGTAGTCACACATTAGTTTTTTTTAAGCTATTAAAGCCTGACTACTGTGTTGTGACACTGTCATGCTTCAGGTAAAGTGATATTAAAATAATGTTTTGCAGCCTGTGTGGATAAGAGAGACAGATTTACAGTGGACAACACAATACTATGTACACACTGAGGAACTGTTATTGTTTTACATTGGACATGATGCTAATTTAGAGTTACCTTTTTACACTGGGCTCTGCTTTGAGGGAGAGGTCGGCGATACACCTCTGATCACTCCCACAGTCCACTAAGGGAATCTACAAGACAAGAGACAGATGTTTTATGAGCAGCAGTGACCCTCATTCCTCAACGTCACAATAAACTGTTAAGTGTTTCAAGTTTTTTGTAGAGATGCTGGTCATCTGGTCATCTTGGAGACTGTTTATTTTGTGAGGGATGGCTTCCAAATGTCATTTACAGTAAACTGCTTCATTTGAATCCTTGTATTGGATGTGAAGAGACAACAAAAATAATGTTGGAAGAAAAAAACTTTTTCAGTAAAAGAACCTCTGACCTCCTGTCAAGAGTTACTGGAAGCAAACATGCATTTAAACATTTTAATTAAATGTATAATATACAGTATACAACACAGATACGATTTTATTAGAGGTGTAAAGTTTGTCAGATTTAATATCTCATTGCAGAATGTGCTTAAAAATCCCTTGTGAGGGTCTAAGCGTAACACCTAGACTGTTTATAGCTCATTAAAGCATAATAACATAAGAAGTTCTGTCTAGATAGATTATGGATTTTTCATTACAAGAAAAGCAGTAGAAGTTTTTAAGAATTAAAAACATGTTCATTTAACATTTGCAATAGTGAAAAACAACAACATCAGACACAAATTACAGCATTTAATTAACCTTAAAAATGTGCAAAACTGGTCTAGGATTACACTAAGATTGGGCTTCTGAATCTCCTGTTGTTGTTTTGTGTATTAGTTTGTGTCCCTGACGAGAAGGGTGACTTCAGGTGACCTTCATTTCCTTTGCCTGACCAGCAGCCTGAGTGTGTGGGGGTGTTAACGTCAACACTGTCGACTCAGCCAAGAAAGGATGAGAAACCAAAGCACTTATCAGCTGCAGCACAATATCAAAAGAAACACTGCTGCTTCCGTTTGATGACTTCCCCTTTTTCTCTGTGTGTGTGTGTGTGTGTGTGTGTGTCCTGCACTCCACGACACTTCCTCACAGCGTGCACCGCTCCTTTGACAGGTTCTGACACTGAAGGCGTCAGGATGTGTCGAGGCTCCTGAACACATCACAAATTGGCCCGTGCTGAGACGTGTTTCGTGTCACACAGTAGTGTGTGTGTGTGTGTGTGTGTGTTCCACACAAGCCAGGCTCTGGTGTGATATCTGTCCTCTTTATGTGGACACGTCACTCATTGCAACAATTACGTGGAAAAATATGCATGCAAGAGTGTGGGAAGTCTTTTTCAAGTGTGGTTGTTACAACACTGACGCAGACTAGAGGAAAACCCTGAAGGATGGCAGTCAGCTGCTGCAGATGCTAATGTTCTGTAACAACAGTGAGTCCTGAGCCAGACAAGAACAGCACACTTTTCACTCTTGGATTATAAAAACAGGCTTTTGTGATGAGTTTCAAATGCTTCCTGTCTGCTACAGGAAAAAAAAAACCCATTCTGCTTATTGTTATTGGCAGTTAATGGCGTGTTCATAGGCGGCATGAAGCGCATGGTCTTACTGTCTTATTAATGGATCTTGGAAGGCTTTCATCCAGGACGGGGCCTTCGTCTTCATTGGCAAGTCCAAACTCTAGAGACACCATGAGCGGGTCGCGGAAATCCAGGTGAGCCTGTTTGTTGAGAACAGAGAACGAGAGAGGGAAATAAAAGATGAAGGAGGATGAAGAAATAAAAACAAATCTACTACTTCAAATATCCGACATGTGCACAGACTACGTCAGACTTGGAACACAACTCTTGTTACAGTTCCACTGTATAAGAGCGTGTATACCAGGGTGATGTGACTGGTTTGTGTATAAAATGAACCTTTAAATTGTGTTCCCCAAGTCTGGTTAATGACATAATATTCATACCGTAATTATGAGCAACTGAGGTGTTAGAAATGTTGATGCCGCCTTCTAAATATGAACATATGAACATGTCTTCATCACTGGCTGTTGCACTAAAATAAAACCTAGTTTCAACACTACAACAAATGCATCCACTCATCATAACGAACTTATACACTGCTTGATTGTATTTGATAGAAACACAGTCAGTGAAGCAAAGTGAGGGCTGAGGGTGTGGTAACTGGGCCAGAGATCATCAAAAGATTCATCCACTATGCACCACAAATGTCTTCACTTCAAAAGTTAATCTACAGTTGCTGAGATATTCCAAACTATAACAAAGTGTTGGATTGCCTGTTGGGTGTTTTAAACCCTAGAAGAAATGCTGCTAACGTGGCTCCATACATGCGAGTGAAAAAACCTGTGCGTGTGCACAGCCCCTCTTACTTCTCAAACATGAAAACACCGCTTTGAAAAAGCTGCTTCACATTTCTGTCTTGTACGCTGGACAGTGTAAGTCATAAATATGGATCCTTCTGAGCCGCTGCCAAAACTTGATTAAACCCAGAAGGATCCTGAGTGGGAGGGGGAGAGAAAGTCAAACATGAGGTTGCACTTTAGCGGCGGACTTTAGTGCAGCTTTGGGCTTTAAGTGCAGTTTGTGCCTGTTGCTTACAACAAGTCAACGCGTGACCATACCGTACGTCAACCGCTTGCAGAGTGCCGCTTACCGTATGTAGGCTATTGATTTTCTACTTCCATTTCGCCGACCCCAGTGAATTTCATTAGCTCTATTTACATGTGTCGGTACATGACATGCTGTAATAGTGTGCACTGATAGCAGTGACTCAATGCCCGTGTTGCAGGACAGAACTGAAGACGTGGACCAGGCAATGGAAGTTTTGAATGTTGCAGTTGACACACAGTTTATTTTTAAATCTGTGATTTTCCTAACTGGTTTTGGTTGCTGGTCACGGTGCGGTGTGGACTTAAAACAAGCTGGACTCACTGCTTGAGTATTAGACACTCGTGATCTTGTCTGGATCTGCTTTCTTCACTTTGGACTAGAGTGAGATCGTTGCGGTGCTGTTTGTGTCCGTCACAAGTTGCTTGACCCCTGGCGACCTCCACCCCGGACTATGTCATGACCGTGTTAGTGCACAAAGTGGCACAGTGGAACAGAGCAGGTATTCATGCTCAGCACACAGAACAACAGCTGCTTCTACTGATTAGTTCCTCTTTCTCTCGCCCGAGGGGAGCTAATCAGAAAAATCCATTGCCGCAGTGAACGGAGTGGAATGAGAAATTTCCTACGCATGCCTCTAAGTGTCACATTGACTGCTTAGGATCAGAGGTGAGAGGATAAAGCTGTAACTTCTCGTTGATGATGTTATTACTCTGCCTTTCTTTGGTCTTAGTGAACAGAAACAATGTTTCTGTAAATATTTGTATGCTGCGTCCTTCATCTGAAAAACCTTTGGAGCATTTGTGTGTTTACAGCAGCAGGGAAAATTATTTTTTTTTCCCCCTTCAAAGAGCTGAAAGAACAGGTTTCTTCTTTGGGTTTTCAGTCAAACGCTAACCTGTCTTAACTTTCCTAGCGATATGTCTTGACATAAAAAAAATAAAAAAAATAAAATCACTTCCTGTGTGCAGCGTGGGAATGTCACCAGGTGACACATGTACAGAAACACTGCTACGCTGAGAAATACAGACAGACTTTGACAGACATTTGTTTGTACTTAAAGATTGTTCACAAAGGCTTCAGCCGTGATTCACAGTCTGTGATGAGCTTGTAGAAATCCCTCTTTGACCCGCAATGTCACTTTGTCACATCCTCCATCACGTCATTTCACTTTCTTCTTCCTCTCTCTCTCACTCTCTCTCTCATTCCATCTTTCATTTGAACGCATTTTCTCATTCTCTCATCGCTCCACCTCTTCATGCCTGCAGATAATCTATCACTCAGAGTACAGCAGTGGGCTGTATTTGGTATGCTTTGATCAAAACGGGTCTGTTTTATGTTAGGACCAGTGTCTTCCTGCTCTACACAAGACTCCTCACAGCTTTGCTCTGCCTCATTTCTGGCTCCAAACACCGTGCACATCTCCAGTAAAACTACAACGCTGCAGACTTCCATGAATGAACGGCAACAAAAACTCTGCTGCTTTCTCTACTGTTCCGTGGAGGGACATGCGGCTGAGAGCGAGCAGAGCACTTGCCGACATCATGAAGGTCTCCTGGATGCACGTTCTTTCTCGGTCGTTGATGGCCAAGCTTCTGGTAATCCTGCGATCATTTTTATCGTCCACGTCGATGAATGCCGCCCTGGCTTTGGCACGCAGGGCATCCAGAGTGAGAATGTAACGGATCTCTGCACAACACGTCACATAAAAAAAAACAAGTGAACAATTTTGAGGATTTAGGAGGAACAGAAATACGTTCAACGACACCAGTATGAATATAGCTCCTAGGATGTTATGTCATGGCTCACCCGCAGCGGAGCTCAAGTGCTTGTTGTCCGATTTGACGCTGTAGACGAAGCAGACCTCGGCTTTGACGCACACAGATTTGCGTCCACCATGTTCACAGTGGTACTGAGACTTCTGCAGGTTTATTTTAACGGGATCAAACGTCATGTTGGCACGGAGCTCCGCGACATCTCTGGACCTGGTACCGACACAGGAAGAAACACAAGTAAAGAACTTTTACATTGTTTGTACTTGGCTAATTTCAATATTCCCACTTCTTTACAACATTATCCATCTCATGACCACTTTCACAAGTTTATCAGATTTGAACCTAAGGCTGGAAACCATCAGAAGTTGAAAGTATAATCAATTCCACCTTTTAACAACATATTCAAGATGTCATTTGAGTCAGAGACCTTTTTAAGCGTAAGGAGAAGTTTTACTTTTGGTATGATGAGTATACTTGAATGTCAAGGAGTGAGCGAGGGAGAGATTGCTGCATCCTTCCAATCTCTTTAAGGAGGGAACACGGATGCATACTGAGCATGAAACTTGGCCCCTGCTCTCTCTCTCCGCCCAACCGCTGTGCTTCAGTCCAAGAGGAACCGCGGCCTGCTGCCAAATCCTATTTAAACTCTCGGTCACTTGGGAAATGAAGTTTTCACACAGCTTAGTTGAGCCCCTGCCAGTAGAAACTGTGGGAGAGGGTCTGCCTGGGAAGTTGAACCAGGGTGTGGGCTGATGTTTCAAAAATTTTGGGGGGTTAAAGTCTGTAGGCCGGTCTCCAACAGTGAGCTGTGTCGCCAGGGGTTTTAACACAGAGATCATTAGGAAGTTGTTAGTCTCCAGCCTACATGCCCGGTGGGACGCGCGCAGCTGTCTAAACCCCCGAATAAGACAATGCAAAGCAGACATGCAAGACGGCGACTCCGGGATACGAGCACTGCTGCCGGTTACGATGGGAGAGGAATGTGTTGTTTAAGGAGCGACTGTTTATATCTGAGGGCAGGTCACGGCTCACCAGAACAGAGAAGCCCCGCCCAGGCCTCCGATGGTAACATCGGTGATTCCGTCTCCGTTTAGATCCATGACTCCATGTATGGACTGACCGAAGAATTTCACCTTTTCACCGTCCCCACCTGCAGGGATCCGCTGAGGAGGAGACACCACAGAAGCAGAGAGAGAGAGAGAGAGAAGCTAAACATAAAGTTCAAAATCACCCCGCAGGATCCGGAGAGGCACAGGAACTGGTCTCACCTGCACAAACTTTTCCTTCAGGGACGTCTTATCTCCGTGATAGATGTAGACGGCTCCTCTGTGGTCGTTCTCAAATGGTGCCCCGACGGCCACGTCGTTATATCCGTCCAGGTTGAGGTCTGACACTGCTGCAATGGCCGTACCAAACCGGGCGCCACATGGTTCATTTTTATGAGTGCAGCTGGCTGACTGGGCAGTGCAGCAGGACTGGTTGACCGGCTTTAACGTGAACTCATGCTTAAAGTTGTCGCCCTGGTAATGAAGCAAGCAGGAAAAACACAGGGACATGAGGAGGGGGGCAATCAATCTCATGAGCTGAGCGTAACATGCCCATGATGTCCGACGCAGCCACGTCTCGCAGTACCTCAACTTTATAAACATAGACTTGTCCCTGCTCGTCCCGCTCTGAGCCCATGAACATTGGAGCGCCGACCAAGAGGAGATCTGTGTAGGAGTCACCGTCCACGTCGACAGTCTGCAGGACGCTGCCGAAGTAGGAGCCAATCTGTACAGCGGAGGCAGACACAAGGCGGGGTAGAGGTGTGAGAAGATTTCGATACAACGAAATACTGCACTATTTCATAGCATGATACTGTTTCCTCCGTGTGGAAATACTCACTTGATAGTTGTTTTGTAACAGAGACTCCCACAAGATAAAGAAAACTGGGCATTGTTGAGGCCTATAGCATAGTTATTTAATCCGTGAGATTAATAATACATTATATCATCACCCCTGTATCGGGATATAAATGGTAATACCAGATTCTTGCCAATACTTTAGCTTATTTTAACCATAAAGGTGCCAAAAAATGTCCTGTGACTAAGTGCTTTTCCAGGATAACTTTCAATATCTGGCAGTTATTTACAATTTACTGCATGTTGAAATAGTGTATTAGCAATTTAAAACGAAGGCAAAACAAAACGTTTTAGTGAGGAAAAAACACTGTTGTGTTAAACTTGAAATTTGAACAGTATAAAACATATTTAAAGTAACATTTGTTTGAGTCTTTGTCTCAATGGTCAAAATCAGGCCAAAGACAAAGATGCTGATTCGCCGGCTTCCTGCAACAGCGCGAGTGAAATGACCATAATAACCATAATGCTTGGCTTTGACTTGCAACCGAGTATGATTGAGGTTGACAGTGCGGACACCAAAACTCACTTGCTCTCCCTTTAAAATCTGCGTGACCACAATGTCGTTGGTCTCACTCAGACGATAGATAACAACTCGGCCCGTGTGGTTGTACCGTGGTGCACCAGCGACGTACAGCACTCCGCCTGGGGTGGATGCAATCTGAACATCATAACCTGCAGGGAAAGGCAAAGAAAAGCAAATATTCAATTCAATAAATACTGCAGTGGTTTGAATGTGTGGCAGGAAGCTGGTAGGAAATGTACAGACACACACGGAGCAGACAAGCACATGAGAGCTATGTCAGCCCATTAGATGCGATGATACGTGCGTATGCCAACAGCTGAGTTTACAGTACGTAAGCCTGGAACTACCAGTGCTGCTGCAGATGACATGTTGATTAAATAAGTCGACATTCAGATGCTGTGGTTGTTCTGCGAGCCATAAAAGGCAGCAAGACAAAGAGAAGCGAGCCTGAAGTTTATTATTTATGAGACGCAGCGAGAGCCATCTGCTGCGGAGTGTTGGACAAATTACAGTGCGTATCTCAATCCTCCATGCAAGAGAGAGAGAGAGAGGGAGACTGTATATTTATCCAGCAGCTGTAAAATGTTAGTTAATCTCCCGGATGATGTTGTTTTATCTTGCTCTCTGTTTTACATTTGTTTGGAATAAAGCTGAATAATGGATCTCCATTAATGACCGTAACTTTTATAGCTGTCATTTAGTTTCTTAATTTGACGATGATTTAAGGGATGACAGAGAGGAAAAGCTTCCAAAATTAAAAAAAGGATTTTTGAATGTGGGTGGGTTGGAAAAAAGCTAAAAAAGCTAATAAAACTGATGAGGAAAACATGAAAAGATGTAAATATAAATTATTTTGCTTTTTAGAGTTATGTGTTTTTAGGAGTGTGAATAGTGGTTGTGTATTGCATTTATTGGTTTTGTGTGTGTACACGGATACATGTAAAAAGCTCATTTGATTGCAGTGCAGCATTATACTCTTAGATATGTTTTTCTTCCTTTCGTTCTTCTGAATTGTTGGCTTTTCAAATAACAAACCAACAGGGTCAGGGTCAAATCTTAATAGCGAAAGAACGGTGACATCAACTGCAAAGGCTGACTTTATGGAAATTGAACTTAGTGGTCAACTCACCAAGGTATCCAGCCAGCCGTTCGTATCCAGCCTCAGTCTTGGAGTCGTAAAACTGGTTCTTCCCTGGATTGATGGATTCTCCTGCATTTATCATCACCACATTCCCGTTCCAATCGTACGCACCCACTGCTCCCAGTAACACACTGTCCTGCAGAAGGCAACAGAAGGTGATTATCAGGGAGAGTAAAGCATTTGGAGCATTTTTGGTGAGCGACATGATTTGTCCCATTGTGATGGGAGAAGAAAATAGAATAAAAAATAAAACAATTCTGTTAATTCTCAAGTCGAAGTGATCATTTGCACTAAAAGTAAAAAAAAAAAGTCATAAGAGTCATAAAAATGTCAATCAGGCTGTTTTTTTTCAGCAGGAAACAGCGTTATCGAAAGGAAGGGGAGGGGTCACGGTGGACATAACATGGATCGTTAGTCAAAGATGACACTCGGCTTCACGCACTGACGCTTAATGAAGTTTGTCTGCGTTTGTTGAGCTGGCCGAGGCACTGCAGACACAGACGCTACACACGCACTGACCTGAGAGGTGATAAACATGAGTCAGGAGCAGGAAGACGCCATGTTTGCCTTTAAATAGACACAGGAAATACCTAATGAATGAATAACGACATGTGTAAAGGGCCTAAAAGTAAACATATTGTTTTTTACAGGAGTGACAAAGCGTCTGATTCAGTGTCTCTCTCTCGCGCGCGCGCGCTGTCCTTGCTTTGTGTTTACATTTGTGATGCCTTCCTTTCTTTATTTCCATCTCCCACACTCGTGCAATCAGACACAACAGCACCAGTCTGAGGTCAGCACCAGACCGAGCACGAGGGGAAAAGAGAGGAGTGTGTGTGCGTGTGTGTGTGTGGGAGCTGCTACTGACTCACTAAAGGGCTGAAGATGCAGCACAGATAACCCTGGTGAATTGTGTCTGGATTATTTCATTAGCTGAGCAGACATCCATGCCAGTGCACATCCACCCGCACGCAAGGACATAAAATTAAGTTCCCTCTAAACTAAACGCCTGCATACGTGTAAACCTCCCCCTGACCTACGGATTATGATTCACTCATTTCGGTGAACTCACAGATGAAATCACATTTTAACATGACAGTTGTTGGATTTGTGTGTTCCTCTAAAACAGGGGTGTCAAACTCATTTTAGTTCAGCGGCCACATAGTGTGCAATATGATCTCAAGTGGGCCAGAGCAGTAAAATAATAGCGTAATAACCTATAAATAAGGTTTTCGCTTTAATTAAGCGTCTTTTTTACAAAAGATATTATGAAACTGAAATTTCTTGGGGAAAAACAAGTGCTATTTCAACAACATTGTGCCCAAAATGACCACTTGCACATGTGCATTACAACTTACAGATCACAGTGGATCTACAAAGACACAAAACATTTAGTCACAGGTATCTGGAACTGGAATGATATAGTATTTTCACATTATGATTAGATTCTAATTATAATGTATAATTTTCACAAATTGACACACTTGCTCTAAAGCATAAATAATCTGGATGAGACTTACTTTGGATGTATGTGCACTGAACCCAGTTTGGGACATCTCCATCTCAAACGAGGTAGTAAAGTTTCCCTTTGTGGCTGAGGAAGGAAAAGATGAATTAAATATGTACATATATGTATATACTGTATATATATATATATATATATATATATATATATATATATATATATATATATGATGGAAATTTACTAGTATTTCAGTGTAGAGAGAAAGAGAGGATGAAAACAGTGCAACATTGTTGGAAATAAACATATTCCTACACATTTAGTTATATATGATATATATATAAAGCATCTTTGACCATTCACTCATTCACAGCAGGGTGCGGTTTGAACCCGAGCCTGAGAGAATATTGACCAAACCAAGCTGTGAAATGTCACATTTTTAACACAGTCTCCATTGGACACACTGGCATGTAGACTGATAAAGTTGGACTTGCCCAGTCTACCACTGAGCCACAGCTGCTCCATAACACTGATACCATGTCTGTAGCCAGATAACTTCTGTCTGCTGCATACACTCACCAGCCACTTTATAACAAACAACTGCTTCTTAGTGCAAATATCTATGTCACCAAATCACAGTGACAATAACTGAAAACATTTAGACAGGTAGATATGGACGAGACACCGTGCTGAAGTTCAAACTGAGCATCAGAGTGATCTGAAGCGGTGGTTGGTGCCAGATGGGCTAGACTGAGTATTTCAGAAACTGCTGATCTGGTGGGATTTTCACACACAACCATCTCCAGAGGTTAGAGAGAATGATAGCTGGTGAGCAGCAGCTCTCCGGGAGAAAATGCCTTCAGAGATCAGAGGAGACTGACTCGAGATGATAGAAAGGAAACTGTTACTAAAAAACCCCACATGTTACAATCAAGGTTTGCAGAGAACCGTCTCCGAATATACAACACATGGAACCTTGCAGCAGATGGACTACAGCTGCACAAGACTAGACCAGGTGCGACTTGTCCTGGTGAGTATGTGTGTCTGGTTTGTTAAGTTTTGTACTGCACTTAGAAGTTATTTGACGCTGAGTGAACTGAGTGTATGTACGGCGGGCGAAAGTAGGTCACACCTTCCAAGGCAAAGATCTTGCTGCCCAGAGCGTCGACGATGGTCAACAGAGCCCACTCATCAGACACGTTGAAGAAGTGGTCTTTCAGTGGCTGACTGGAGATGGACTCGATCTCGTTGATGAACTTCTGCATCTGCTCTGCACTCTTGTTCTGCCGATTATAGTCTCCCAAAACCTGGGAACACAATGACACCAGTGGTTGCTGTTAAATAGAATAGAGTAGAATAGGCTTTATTGTCGTTGCACATTAGGGTACGACGAAATTGTGGGTGCGCCACACTCGATCTGTTCCAAGGATTCAGAAGAACATCAAATTTAGATTTCCTACTAAAATGGCTTTATATCACTACGGTTACCACATAATCAATTAAGAATAACAATTCACTGTGAACACAGAGAACAACAACACAAGTCCAGTGTGCACTCACAGCGATGCCAAAGCGCTCAATGCCATCGTCGTCGCAGTCTTTGATGACCGTCTGAAGGTTATGGAAGTCATGTGACTCTCCATCGGTGACAATCACCATGACTTTCTTCACGCCAGGCCGTGCGCCTCGCTCTGGCATGAAGGCCTCTTTCCTGATTGGTGGAAAGCGTTCACATTTGAATCAAAGGTTCAACGACTTCAGGAGCACTTCCTGGATATACACCAAGGAGAAAATAATAGAAACACGAAATGTACATAATATTTGCAAACATCTTGTTGCTCCACCTCCTTTTTAATCCCAGAGATCAAACAGTAAGTGTCAGTATTTAAAGGCCTTTGCGCACCAGGTGTGGTTTTTGTGATTTATTTGCTGGTTGATAATATTTTTTTGAACCTGCGTGCAGTCGATGTGTGCTTTCACCATGGCGACGTACCAAGAATTTCTGTTCTTTTTCTTTTTTTAAGAAAAAGAGCTGAGCACCTGGTTTATCATTTCTGACTCCATCTGTTTCTTCCCATGAAGCACTTTGTTTTTTGATCCTTAAAATAATTGATGTGCTTACACGCGTCACACAAAATACACCTCCGAATGATTTGTTTTTTTACGCGTTACAATGGATGAGGATGTGTTTTCACAAAGGTTCCTATGATGTCAGATGATTTTGTTATTGTATTTTCGCTCCGCTAACTTGCAATTTCATCAAATTACAATGACCAAATGACCTGATTGAGCTGAAAAGTAATTTGTTGAGCAGTGGATACATTTAAGATTCCCTAAGGTCCAAGGTCGGATCAGATCCTGGTCGTGTTCACAGTCTGAAGGCACTGGAGCTTTCCCAAAACATGCAACTATGTGTTAAACTGCTTGTTTAAGCCTTTATCCAACATTGTTCTTGATTGCCGGATTGAGTATTCACCTCCAAACTGTGAGGGAATACTTGGATCATTTAACCTGATCTAATTTAATTGGTATTGGTTTTAACCAACGTGTGGCCCAAATCTACCGAAAAGATCAGATGATAAAACGTTGCATTCCCCACAACACTTATGTTTGTCTTACGGGAAAACTGTGGAAAATGACCTCAGCTTTAACATGAAGCAGAGGTGAGCTGAAGGCCACAAAGATCTGTTACAACCTCCAAACGCCAAACCAAACGAGTGGGAGGGGCTAGTGTTGAGTACCTGGCCGTATCAATGCCCAGGAAGGTCATGGTCTTGAAGCCGGTCTGCTGAGGAAGATCTTTGACAAACGCCAGCAGATCAGGTGTGTTGGTAAACTGACTCAGATTGACGTTGTGAGTCACGGTCTCACCGTAGGACACTATACCCACCTGAAACACACAGAAACACACATACATTTTTACCCTCATCTAACTTACAGTATGTATTTTTTCCTCTCTTTCTGTGTCCCTGTCTTCCCTCTGTCCCCTCCCTAAAAGTCTGCTGAGGCTGTGGTTGGGTCTGTGGGATTTGTTTGATGACATGATTTTCTTTATACAGCAGGCAGAGGACTATAGAAGCCATGGAAGATGTGACTTGCAACCACTTGATGGCACAGGCAGAAGAGTTTTCCAGTGTTTCCCTCTGGAAAAACTACACTAGCTGCAGGACAGATCATTGAAACCCTTATAAAAAAAAAAAAAAACTGCTTCTTTGCAGAGCAACGGTGGACAAGATGACAAAAAAATACAGTCAAGGTAGAACAGAGAGGTTAAAATGAAGTTCATGAAGTCTGCATTATAAAGAACAGCATGTGGAACATTGAACAATCGAGGGTATTTAACCTAAGATGAAATAAAAATGGAGCTGGCAGCAAATAATCTATTCCTTCATTCATAAGTTTTCTAACAGAGTCCAGTGTTTAATAACCAGCCCATTCTTTCATGTTTAATTCATTCACGTGACTGACCTGAGAGAGTTTAGGCCCAATCACAATATTCTTGATGAAGCCATCCAAAAACTTGATGATGCTCTCCCAGGGGTAGATACTGTTCGATCCGTCCAGAACCATCACGATATCCAGCTCCTTTGCACACTCTGGAAGACAAGAGCAACAACTGTAGTTCATAAAAGTTTCACGTTTCAAACGCCTCTTTGATTTCTTTCTTTCTTTGTTTGGTTTACTTGTGAATTACTGGTGTAAAGTGTTTTTAACACTGATATTCACTGAAGTTTGACAACCATGGCTATAGATGATAATGATGTAAAGTTAAGACATACACATCGTCCAGATTGAAGGATTAATTTGCTGATTGTTGTCTTGATTAATCAATTTGTTGTTTGGTTCATAAAATGTCAGAAACATTTAAAATAAAAAAAAAAATGCTGATTGGTGTTCCCCAAACCTCAAAATGAGGATGTTCTCAAATGTCTTGTTTTGTCCACAAAGCAAAATTCAGTTCTTTAATGACTCCTCAGTTATATGGAGCAAGTATCTGAAGCTGGCAAATCAGAAAGCTTGTTTTAATTACGAACAATAGTTGTTGATTAATTTAGTAATCCATGAATAAGCTCTATGATTAACCTATAATCAGGTAATCTAGGTAGAGGGTGAATCATAGAGGCCTATGAAGAGCAGACAAGACAAATTGCCATCACTTCAAATGTTTGAAATAAGTTTAAAATCAGCTAACATGATGAGACAGTAACATTTGTTTACTTCCACAGGTGCAGGTCATGTCATGCAGTTCATTATTTAACTCCTCGACATCAGTGGTTTTAAATGCCAGGCATCCGTGACATCTCATTTGACTCAAGAAAGCAAAAAAAAAGGGAAGTGCAACCTCAGTTCTTTCACTTTCATTTAGTTATGGGTAAAAAAAAAAAACAAAAAAAAAATAATTGAATGACTCTGGCCTTTTAATTTTAACACGTTTTGGCAGCAATGCGTGATCAAATTTTGTGTGTGTGTTTGTTTTTTGCTTAATAAAAGTAAAAAAAAAACAGGAGAATCAGAGCGAGAAATTGACAGTTTACTGTCTACATTGTTCCCTTGGCAGGAAACAGAGTGCAGGCCCAGTGAACTGTGTCCTAACTTGGGCATACGACATAGAAGACGGGCTGGGGGTGAGACAGAGACGAAGTTTACATTAAGAAGAATGCTCTAAGCTCCCTCTTCACTTAGGGAGTTTGATGTCAGGGTGGTTGGGTGGTAGATTATTATCGCTTATCCCGGACAGGGAATTTGTGCAGATACTGTCACTTCCTGTGCGGGCTCTGCAGCGTCTTATTTTTGTGTCGGGCTGCGTACCTTGGACACCCGGCGCCACGGAGTTGAGGATCTGGAAGGAAGAGCTGACGTTGGCACAAACTCCTGAGATGTACTGCTGCTGCCCGCACATGTAGCCATACTGAGGACCACACGCCTGTGGAGACAGGACACACACACACACACAAACAAACTGAAACTCTGGTTGCATGAGACAGTATTTACAGGATGTGACTGGTTAGGTTTCCACCAGTATGAGGTCATGGGTGAGAAGAGGCTGCAGGGCCGCTGAAGACAGAAACCGAGAGGAAAGAACTACTCAAGCTGAGGATACTGTACAACACACAGACGATTAAAAAAAAACCACACTGGATCCCTTCAAACTTGACTCTGCTTAAGAGAACGAAACCAACGGGGAGAAGAAAGGAGAAAAAAGCGAGTCCGCGAGGAAATAAGGCTTTAAAATGACCTTCAATAACTGGAAAATTGAACAATATCATTCAATCTTTCAGCCTCATTTCCTGTAGATTTCCCTGCATGCTCCACAAACCTGGTGCTTTCCTTACTCTGGCAAGGATGTCGATGTGTTCTTGTTGCACACGAACAAGTTCACCAACTAAAGCTACATGCTTTGTGAAAATGTTTACCATCTAATCTGAAATGTTAGTGTGTGGGATTTCTGACCTGAATTCCATTGCAATCAATCAATCAAAAATAGTTATTGGGGTATTTCACTAAAAACCACAAAATGTGGCTTTCGTTGTTGCTTAAGATTTCAATATTCCGAAGGGACTCGGCCCTCTGGGGATCGTGTTCATGTCTTTACATAATTTAAATCCAATCCATCTTGAGCTATTTCAGTCCAAAATTGAACTAAATGAACAACAGGCACATTTCTATTCCTAGAGCCGTTTAACGAGGCTTAAAGGTACTTAATGCACATAAATTGCGCGGCAATAACATTATAGTAATTGCTAATTATATTGTGACAAGTCTTGTTCAACATCTTGTTGAAATCGCAGTTTTTCAGATGTTTTTTTTATTAACTCCGAAGGCTCTGGAATTACAGTACAAACAGAGCGAAGAGTTATAACAACACTCACTGTTAATTGCATTAAATGCAGTCCATTGTTTCTGTAATTTGCACACCCTGCTAATCTCATAATCGCGTACCAATACATCACATGCTTGATTTACAGTATCCTGTTACATTTCCCAGAGCTGGGAAACACTCCGGCTGAAACCCACTGTTTCTACACAGTCAAAAGGCCAAGTGAACAGGGAGCTGCAGCCCAGTTTCTTGCAGAGTTCAGTCCTGCCCTTGCTGTATATTTGGTATGGAAAAATGTCCTTTCATATAGTATGAAGTGCAACGTCCGCCTTACCAGAAATCCTCCACTGGGATTGGTCACAAGTGTGGTTCCCATGGTCATGTTCTCCTTCACTTCGTGTAAGTTGGGAACTGTTGTGTTTCCTAAAGGAAAAAAAATAAATAGTGGATGAATAAACAGAGTGAGACAAACAGGGAATAGACTGAACAGCTGGGCGGATTCCTCTCCTTCTCTTTTCTCACAGGAAGGGAAACTCAAACATCTTCACTTCGAGAGAATGTAATGAATACTGACAAGTGGTTAAATATAGTTTAAATGTGTTACTTCGCTGGCCCCTCCCACAATCTCACATAGACTATTAAATTCAAAGTGTTGTGTGGATAAAACTCCCCGTTGCGGTGATGAAAGACAAATGGAGGAATCGAATCATTAAGCAACCTCAACATGTGGCTAAAATTAGCATGCTATTACAAACTATTTCTTCAGTTTGGGAGTGCCTTGGATCTGGATCTGACTCCACATGTTGTCACAAATACATCCACATGACTTAAAAGTGTTGAATCAGCTCTTTATTTTCTTTTTTTTTGCGGGCACATCTGTGATTAAAAGAACATTTCTGATTTTCCTCTGCAGTCGGTTATAGGTTTTGGTCTGTGCCCTTCTGCAGAAGAAGTAACTTGCATGACGTGATGTCCTTTAATGAACTCAATGTAACCCTTTCTTCATCTCTGTGAACGCACAGATTTATGCTTCCTCGCTTCATCTTTCCTCCGAGCTCGTGCTCACTATGAATGTAAAAGAGAGCATTCATTTGGGCTGTTGATGACATTCTGCTGACCTCAAGTTTATACAAGTACATCTCAGATCATACATGAGATGAACCAGGGTTTTAGCACCTCATGACGCATCCGCGAGGAACAGCAGTGACAGCAGCTTTGTGGGGCTGCAGGGGAGAATATAGAGTCTTTGTCTTTGTTTGAACCTTGACTGCAGATAACTATCAGAACAACTCTCACACACATTTCCTCTTGGTGTGGCATGACCAGGTCAAAGGGCACGTTGTATACCAGACATACCAGTGTTTTAAATAGGACTGGGACAACATGCTTTCTGTACGATTTATTTTGTGATTCTTTATTGCAATTCCACATGTAATGGAATTCATAACCTGAACTTCCAATGCTGCTATACTTTTAGTTGTTTTTGTTTACCAAGTTAGGAGAAATATCATGATTCCGCAGTCACAAATGGTCAATTAAAAGAATAAAGTCATTTCTTTTTGTTTTTACAGTTATACCCAGTTCCCAAGAGAATCACACAGTGATTTAAGACAGACCTGGTGCTGGTTCTGGCTCTCAGAAACGGTGCTTTCTAGTGAACCAGCCCACATTCACATCAGTTTAAGAACTTTGAGAACATTAGTCCACGTTACTCAGGCGGAAAAAAAAAATAAACCAACACCGGCACTTTTTCTCCATACTTCCTCTACTTCCCGCTCATCGTCACAACCCAGGATATGACACGTCGACTGATGATGTCACGAGGAAACACCAACTTTTTTTTTATTTGGTCCAGCCGAGAAACAACTTTTCAGGTTTCGAATCAATTTTTTGTCCGGTTCAAAATTAGATTTGGGAAGTGGAACTGTCATGTTTCTATCACCATTACATGTTTAAGCCAAAAGTTTAAGTCTATTGTCTCTTCTAGTTTCCAGTTAAGTTTCGGTTTCATTTTCCAAACACAATGACGTTTTAGTGAAGGTCTCGGGAGTAAACTCCTTGCCAGAATTTCATCAGTGATAGCCTTCCTGGCATAACCACCATTCCGTTTTATGGGTTGAACGGAACTGTGATTAAAAACTACAACACAATAACGACACACACACAGTTATGTTTGCTCATTATGGCTTTGGCATCACTCTCACTCTCTCTCCCCTGTGCTGCAACAGTAAGAAACACATGTGGAAATGTATTTAGGTTAATGTCAGGCTATAGGGCGTTGTCAGCGTGCAGAGATTCAAATTACTCGAACAGTTGACTGATACGTTGGTTCCTTCGATGAGACATCAACATCCTGCTCTGCTGCTGCACTGGGTCCTGCTCCTCAAGGGCACTTATGAAATATCACTTGAAACATCCAAAGAAAATTAGGTTCTGGATCAATTTGAGTGGATAAAAAAGTTCTGCTCATGCAGTCGTTCCACTTTACATTCCAAACGCAGCAGTGACGCTGTTGTCGTCATGTAAACCACTCCCAGTTGTTTGCTGAGGCGTCTGCCTCCGACTGACAGTCTCAATCAACTCCCAGTGGAGGTTTTCCAGACGAAATGTGGGATTTAGGCTTTTGTCCAACAAACTCCTCCAAGATAAAACAAACACTGGTGTGTGGAGGCGACATCTCCAGAGGTTCCTATACATTATCATCACTTCAAGCCAATCATTTACTCAACAGCGTGAGAATTGTAACTTCTGTTACTTGATAACCGCGAGGTGTAAACAGCTTTGAAAAACACAACATCCCTGAGCTGATAGTGTGCGGATAAAGGCACTAACTCAGTCTTCCTGCATCACTGCACAGACAAACATTCGTAGAGCATTTCCAGGCCGCTGACCGGGAGCTAAATTATGTTTATCTGTTTAATTAAGATATAATTGGAAGGATGAAAACATTAAAACCTTGTTTATTCACTGTCTTCCTGTACTGATGGGTTTCATTTCCTCCCCAGGAGACAACGTCAAATATACACTAGATTTATACACACAGTGGCACAATCACACACAACCAATCGGCATTAAAATTCACGTACGAGAGGCAAGTGTACTCATTCAGCACGCTGAGTAATTAAAGGGATAGTTCGGGAAGAGTCAGCACTGATGTCTCACAGATCTGCACAAATATCACATAGTAACATAGTTTTTTAGACTTGCTTTTCGAATAACAATTACCATTCCCTCTGACATCGCTAAATCATAATGTTTGATTTGATTGACAGTTTGTGTCACTTTTGTGATTTTACATCACGGGCACACAGGAGTTGCTGGTCCACAGCTGCCTCCATCTTTATGTTCAAATGTGTTGTTTTGTGACTTTGGTGTTTGGATCGTTGTTCTAAAGTGCCACGAACTTAACAAAAGACATTTTCTCTCTCTTGAATCAGTTGAGTCTTTTTGAGTCGCTAAAAATCTGTGTTAAATGTAATAATAGACAGTAATAATAACCGTATAATTGATGTAATAACCATGTAAAGAATATCTACACACACAAACACACACACACACACACATAAACAAACAAAAGTATTCTTACTAGGCAGCTCCAGTTTGACACACGTGTTGTCCCCCCTCCCCACAGGACATTTGTAGACATCTCCGGTTCGTTTCGCTGGTTGGCCAGATAGCGGTGAACCAATCAGAACCCTGGAAAAATAAACAAAAACCAGTTGGGGTTGGTCACAGTTTGGCAAAGTATGACAACGAGCGCTACCCAAATATTATTGCAGAAATTAAGAGCTGGCAGGTTTGAAGCAGTGGGTACGACCACTTAGACACACACACACACACAAGATTTCTCACCAAGTTAAATTAAACAGGAACCACAGTTCAGATCGGCTGATAAAGGGTTGCCACTTATTGTAACCGACCATAATTACATCTGTGGCTGTCATTTTCTTATTATTCTAACAGTTCCCTATAAAAAATAAGTATTTGTTTCCATTACTGCATGTTATTTTGCATAATGTAATTGACCTTAGGTGTGAGTGTGCGCCTTTCGCCCTATGTCAGCTGAGATTGGCCCTCATGTGGAGGATAAAGCGGTAGTGGATGGATGGACGTGTGACATCTGTACGCTGTAGAGCTGTGCAACATTTTCTGTGCCTACAAAAGCTTGACTGTGTCTGTGTTCATTCGCTCCATAACCTCGTGTCACTCTGTCAGTACACTGATGCGAAAAAGAGTCTGCAATCGGCCCTCCTTTAAACATTCGGGCTTATTAACATTCCTCGACTCTAATGGGCCCTGGACATCTAAAAGGAGACACAGAGTGCAACAGCAACAACACACTCTCAGCTCGGTCAACTGTCAGACGTAAAGCCGGCCCGTTACATCACCACACAACTATCTTTTTCTCCCACTATGGCACACTCCGATGGCTCCATTTCATTTATTTATTTTTCCTAGATAGAGTTTTATCTCTTTGTTTGGTTTTTTTCATCTGTTCTCTTTCACTCCTTGTGATCTCTGACGTCCCCCCTCCCGCACCCTGTTCTTTTTAGGGTTAAATCGGGCCCTTCTTACGCACATGTTGTTGACCTGGAACAACAACATGTTGCTACCTGGAGGTGTTTTTCAGTATGAACAGTGCAGAGAGCCGATTAACGTGATACGATCGTTCCTGGAGAACAGCGCCAGGTGCAGTGTTGGGAATACGGCCGTGTTGGGAAAGCAAAAACGAAGAAAAAGCTGGATAAGTAACTGGAGGAGCGATGCACACACACACACACACAGAGCCGTTAAACACGGTGTAACGGCATTTAACAAGGTTTTAAAAAATGAGTTCCCAAGACTGATTTAACAAGGAGCCATGGATGCTTGGTTTCAGTGTATTTTAAGGCGGAGACTGTGAATACCCTGGTGGGCAGTTTATGTTTAACAGCTGGAGTAATAAAGGCTCCTCATTACAGCAGCATCTGGCATGCTCCCCTTCACTCACTTTTACAGGTGAATTATTTTTCCCCCTTTAGGGTGTGAAGTTAAATGAAACCGATTTAAGTTCTAGTTTTTGTACAATAAAATATGATAAAAGGCTTTAAAACTAGTTGGGGATGTGTACCTATAAGGATCACCAGAACAAAGACACTGCTGTAAGTTTTAATCCAAATCAAATGTAAAAATAAAGGGTATTTTCAGCCAATTTATTAGATGAACCAGTTGGATATGAGCTTTTTATCCACTTCCTTGAATGAAGATAGATAGGGATTCTTAACACCTTTAAAAACCTTTATATTACTATCATTTTTTTTCCTTTTGTTGCTGCCATTACAGTAACCCGACCCCATTAATGTCTGATGTGCTGGAAGCTATACAAGGTTTAAACCGGCAGCTGTGATTTGAGTAGGAAACGCTGCAGTGGAGAAGAATGATGAATGTTTGGTCTCTGGACACACTCGCTCATTTCCTCAAAACATCCAGCTAATGACACTCACCATTTTCCCTCGCTGTTCTCGAACTGCTGCACGGTGTAGCCAAACATGTCCTCCAGTGGACCGCTGAATGACAGGCCGTTCTTCTGGTCCACGTTGAAGGACCATGTGCGCACAACCAGCACTGGGGAGAAGAAGCGGAAGAAAAGGTTACACAGTGACCACCACTATTGTTAAATGAACAACATAATCTTATCCAGGTCCTTTTATTCTACTCTTCTGCTGCTCCATGTCCTCAAATAAGAAAAGTGTGTATTTGCCATGTAAATAACAGGAAGGTAAAGGCATAAACAAACATTTTTTATATTAAAAATAAATCAAATCCTGGAAGTAAAACTTCCTGTGCGGAACCTCTGAGTAATTACCAATATAGTTTTGTCTCTACAACCTTACAGTCTATGCTATGACCTTGTTTTCTCTCCCCCATCCCACTCACTCTGAGACAGACACACACACACACTGTTAGAAAGAAAGAGAAGAGGACAAAGCAATGCTGTCTTCTGATGTCCTCTATAGCCCTTTGTTAAGTTACTGTATGTGTTGTATATCTATCTTGATCTATCTCATATCTATTACTTGTATACACTGCATCTATGAAACTTGATTGGAGCTGCACGCTGAAAGAAAAAGCTGCAGACTGGCAGCTGGTCAAGAAACACTTGATTGCTGTTGGCAAACATTTTCAATGTCAGACAATCACATTTACAAGACTCATTGGTGCTTTCAGCCCTATATAGAAGCCGTGTGACTTTACTCGCACCGTGTGCTTCCTCCACCTCGCCTGCTCAGTCGAGACGTAAAAGCATCACCACAGAAGCTGAATCAGCGCCATCTGTGTGAACTCATTTGACAGAATGTGACCGGTATTTGTTTATCTGTCAAACGTTAGGCACTACAGCTCAAAAGTAACCCATAATCATAGAGCAACATAATACAACACAGACAAAGCGGTCAAATGGCTTCAGTGTAATTTTTACACCTTTCAAATTTTTACTATACAGAGCAGGAGTCTCAAACTCAAATGACCTGGGGCCCACTGAGCATCTAGTCTGGTCAGTAGGGGGAAAGTCAAATGAAAAAAAGTCAAACTTTTGTGGGAAAAAGAGAGTTTTTAGTGGGGGTGGGAGATATGAGCTTAAAGTGATATCATGACAAGCCATAATGATATCACAATATAACAATATTTAACAGAATTTCAAAATAAAAGTCTTTGTTTTGATATAGACTTAAGCATTTTTGCACACACACCAATTAGTAACTGTTACGACCCCAGGGTCGCGTTTCTTCTCCCTGTGTGTATGTGAGTGTGAGAAAGGTTGCAGGTGTGCATGTTTGAGTGAATGACATGTGTGTGAGAGTCTCGTGGATGCTGGGAGCTGATTGGTTCTGCACAGGAGGTTTCCGGTATAAGAGGCCTGATTGTCCCAGCTGCAGTGGACCTCCTCGAACCACTCACAGCCAGACTGCCAGCGGAGGGTTGTATGCTTGTTTTTAATAAAAAATAAATGGTTTGTTTAGTTTCTTGATGGTGTTTATTTTGGGAAGAGGGCGTCTTTGTCTTGTCTGCATTTAACTCATCTTTATTGCACACCAGTAGTGAATACACACAATTTGGGCACAGGAGCAGTGGGTAGCACCCTATCTGCACCCTGGGACTAATGGGGGATTGGGTGCCATGCTCAGGGGCACCCCAGCCCTTGGCCCGTCCTGGGATTAAACCAGTCACCTTCTGGTTACAAGCCCAAATCCTTTCCTCTTAGCCATGAGTTGCCCAATGAAGTATTTACTAAATAAAACCATATGGAAATATGGTAACAAGTTTGAGACCTAGAGCGATGGATGAACAGTGTGAGCCATATATCTCTCTCCCTCTCTCACACACACACACACACACATAAGAGAGTCATTCTGGAGGACACTCGAGGAATTTCAAACATTAATGTGAAGCACTGGTCAGAGTCCAGTCTGACCTGCAGGACAATGGTTTCTTATCTGCTCCGTGCACAGTCTGCGCCCGTCTGTCACTGAGCTGAGTATATCACAGAGCCTCTATATAAATCCAGCCACGTCTCATTATGCCCGCGCCACAATGACACTCTTTATATCTACTGTGCCACGCAGATTCCTCCAGTATAATTCATTCAATTCCCGGACGTGTGAGCGAGAGCAGAGGAGTTGGAGAACTGTGGGCTCACGACAAAGACGATGCAGACACAGACCTCATCAAGCTGCAAATAAAAAAGCAGCCATTTGTTCGTTTGATGATGAGGCTTTGAAGCTATAATGTGGTCCATCCAAAATAAAAGAGAGAACTAGATGGAGTCTGGACTGTAGAGCAACTAACAGAAGGATTACTGTGACATTAATGTGGTTAAAGCTGCTTTAATTTAGTGATCCTCTGTTTGTTCCTCTAAAGCCACCATTGAGTTTTCACAGCTGGATGACCTGCTGCCATAACTTTGGTCAAACCTCAGCATTTCAGATAAATGTTTCCATTTACACAACTACGTAAAACTAACGGCATCAGCCTCAGCTTTCTCATAAAATATTAGCTGAAGCAGAGACTGTTGTGGTCTATTCTTTGCATATTTAATATGATGTTCAACTTGATTTTTCCTTTTGAATTCATCAGGGGTGCATTGATTTTGTTTGTTTGTTTGCATTGATGATGACTACATTATTTCTGTGCAGTGCCTCATCTGCCTCCAGCAGAAATCTGTGTCGGTATTACATAATCAATATTTTCTTCTTGTCCATTTCCTTTATTAATAGTTCCTGCAACCTTCAAACATAGAAATTAAATGATAAACCTTGACAATTAAAATAAGGTGCAATATGACAGATGTAGGATTAATTGGTGCATATACTGTTGATATTTGTTGCTAAGTTATTATGTTTATTGTAGTTATACAGGGTTTGCAACCTGGTCGGAACAAGGGTCTGTCTTATTCATTTCTTTAATTATTATTTTAATCATTTCCCTGTTTAAATATATGCATCTTTTGATAGAATTTGCAAAATATTAAAATGAAAACTCATAATTACCAGAACCAACGGCAGAGTGACAGTGTGACAGTGTGTATGTAACCCATTTGTGTATGTTAAAGGACACACAGGGCAGAGGAACGACAGAGAAAACAAATGTATGTATGTGAACCTAGTTCTCCGCTCACAGGCGCTCAGATGCATAAATGACACATGTTATGACGCCACTCACAACTTTCTTATAAACCAGAGGAGTTATCATAACACACTGCTGCCAGTCATCATGCTGTCATGTTTACATGTTGATCTAATAGATTTCAAACCAGATGACTCTTTTTAAATGTCCCTCTAGTAAAAAGAAAGGGGGAGCGAGAGAGGGTGAGAGAAGAAGAGAGAAAAGCAAGATAGAGTGCAAAGTCATACGCTGGAATCCCAGCCAAGAAATATTATCCCCTCTGTTTCTCCCTCATTCATTTCTCTACTTCCTCTGTCACACTCCCTCCACCTCTCAGACAAGCTCCATATCCTGTTCTTATTAACCCAATTATACTGCAGACATCCCCTTAAAAGGTGTAGGTATACACACACACACACACACACAGGCTCCCAGCCTGACCTTAACCATAACAAGTTGATGCCTAACCCTAACCCTAACATATCAAATCTTATCCCTACACTAAACCCTTCCACAGAAGTGAGGTTCTGCCTCATTAGGACCAGGATTTAGGCCCCATGGAGACTACTGGTCCTGACAAGGTCGGTGTTTATGCCAGAAAAGGTCCTGAAGAGGAAACAAATACAAATACAGACACACACACAGCTAATTTAGCTGATTTAAATGGCTTCAGGCCAGCGGAGCCCTTTTCATTTATCACTGACAGACTGCAAGGGCAGTTCGCAGTCACACTGGCCTGAGCGTGAAGTCATACAGGGGCGTCTTCCTCTGTGCCCATCTCATTTGGCTATATTTTGGCATCTCATGCACCTGCTTAAATCAAAACCAGCTGATTATATAATCAGCTACTTTCACGAACTGAGTCAACATCTGTGCTGGAAAGCTAGGAAGAGGGCTTGTCTCTTGTTGATGGAAATAGGCACATAAGCCTGTGAGAAATTGGCAAATAAAGCTGTCCATCACTGTCTGAAGGATTCGGACACGGTGAGAAATTAATCACAAACACTATTGGACCACTGTGTCCGAGAAGAGCCTCATTAAAGGTTAACATTAACTCTTTTTACAACCTAAAGAAAGCAATATACGCTACTGTCTAAAATAAAATGTCATCCTTATCTGTTAAAACTGCCGTGCATCACTTTTAAATATCAACAAATGCTTGATGCATCCAAATCATTATCAGATGAGTTTGTTCAACGCTGATGAAGCCCATCAGCTCCACACGACTAACACTATTTCTCTCGGTGTTGTGACTGATGTCTCGTGTTGCCCGGCAACGTTCCTGCAGTGCACGCAGGAAGTGATTTGTTTTTATGTCAAGACTGACTGACGGATGGCAACTGCAGCATTGTGCTAATAAAGCGAGGCTGCAAACAGGTTGGAGTACGACTGAAGACGCAAAAGAAGTGCCCACAAAAAAAGAAGTAAATTCAAAAAAGCCTGGAAGTTCAGTAGCCTGACAGCATAAATGTCAAATGTCTTATGTTTTTCACTTGCATCTAGAGAAACAGATGTTTCACTTGTGCTTTAAATCTTGTAAATGCTGTTGTTGTTGTTTTTTTTTCTGTTTAGCACACATAACTGCAGTCGTCGTGCACTTGTTAGTGTATGCTGCCAAAGCAAAACACAGGAGACCTACACTCAATACTGCACCTGATCATTTGACACAGATGGATGCTGCCAACCTCCAAACACTGTTGCACTGCCAAAGACAATTCAATAAAACCCATGTGTGCCATTGTTTACAGTAAAACAAATCTATTTTTTCCTCATCATATCAGATATCATGACCTTTCATACCATAATGGGTGTCTTTAACCAAGCTCCATGTCGCCTTGATTGATCCTGACAGTATATCAGCCACGCTAACCCACCATAAAACCACACGGCCTTCTGCTGTCCAAACCAAAGCAACTCCATGTAACAACTCTGCAACACATCCGACTGTGAGTGGCACGAGTCAAATAGAGCCGGGGCAGACGGCAGCACTGTCGGCACCTGTTGGCCTGTGAGACGTCAAACCAGCGACAGACGTGACCCCGAGTCAACACCTGTGGACTTCAAAGCCTTGTCCAGCTTCAGTAAAAAACACACACCTGACTGGCGTCTGCTCATCTGTAACGTATCAAACCGCCCATAATCGGCTTTAAAGCTTAACCCAAATCAGCACGTGTGGGCAACAAAGTCATTGACTGAAAGTGGCACGTAAAGCGAAGCTAATCCAAAGCAAGACAACTGCAGCAGCAGCAGCAGCAGCTCAGAAACTGGCTAATCTTAATAATAAATTGCTGGGGTAAAATATTAATGAATCATCCATGTTTTTCTGATGAGGGACTGGAGTTTAAACGTTGGGTGCAACCTGGACCTTTTGACTGACAAAAGAATCTTCATATTTTGGCTCGGCTGTGAGAAGTCTGGAGCCACTCCCTTGTTCATCTATCTTTATCTGTTTTTATTCCTCACTCCTGATCTCTTATTACCCTGATGTAACCGCGTACATTTCTCAGGCTTATCTTTTTATTTCATGCTGCATTTCCTCCCTAATCGCTCTACGAATGCCTATCACGAGCTAAATGTCTGACAGGTTTTTAGCTCTGCTGACTCAAACTTAATTTTCTCATTTGGCTGTCTGCTCAGCCGCTGCTTTACTCTTGGCAAAATGTACTATGTGATGAATGAATGCATGATTGTGTCTTCATTTACAGGAACCAAAAGTGGTCTGGAATCCTTTGAGCAGTTAGAGATATTTGTATTCCTTATTTACTGCATGTCTATAATGGCAAAATTCACTTCAGTTTGACGAATTCATGCCACACATTTATTAACAGGTCCAGCGGTCGAGCACCTGAAGGGTCAGGCCCAGACACTACGGAGCCCTGTTAGGGTCATGGCCGGGAAATACTTTTAGACCGAACTTTTGTCTTCCCCGGCTCTCCCCCGTGCCTCAGGCAGCCCTTGCTCCCTTCGATAACTCCCCAAGCTCTGAGCCCCCGTGCCCCAGGCCAGCATTCATCCTCCAGCCAGAGCTCCAAGGAACACCGTTGAGGGATAACTATTGCAAGGGAACACAAAAGTTGGTTTCTAAAGATATTTTCCCACCATGAGCCTCACCGGGGTCCGTATGACACACTGGTCCATGTTTTGGTCAATACGGAATCGTCACTTCCAACAGGATTGGAAAGAAAAAAAGGCAAAATGTGCAATTTTTAAAATATACTCTACATTGTGACCAAGAGAGGAGTCAAGGCTGTTTTTGTGTCTTTTTTAGTAAAATTAAGTGAATTCAAACATAAGTTATCGAGTCACATGGCAACAACTTGCTTATTTTATCTTCAATGAACTTAATTCAATTGGTTGTTGCCAAATAAAGTTAATTTGTGTGTCAACTATTGTCATTTTATGATGTAGAGCTATTTACAGAGCTTATCAATATCTATCAACATGCAGCTCAAATAAACAGCAATGGAAATGCAAGTCAGATAAGGGTTGATGGTTCCAAACAATAACGTGTCTAAACGGCATTGTACCGCTTAATGGAAATGCAAATTTATGATCAGAAAAGCCTGAGAATGAAAGAAGGTGACTTCTTAGGTGTTTAAGATGAAGTACAGGTGATTATTTTATTATTATTTATATTTTTCATTAGACTTCACCTAGTAGAAAAAGTCACATTATCAAATGTGTTCGTAATATTTCCACAGACTTTCCCGATAACACATCCACCAGCTTCTGAGCTATTTAAACGTGAACTAAAGTTGGTGAACACGCGCTGACAGGCACAGACTCGGCTGGCGTGGAAAAAAAGAAATCAACTCCCTCAGCCCTGTTCGCGCTGCTTCCTGTTCTCCACCCGTTCATTAATTCATCTCCATCCCTCGTGTCCCACAAGAGCATCACCCGTCTCTCGACTATTTCCTCCCTCCATTCATCTTGTTATCATCCCCTGCACCACTGTTTCCAACAATGCTTGTCCGCGCGTCCCCTCATCCATTGACTGAACATTGTGGGTCTCCTGGTGACGGTGTCGGGTTGCACTTGGTGGAACTTCCAGATGTGTCCTCTGGAGCTCTGTTGTGTTCTGTGCTGTTCGCCCGGCACAGAAAACATGCAAGCTGAGACCCACGCATGACATCATCCCCCTGGACGCTTGTCAAAGCTTCCGCGCCCCCCCTCAGCCCCCGACCCACCCACTTTAATGCAGGGGAGGTCGACACCCTCCTAACCAGATCCATCCCACAGTCACATAGCTCACGGTGTGTCTGCTAAATCTGCTGATCACAACAGTTTGACATTAGTGGAGGCAGAGGAGGAGGAGGAGGGTGGGGCTTCTGGGATACATCAGATGTCTCTGGAGCAACTAAAAATACACACACACACACACAGGGGTCTAACAATGACCTTCCTCCAGAATCAATAAGCAACATGCAATAATAATCACATGTTATGAAGCAAAGGGACAGAGTTAACTCTATAGTCACTTACATGAAGGACAACCACAGGTTTAAACTGGACAGAAATACAGAAAAACAGATGAGCGTGAGTGGAAGAAGACGAGTAATGGTTGTTTAATATTGCAACACAAAAAGCTCTTCGGCAGCAATTCTGACATAATGATACCTGTACGTCTCATTTCAAATAACATGCTGCGCCGTTTGCAGGGGGGAAAAACAACAACAGCACTCAGTAATTCCTTAACACTCTAATTATAGTTGAGCGCGGAGCGTGTCATTAATGGTGCTATTCTTGGTGTCTTTTTAATAACCAGGTGACACTGCGAGGCTTTTAGCGAGACTAAGCACAACATATTGATCTGCACTTTCCACTTATGTGGCTTAAATTTTAATTAGTTTTACAGGAATGACTGGACAGAGTGCTCACTGTCTATTTTCGGTAGATTAATGACATCGAGACGTAGCTTCGCGGCAGCGTCGCCGTCCGACTGAGGTCGGCTCTCTCCAAGGTTCAAACACACAGCTGACGCTCACCAGTGGATGCATTAACATATTATACTGCCATGTTTGTCTACTCCGGACACAAACTGACACGTTCCTCGTTATTTATTTCCGTAAACCTTTCAGAGAAATGCTTTTAGGAGTTTTGTTTGGATTACAGACTGTTCTGTAAACGTATGAAAGCATAATTTATGGGATTGAGACGAAAGCATGAGCACGAGCGAGATAATTATATGCTGAGTCCGCACGTCGCTTTGACTTGAAGTGGAGAATATACCTTAGAGGTTCTACACATCATTTTAATAATAGTTTTAATACTTTCAACTTTGTAAAGACGATAAACCACCGTGACCCAGTTCACAATACAAACTCCTGATAAACACAAACTTATCTGACTGTCTTACTGCCATTTCTGTAACACCTAGTATAATTTTGAAAAACATTCTGCAAATGACTTGGCAACCCCCCAAAAAGATCTCTGTGGAATACGACCCCGTTTCTGGGATTGACTTATTTATATATGCAACTGATTAAAAAGTGACTGCCTGTTAGAAATGTAATTAAAAATGAATTGGAAATGTAAAAGTGATGGATTTGATCATTTCCTTCAGCAGGTACACACTCAATAAATGTCATTTTCCGCTTGTAAATTATGGAGTGGAGATTTATTTTCCTTTGAGTAAACTTTTTATTGCGCCGTTGCAAACTTATAATCCAGCTGCATCTGCTGCCAAAGCCAATAACTTTGTGGTTTGTCTCTTTGGACCTATAGAACCTGAATGTTTTACAACAGTTTCATGATTTAGAGGTGGCTTTTCTTACACTTTGATTGACAGACAGAGATACGGGGCGGCGAGAACACCAGCGGCGTTTTTCAAAAAAAGTTAGAAAGGTGAAAACTGATGCTCAAAAGGGGGGAAACAATTAGGTCCATTTTTACAAAAGTATCCACATTAGTGTGGACATGGCCACAGTGGGGGTGAATCCCACCACCCATCAACACGCCCCGTCTCTCTGTCCGACACACAGATGTGTTTCAGAAAAGGTCACAGCTGCCCTTTTTCTCAACTCGAGTATGGTAAAGAAGAACACAAGGGCGCACAAGCTCACTCCTGTAAATGAGCAGCACAAACAGGAAATACATAACCTGCTACTGTACACAGGAAAAGACAAAAAGTCAAACAACAAACTCTCCACCATGGAGTCTGTAAGGATGCGATAACAGAAAAGGCTTCTGATCATTTCAGCGCTCTCCCCAAATGTTAATATCAAACTTTTCTCCCATAAAAGACAATAAATAAACCACTTGTTGCAAAGTTATAGTTGTTTTGTTTTCAATTGTCGCTGTATAAAGTACAGACACGTAGCTAAGGTCTAACATGAGACAAACAGACCCTCCCTTGCAGATTTTAGCCACTTAACAAAAGGCTCACAAAGAAAAATAGGTATACAATTTATTTAGAAGAGCTTTTGCCACTTTACCTCGCTGATAGACAATCTTTTTTTTTGTTAGAAAACTAAGGTTTGTGTCAGTTACTATCCTCTACTATCCCATCTAGGTACTACAGATTAAAATTAGCCACTTGCTGTAATGTTCACTATTGTGCACAGTCCCAATTTTCAAAATAATCTGAATAAAAATGCTGCATGGATTTAAGTACATCAACAACTCTCCTATTGGTGCCATCTAACAAATGCAGATATTCTTGGACAGAGCGTTTGTATTCTCTGTCGACTGCGCCTTAAATATTCAGAACTTTCAGCACAGTAAAAGAAAAACTGCAATAAGCCCCAAGAAATGCAGCGACGTTTCTTTCCCCTGAACCCTTTGTCTGAAAGAAGAGCATCAAGACTAGCATGGCCGTCCATCTTGGCCTCCTGTCCAAGGGGTTAATGTGAACATGTTGCCCCCAGGCAGACGCCACAGCTCCACTGTTCCCTGTATGATGCCAGTTTGATGGATAGCTGTGGCCTGTTGCTGGCCGAGGAGAGAGAGAGAAACGGGGGGGGGGGGGAGCCTGGTGCACACATGCAAATGCTTCCAATTCACAGACAGGGGAAAAAAACAAACAAAAACACATTACACACAATCACATACAACCAGGATCCACTTAGCAAGGCGGGAAAGACCCAGAGAGTGCGAGCGTATTCTCAGACTTCATTTAAAAATAAATGTTGTCATATGGTTTGAAAAGTGAATCCCCAGGAAGTGTGACTTCAAAATAACACAATGTCACTTTTATAAACTATGCTCCCGCAGCACGTGTGAGTGGATACCAGTGTGATTGACAGCTGGTGTCGTCCAATCAGTGCCTGACTACAGGCGACATCACATTGTTATGTACGATCTATGGACGAGACGTCGTTTGAAGTTAGGCCTATATCCTAAAAGGTTCATACTGACTTGCAGACGCTATAAAGTCCCACTGGCTCGTAAACACATTTATAAAAAAGTCCTTTATACCGTCTACAATATCCACCCTGAACAAAATCACACTGCACATGATTATCGTCTGACAAAGTTTGTCCATCTTCTTTTTCTGTCTGACTCAGTGAAAGTTAAGATCAGGCCTAAATCCTGTTTCATAAGAAAAACCTCTAACCTTATCACAGACTACACCCGAAACAAAAATGGGCGCTTTTCAAATTAAAGTCAATACTAGGAAGTGATTCAGTGCAACACTGTGTTCTAACCACAATAACACGCTCGCGCTCCCGGTTCAGTCAATGGGAGACAAAGCGTCATTATAACCAGCGTAGCTGCAGGGAAAGGCTTTGAGGGTGTGAGATTAAAGATGTGCATCAAAAATCAATGTTGATTTCTGTCTTTATCATTATGATGGACATGTTTACCAAATATTTCTTGTTGTCTACATTTAATCAAAGATTCAGTGAAGAGTTTATTGGTTTGGGAAATACAAAAGCTTTCTGACTAAAAGTTTGACAAGAAAATCAATACCACATTCATATCCATCCTTTAAATAAGACGTCAGATAGATGCAGGTTAAGTTGTGACTTTGTTCTTTTTTTCTCTCTATACTGAGAGATAAAAAATAAATGTATTGATCTTTTTTTTAATCAGAGAGTTCAGAAAATAGTCATTTTGTGGCCCACTCACTAACAACCTCTTCTGTTTTAGGCAAACATATTAAGAAGCTGTGACTAATCTTCTTCCCCGTTTGTAAAACAGAATCAGTGGTGGTCCATTTTCTTCTTTCACCTCTGAACTTTCCACTCTTCTCCTTGTTTTTGCTCAAGACTGGCGAGAATGCAATCTCCTCCCACCTCGCATTCTCTTCAAACTCCCTGTCACCACGCCAGCAAAGTTTCCCTTTGCTTGTCTGTCTGTCTGACTGTCTGTCTGTACCCAGCTGCTACCTCCGCCTCCCTCAACAACTGTGCCGAGACAGAGGTCAGGAGTGAGGTTGACTGGTAACTGTAAAATACCTTATCGTACTATTATCACGATTATGTTTCCTATTTATCATTCAATAACTGTTATGTGTATGTATTTGCATTTTAGTGCGTTACGTAGATTTTAGCATGTGGTTATAGCGTGTTATAGTGCAGTTGTAGCACGTTGAGAGTCATGTCAAGAGTTGAAAACTAGCAATAGCTATGAACTCTCTGCACAGCACATCAGTTCCACTCTATCGTAACTGCATTGTTATAGTCTATTCTATTCTATGACCAAAAAGTACCTCAACAATTGATTCACAACATTTTCCTGAGGAGTCTCAATCGGTCCCAATCACTACCTCCACGTCTTATACAATGGCACATTATGTCAATTTGTAAATTGTGTTCCCAGTTTGAGAAATAATAAGACAATAAAGTATGGCACATGATGAGTGGCATGGAAAAAATCTCTATTGTGGAGGCTTCAGTACATTCTTTGTTAATGTCTAATGTTATATTTTTATAATCAAAGTGTATAATCAGTATTGACCAAATGAAGGCCAATAGGTGAGTCCCTTTAAATGCATTTCTGACAACATTTGCTCAATATGGAAACCATTACTCCCCTGTTGAAGATGCTCGAACAAAAGCCGCCTGAAGAACCGTGGTGACAAGCGATGAAGTGTGAAACACATGCGAAAGAAGGCTTTCATGTGTCCAGCGTGTGTCTGTGTGTGGCGCGACCCTGCGTGGAGGTCAAGACCTGTGTAAGCTGACACGACATGTGATGTTGCACCTTCACGGGTGTCTTGTTTATTTTGTAGACCTTTAAAGGCGGCTCGGTTGCTCTCTGAAGTGAGTGTTTGGTGTTGAATGAGGTTTGAGGATTAGCCCGCACTTACCTCACATCAACACATGTGTGCTTTCACGTGAACTTATGGCACTTTTCCACGATAAAGTTCGAGAACGATGCATCGCGGCTCAACTCTACACGGTTTATTTTGCTTTTCCATTAGCGATAGTGGTACCTGGTACCTGGTACTTTTTTTAGTACCTGATCGGACGAGGTTCCAAGCGAGCTGAGCCGAAACTGAAAAGTGACGTCGACACCACTGATCAAAGAGTGTCGTCACTTGAAGTCTGACACAGGAATCCAACAGAACAATGCCGACCTGTAGACTTAAAAATCCTGAAAATGTGCGTTAATCGCCGACATTTAGTGAGGACATTTCCAGAATCTCAATATTTAATAGAGGAGTCTGTTAAATATCACAACCCGTTCAGCAGTATTTCAGTTCAGTGGCTGTGTCAGGCAGGAAGTACTCAATTATTCCGCTTTGCTCATCAAGACAGTCTCGTACAGCCGCGCTGTGGCGACACCCTTCTCATTAAAGCTGTGGTGAGTTTGTACATCACAGTTCCCAGTGGATTCATAACTAAATATGTTCTAGAATTGTAGTCATTTTTGCTCACTGAAAATGTTGGTAAATAAATCTATTTTGTGAGAAATAATTCACTTTAAGAGATTTTATTTATTGACATTTCTTTTTTCCAGCTGCTATAAGTGCGTGAGGGTAAGGGGTACATACGTGGAGGTCAAATGTCTGAAGGGGTACAGACTGTGAAAACTTTGGGAACCACTGGGGTAATGGAAAACGACGTGCCTGATACCCAAACTGCGTAGAGTCAAAACACCAAGTAGTGCTAGACCATTACAGTGGAAAAGCGTCATTAGGGTCCCACGTAATTGATAGATAATTGATTATTTGATGCAAAAAAAATTGCTTTCCAACCAAATGTGGAACAAATATTAGCTGAAATTCTCGTCACGGTTGCCAAAGAAACCATCGCAGAGAAGAAAAATAATATACGCGTATGATGCAACATGTGCCAGTCAAACCCCAAACAGTAAAAACCACTGTAGAGAACACAATGGAACATTTCATTTACATTTGTTCCATGTATAAACTGTTTTCTTTAGCTCCACACAGATTTGATATTTCCCTCTGATGCTGTTTTCATCCACTGCACTTGTCTGTCGCTTTTTACTTCACTACACAAAACATTTTTTTTATTTCCAACTATGTTTCTTATTTGCATATTTAACATGAACATGAATTTAAAAAAAAAAGGGGTGGATTGAAACCCACATTTGGACAAACGGCACAGGGAGTGAGAATCCAAAACTGTTTACATTGACAACCAGCAAAAAAATAACAAAATCAACACAGACAGTGAATGTGAAGCCGCTTTAGAAACATGAGAGGGAAAGTTGTGCACATTCCCACTAAAACCAGAAGACTCCTGGAAGTAGACTTCAAATTGAGCAGCAACCGTTTGGCCAAACCATTACCCTGGCAACCCTGAATTTCCTTTATTTCTGTCTCACTTCCTCGTCTGCTGCCTAACACACACTCACTGGTGACTCACTTATGTGGTAAAAAACCCAGCCCTACAGTGTGTGTGTGTGTGTGTGTGTGTGTCACTCACAGCAATCACTCATTAATACACAGGAGAGACATTAGTCAATTTGATTTATTTACAATTTAACTTGTAACAATGATTCACAGAGACAGCGTTGCTAACCACATATCGGTCGCAGGAGAGGGTTTTTTGCCAAATACATTTCCTTAATTTTTCCCAGCCTTTTACTTAAGATTAATGTGTATATGATTTTAATAATGTGCAAAAAACTGAGTTGTGATTTGTTTCTTAAACACGTCGCTAAGGAATGACTGGTTTATAATATTTGGAGAAATGGCAGTAAAGCATAGTCAGAAATGTTTTATTATGCACACATTTGCTCTTGTCTAAATTCATATTGGGTCGAGAAAGTTTGTTTTATTTAACATTTTAGAGACAACTTTTGACTTGATAATGGTTTAAAGCTGTTGGCACACACGCTACTTTTTATATTACAGTACAAATAACGAATTGACTGTGTTCGTCTGACGTTTAAAATACATACAGATATTTAGTTCAACTGAAATTGTGTCAAATCAGTTAGGAGTTGAAATGATATGGTCAAATCCAGACTGGTTTATTATTTGGACTGACAAAGAGACCAATTGTATGCTCCGCCAACTCAAACAAATCAATTTTCTAAAGTTTGAAGACATAAAGTTGTACACTGGGAGAAGGACAGTAGTCTTCTTATTAGTATTTTAATTTTAACTTACTTTACTAATTTCAGACGGCTGCTACTGTTCCGTTATTCGTACAATTCTGTTTAACTGTGTGAAAATGTAGGTAATGGTACTAAGTCTGTAATGACGGGGGACATCCTGTGACCGACCTGGCAGTGCATACCAATACCACACAACCACAGAAACCCTGGTGTGATCTTTTCTTGTACTGCATCTCTTCCAGTTCATGCGTTATACCGCAAACTGCTCAATAAAGGCACACAATGCCAAATGAAATCTTTGAAAATGAATCGTCTCCAGTGAAAACTCACCGTAAGCTAAATAACAAGACGTAAGGATGCAACTATCACCCGCGTGCCGAGTGCCAGGATCGCGACCGACGCTATCAGAATTCACACCATCTGCACCTGAACTCAAACCCCTTCCACTCTGCAGCAAACTCCACTTTCATCACTGTCACATGGTGCACAGACAGCAGCAACATGCAGTGGGTTAGACATCTGCTGCATCTGAGGCTGATGCAGCAGAGTGTGAAACCAAGTCATGTGGGTGGCATTTGTGGGTTTTCATAGCCTTCGGTCTAAATCTTCCTTTGACTCTCACACACACACACACACACACACACACACTGTAGCTGTCGCTGAGGGTATTGTTTATTTATTTATTTTTTGTTGTTTTGATGGTTTTGTGTATGGATGTTTTTGTTTATGTAGTTGACGATGTATATTGAGTTGTGATTATGATGACCCCTGCTGGTCATGTGATGGGCGCACGGAATGGTGGGAAAAATGTGCAGTCTGTTTTTTGGAGCTACGGTATATGAGCGGAGTTCGACCGTGGAGCCTTGGCAGCTCCTGATTTACTGGTTGGAAGGCGCACACGGTAAGAGAGTGTGGTCTTTTTTTTTTGTGCATTTTATATTTGTTTTGTATGTGTGATAAAACTGATGTAGAGAAGCCATATTTATGTTAAAATGTGGTTATGTTATGTTTTGTGTTATTTCAGTTTTTCACGGTGTTTGGAGCAGTGTAAAGTGTAAAAGGAAGACAATAAAGCTCAATCAAACATCCGTTGGATCGTGGTTTTTCTGACCAGGAAGAAAAGTATTGGGAGCAGCTACAGTGAAAAACGTGACCCACCTTTGAAAAGGTGTCCACGCGAAGTGAACGTGTTCATGCAGTGGAACCCGGAAGAAGGAGAAGCGATCCACGAAAGAAAACGACGTGGACAGCGGGAGTAAGGGCAACGAGGTTCGCCAGCCTTCCTGTGAAGATCCGAAGGACTGCACCTCTGAAGCATTCTCTACGCATAGTAGGCCTGTGTGAGGACCTCATTTCCCTCTGGCATTCATCCAGCGCGACACCGCGAGCGGCAGACCAGTGCGAGTAAAGCGCAAGAAGATGACGGCGCTGCAGATGCTACAAGAGGCCACAGGGTAGCAGCAGCGTCACATGAACAATTCAGCTAACGAATATTATTGCAAAGGACAACAGGTCAGACTGTATATTTTCCATTGTGTTTTTGGTTTATTGAACTGAATGTTTTTTACACTTCAAGTTATTATTAGAAAAGAAAAAAAAGGACTTACATTTTGAAAAAGTGTAAATTTAACCGAAATACGTAACGTGTTTGCATTTCATATTGAGTGTTTTCATGACAGTTCTGTATTGTTGTAAGCCGTCATACTAGTGTAACAAAATGGAACAGTTCGGACCAGATACTTTTGTACTAGAGGGAGTACTAGAGGCTCTGGAAAAAGAAAAAGAAGAGTTAGAGGAAAAATTAGAAACTGAAATTGATGAGTCAGAAAGACAGGATATTGAAGAACGCATAGCTGAAATTAATACAGATCTTCAAATCCATAAAATAGTGCTCAAGGAGCCAGCACCTCAGACTGAAGGAACAGTGAGGCGATCAGAAAGAAAGAAGCATCCTACAGAAAAGGGGCTTGAATACATAAAAGAGGAGAGTTCAAAAAAGGAAAAGAAGTTTATGTTTACATATGTCAACTTCAAGGCTGAGGTTCAGTATACTAGGACTAAATTAAAGGAAGAATGCTCTAAAGCAGAATTAGGTGAAATGATTCTAGCTTTAAGTAAATATGAGCCAATACTAAAGCAAGAATATGAGAGTTTGCGCGTACTGACCACACCATCTCCAGATATCAGGAGAAGAATGGATAGCTGCACTTCAGTGACAACAGAAATTATTTCACTCCTGAAAATACGCTACTCAGAAGCAGATAAAGAGTTTGATCCAGAGACTGTGAAAGAAGGACTCTTGAAATTACTCCAAAGAGAAGATGCCAGGTCAATTTATGGCTCAACTGTGTCAAGAGCTGCAGGGAGTAGTCTGCAAGGTAGTCAGGTGTCACTAAAGAAGGCAGAGGTGGCAGCGCGATTGGCGTCAAAACGTGCTGAAGTTATCAGGGAAAAGGAAATATCTGCACAAAGGAAAGAAGTGTTGGCACAGCAAGAGAGGTTAAAAATTATGGAGGATCAAAGGGATCTTGAGGCCATGGAGGCTGAATACAAGGTGTATGCTGAAGAGGAATCAAAATTAAATGCTGAAATAGGAGATACTAGAGAAATATTCCCAATGCCTCCCCGTCAGCTTCCAATACAGCATAACCGCATATCATGCATTCAGGCTTCCCAAGATCTCTCAGGCCCGCTAAGCTCTGAAAGCAAAGTAGCACCAACATCGAATGAAGCCACGCTAGTTCAAGCCTTAAAAGAGTCCCTGGTAATGACTAGACTTCCAGCACCAGAGCCATTCACGTTTACAGGAGACCCACTCAAATTCACTGAGTGGCGCACTAGCTTCAAAGCCTTAATTGAAACAAGTTGCTTAAACCCAGCACACAGGCTCTACTATTTGAAAAAATACATTAGTGGAGAAGCGCTTTGTGTGTTAGAAGGGACATTCTATCGGAGTGACGAAGAAGCTTATACACAGGCTTGGGACGCCCTGAACAAACGTTATGGCCACCCCTTCGTTGTCCAAAGAGCATTCCGCGGGAAGCTGAGCAACTGGCCTAAAATTGGACCAAAGGAATCTCTGAAATTAAGAGAATTCAGTGATTTCCTCATCTCATGCAAGAACGCAATGCCTCACGTAGCTGGTCTAATGGTGTTAGATGATTGTGAGGAAAATCAAAAACTGCTACAGAAGCTTCCTGACTGGTTAACAACCCGCTGGAACCGACATGTGACTAAAGCATTAGACGAAGGGAAATTATATCCTGGCTTCAAGGAGTTTTCAGGTTTTGTGGCAGAAGAGGCACGTATTGCGTGTAACCCAGTCTCATCTCTTCATGCACTGAAACATATAGATGAGAAAACTGATAAGGAACAGAAGCGTCCCAAGGCCAACTCTCTGGTGACAACAACAAAGGTGCACCAGAAGGAAAACTTCACTAAGAAGAGCTCAAGCCAATCAGAGGGTTCTACAGCCAACCCTTCTGCCTCTCAAACCAAAAGGTTCATAGAATGTATCTGCTGTCAAGAAAATCACTTTATTTACAAATGTGGAAAATTTGCAGCAATGCCTCTAGAAGAGAAGAAAAAATTTGTCATCAGTAACAATATGTGTTTCGGTTGCCTCAGAGTAGGTCATGTTGCCAAAAACTGTCGAAAGAGGGCTATTTGTAACATCTGCAGGCGGAATCATCCATCTCCACTCCATGAGGAACGAGCTCCAGGTGAAAGACAAGAAGTACCACCGCAAAAGGAAAGTTCTTCCACTAACTTATGCAGTGTGAGAAAGAACAGTGGTGATCGCACTTCAATGATTGTCCCAGTGTGGCTTTCTAGCACAGCTAAGAATAGCCGAGAAATCTTGGTTTATGCATTACTAGATACACAGAGCAGTAATACCTTCATAGACCAAGATGTCTGCCAAAAAATCCAAGTGCACACAGAACCTGTCAAATTAAAGCTGTCAACAATGACTGACAAGAGTTCAATAGTGAATTGTCACAGAGCAGTTGGATTGAAGGTGAGAGGGTATTGTTCAAAAGAGTGCATTGAACTACCACCAGCCTACACGCAGGAATACATCCCGCTGGAGAAAAATAGTATTCCAACTCGTGATACAGCATCAAGATGGGTTCACCTTCTCAGTGTGGCCGAAGAGATGCCAGATTTGTTGAATTGTCCTGTAGGACTACTGATTGGCTATGACTGTGCAAGGGCTCTGAAACCAAAAGAAGTGATGTCAGGGGAAGAGCATGAACCCTATGCAGTCAAGACGGCGTTGGGCTGGAGTATAGTTGGAGCCACTATGCCTTGCACTAATACAAGAAATGAGACCGGATTCTGCCATCGCATTTCTGTGAAAGAACTACCACCCATCACACCCACCTCTGTGATTAAGGCATTAGAGATGGATTTTCTGGACACAAATCCAAAAGACAAGACAATATCGCAAGAAGATATTCAATTTCTAAATGTTTTGAATGAGAAAATCAAGCACAATGAAGAGGGACATCTAGAGATGCCTCTGCCATTTAAAGCGCGTCCTCAGCTTCCAAGCAATAAGCAGCTTGCTACAGTGCGTCTAAAGCATTTAAGAAGAAAGATGGAGAAGAATCCTAAATACAGGGAGGATTACATTAAATTCATGGGCAATGTTTTTAGAGATGGTGATGCAGAGGAGACAAGTGTGGTCCCTGAAGAAGGCAACATATGGTACATTCCACACCATGGGGTGTATCACCCTAGGAAGCCTGAAAAAATAAGGGTCGTATTCGATTGCTCCGCCAAATTCGAGGGCACCTCTCTGAACGACCACCTGCTCACAGGCCCAGATTTAACGAACACTTTGACTGGAGTCCTGTGTAGATTTCGACAACACAAGATTGCAATCAATTGCGATGTGGAAAAAATGTTTCATCGCTTTCACGTCAGCCCAGAAGATCGGGATTTCATGAGGTTCCTGTGGTGGGACAATGGGAACACAGAAAGTGAGCCCAAGGAATACCACATGCGAGTGCACATATTCGGTGCTGCGTCATCACCGGGATGTGCTAATTATGGCATGAAACACCTTGCCAATAAATATGAGAAGAGCCATACACTGGCAGCAAGTTTCATTCGCAAGAATTTTTATGTGGATGACGGGCTGGTCAGTGTCAATTCGGTTGAAATAGCCAACCAGCTCATTACTGAAGCGAGAGAACTCTGTAGTAAGGCACAGCTGCGTTTACATAAATTTGTCTCCAACAACAGAGATGTTTTGAATGCAATACCAGAGAGTGAACGTGCTAGAACTGTGGAAGATGTAGACCTGAACTACAGTGAGCTTCCAATACAGAGTGTACTGGGAGTAAAGTGGAACGTTGAGAGAGATGCATTTTCATTCAATGTCGTCCGCACAGAAAAGGCAGCCACACGGAGAGGAATCCTATCAACAGTCGCCAGTGTTTATGACCCACTGGGATTTCTTGCTCCCTACCTCTTGAATGGTAAAAGAGTGCTGCAAGAGATGTGCAAACAGGGTATGGGATGGGATGAACCTGTTCCCCCTGAACTAAAGTCAAGTTGGGAAGCATGGCTCCATGACTTGGAGAGTCTTCAAAAAATTGAAATTCCAAGGTGCTTCATTCCTGAAACCCTTGGCACGATCCAAAAAATTGAGCTGCATCATTTTTCAGATGCCAGCAACAACGGCTATGGGCAGTGCTCATATATCAGGATCGTTGCAGATGAGCAAGTGCACTGTACATTAGTAATGGGTAAGGCCAGAGTGGCACCCATAAGGGTTGTCAGCATACCCCGACTTGAGCTAACAGCAGCTACGGTGTCTGCTTCTGTTAGTAATACCCTCCGAGAAGAACTGGAGCTGGAAATAGATCAAGAGTTTTTCTGGACCGATTCACAGGTGGTGCTCGGGTACATTAAAAATGAAGCCAGACGATTTCATGTATTTGTAGCCAACCGTGTTCAGAAGATAAGAGACTCTACTGATCCTAGTCGATGGTTCTATGTTGAGACGGGTCAGAATCCAGCAGACCATGCATCTAGAGGTCTCAAGGTGGCAGATCTTCTAGAATCAAGTTGGCTGAGAGGACCAGAGTTCTTATGGGAACCAGAAATTTTTACAGATCAAAGGACACCAGAGCTTCTTGTGGGCGACCCAGAAGTAAAGGTCTTAAAAACTGATACTGTTGAACAGGACAGCTTCTTGAAAAGGCTGTCAAGAATTTCTGATTGGAACACAGCCCTCAATGTCATTGCTCGGATCCAAAGACTGGCACATAAAGACAAAACTGGACCCATCAGTGTTGAGGAACGAAGAGAAGCTACGCTTGTGCTCATCAGAGCAGCACAGAGAGAGGCCTTCGAAGTAGAACTCAAATGGTTTAGCCAAAAGTCCATGAAATTGCCAAAAACTCACAAGATGCATCAACTTGATCCAATATTTGAGAATGGATTGCTCAGGGTAGGAGGCAGATTAAGAATTTCTTCTGCATCCCTGGAATTAAGGCATCCAGTGATTTTACCTAAGGAAGGCATTGTCACACAGCTTATACTTGACCATTGTCATAAGAAGACACAGCACCAAGGCCGAGGGCAAACATTGAATGAGCTCAGAGCTAATGGTTTTTGGATTTTAGGTGCTAGCAAGTTAGTGGCCAAGTATATTAAGAACTGTGTCACTTGCAGAAAGGTTCGTGGGCCGACGGAACAACAACGTATGGCGGACCTGCCCAGTGACCGAGTTGAACCCTCTCCTCCGTTCTCATACGCTGGGATTGATTGTTTCGGCCCTTTCTACACCAAACAGGGTCGTAAAGAACATAAGAGGTATGGTCTATTGTTTACATGCCTCAGCTCTAGAGCCATCCACATAGAAATGTTGGAGGACCTCACCACTGATGCATTTTTAAATGCTTTGAGATGCTTTATAGCAATCAGAGGAGCAGTAAGACAGATTCGCTCTGACCAGGGTACAAATTTCCTTGGAGCAAAGAATGAATTGAAGAAGGGTCTAATGGCTCTAGACAAGGATCGGATTGTGACTTTCCTTGCAAGAAAGCAGTGTGACTTCCTCATGAATGTTCCTGAAGCAAGCCACATGGGGGGCATTTGGGAACGCCAGATACGGACGGTTAGGAGCGTCATGAGCACTGTTCTGGCACAAGCTAATGGAAGACTTGATGACACCTCATTGAGGACATTTTTCTATGAGGCTATGTCGATTGTAAATAGTCGTCCGCTCACCACAGACACTATCAGTGATCCTAAGAGTGTTGAGCCTTTAACGCCTAATCATTTGCTCACAATGAAGTCTATTGTGCCCCTCCCACCACCAGGCAATTTTGTAAAAGAAGATTTATATGCCAGAAAACGGTGGCGTAGAGTGCAATACTTATCGGAGCAATTTTGGAGCAGGTGGCGCAAAGAATACCTGGCTAACATAAGCCTGAGACAGCGATGGCATGTGCCCAGACGGAATGTGAGGGTGGGAGACGTAGTTATTGTCAAGGAGGACAATGTTCCCAGAAACGAATGGAGACTTGCCAGAGTGGTCGAAGCAAGGAAGGAGGATGATGGTTTGGTGCGCAAGGTCAAAATTCAAATAGGCCACAGTAAATTAGGTAAGCAAGGTGAACGCTTAACACAACCAACCTTTCTTGAACGTCCAGTTCAAAAACTAGTGGTGCTAGTTGAGCAGAATACATAGGCTAGTATCACAATAGCGTTTAGCGCTGCTGTTAAGGGTTAAGCTGTTACACAAAATAGGTGTGATAGTTATTTTCTTATTTGGGGAAAATTACAAGATGTATTTCATTGGTTTAACATAGAGGTAACATAAATCTTTGTAATTTTGGTGGCAGTGTAGCTGTCGCTGAGGGTATTGTTTATTTATTTATTTTTTGTTGTTTTGATGGTTTTGTGTATGGATGTTTTTGTTTATGTAGTTGACGATGTATATTGAGTTGTGATTATGATGACCCCTGCTGGTCATGTGATGGGCGCACGGAATGGTGGGAAAAATGTGCAGTCTGTTTTTTGGAGCTACGGTATATGAGCGGAGTTCGACCGTGGAGCCTTGGCAGCTCCTGATTTACTGGTTGGAAGGCGCACACGGTAAGAGAGTGTGGTCTTTTTTTTTTGTGCATTTTATATTTGTTTTGTATGTGTGATAAAACTGATGTAGAGAAGCCATATTTATGTTAAAATGTGGTTATGTTATGTTTTGTGTTATTTCAGTTTTTCACGGTGTTTGGAGCAGTGTAAAGTGTAAAAGGAAGACAATAAAGCTCAATCAAACATCCGTTGGATCGTGGTTTTTCTGACCAGGAAGAAAAGTATTGGGAGCAGCTACACACACTCTTCTGCAAGAAAATAAATGCTCCTGTGTTTTACGTGTATCCACAGAGAGCGGCTTCTTGTCCGATTAGTGAAACGCTTGAAAATAAAAGCTATGCAAAAAAAGACACGTGTGCTACTGTGCATCAGCCGTGCACAAATCACTCAGAACAAGTGAGGCAAAAAACATTACTTGATTGGAAAGTAATATATGATACTTTCAAAAATGTGTGTATGTGTTTTTGCTTACCCTGAGTGTTGAGTCTTTATAAATGTTAATGGTTAATGCCCATTAATGCACATTATTTTAAAAACGGTATAAAAGGGTGACGTTATCTGTTTTCCGCCTTTAATGTGTTACGTATAGTCGCATTGCGCAGGTTTTAGCCACCTTTTTTTTTTTCTGGAGATTCAAAGACTCAAACGTGTTAAACAAGTGCCAGTTCGTTGTCTGTTAATCGAACTAATCAACAAATCCAGCACCACGATGACAACATGAAAACAAGCTACTCGACTACGATTTTGAATGCAGCTCCATGTGCCAGTTGTGGATTTCCTGTTTGACTTTCAAACTCTGCAAAGTCTGCAAACAATACACACACGTACAGTATCTCATCATGGCAGCTGTATCACAGCTGCAGCGACTCCATCAAATGAAAGGGACGACTGTCATGTCTCCTGCGAGCATGTGGAGGACGTCATTGATGATGAAGCTGCCTTAAAGTTTGATGTCCATTTTTATGGGTTAGGATTTGAGCGTTTTATTCATTCAATCGTTTCAGCAAATACCTCGATATCAAGCTCTCTCGTGTCATTGTTTTTTTTTTTACAATTTAAAAAAATTAACTGTGCCTGCAACTGAGCCCTGGAGGTGAAAGAGTGGAACAGATGCTCTAAGTTCACAAGAGGGTTGACAAGGTCCTTCTCCACAATGGTGGACATATCTCTATTTTATTTTACTTTACTTTTGCAACATTAGCAACTCTTTCCACACAGTTCTTTCACGACAGACACTGCCAGGTTCACACTGTCACACACTGAAGTCAACAACATTAGGAAGATGAAAACAGCTCCTCATTAAATATCAGAGAAATGTTGATATAAAAACATCTGTATTCACTTTACTTTGGAGAGCATCGACTGTGGGACGTGGTGTCAAAGTGTAGTTGTTGTCTCTCTTCTTCTTCTTGATGAACAGATGCTGCCAATGTATGGAGAAGGAGAATGAATGATGGGCACATGACATGGCCAGGAGGAGCCCATGCATCACATGAGCTCACATACAGAGTTCAGTGCACGTCTGAAAGCGACTATGAGGCTTTGAGGAACACAACAAAACGCCACAAGGGTCAGAGTAACCGACTGAGACTCTGTAGACGTAGAAACATCAACCACATCATTCCCAAAATCAAAAAGTGAACTGATAGTCGCTTGTTTAATCAAGTATTTAGTCACTGCAGCAGTTTATCACAGACTGCCACACAGTCACAGCCGAAGGTAAAACCATGAGGTAAGTGTGACTTCCTTGTTTGTATGAAGTGTTAAAAAAAGATAAAAAAAAAAGAAAAAAACAAGAACAATGGTATGTCAATTCATTTTGAAAGACAAGACAAAGGTTTTTCTCTGTAGGTGAGAAGTCAAGACAAAACCACTTGGTTTCACACCTTCATTTCTCAGAATCTGAAGAAAACTGGCTCTAAATGAGCACTTTAGGAATAATGCATGAGACAAGCATGGGATTCAATGAACATAATCAGAGCATAATGTCCCATTTCTGCTCATTCTTGTGATAAAGTGTGCAGTCTGATCCAGACAGAAGAGGAGGAGAAGGAGGAAGAGGAGAAGGAGACATGCTGCTAACGATGGCGAGGCTGAGTTCACCACTCAGTCTCGTCAGGCTCATAAATTCACTTCAGAGTCTTATTGTCTAAAGACTTACTGTTTATCTCTTGACCTCACAGTTTTCAGTGAATTAATCTCCTACTGCAGTTTTCTGTGTGATCACAAAAATTGCAAAAAAAAAAAAAAAAGGAATTTCCCAAATGTGAGATGTGAGAAAGTGCAGCAAAGAAGAAAATCCTCTGGGAATGTTAAGGAATCTATGTTCAACCAACCTTTCACCCCCTCTTTCTATCTTGGTATCATTCTAGCTGCGTGACGAAGCAGATGAAGAGAAACATTTTTTTTATGAATCATTAGACCGTTATGTCCCAGGGTTATTTCTCTCATTTATTATCTTATTTATCTCATGATGTGTGATCGCTGCACTGAAGGAAAATCACAAAAGAGACTTCAGCTCATCCAAAAGTACAATAAAGGGACACGGAATCAGGCAGAGGATCTTTGCTTCAATCACAACTAACTATGTTGTTAAATTACTACTCATTTCTCAAGCAAGCTTGTAAAAAGCCTTTAAATTATGGAAATTTACCACTGGGGTTTGGCTTTATGTCTTAGTAAACTGAAGTAATATAAGTTTTCCACTGGCGCTTCAATAAATCCACAACTTTATACCGTAATCTGGGATAATTTGTTGTTTTAATCCATTGATTAATCTCACTTGTTTTTCTGTCAAAAAGGAAAACAATAATTATTTGTAATCTCAGGCTGAAGCATCGGCGTTCATGCTGCTCACATCCTTAGCGAGCTCAGTCACTGCAGTCCGACACATCACTGATTGAAGCCAGATGCCCCTCTCTCCTGCGCAGCCCAAAACTCAAACCACCTGTAGCCCCATCTCCGTTAGGAATTTACAGAGATTAAATGCTGCCACTATAATAACCACATGTGGGCCTCTGAGGTAGGCAGAGGTACTGTCAATCTGATAGCAGCAACACTGGATCTGCCTGTGTACGGTCTTCAGAACCCGGTGTGACCCCCATGAGGTCACAGTCCAGGAGCGCAGAGGGCAGCAGTGCTGGACTAAGCATCAAGAGGAACAGACGTGAGGCAATAACAGATCTGGTTTTTTTCTTTTAAGTCGGCCTCATTCAGTCACAACAGTCAATTTTGATTTTGGGTTTTGAGCTTCTGCTGATCACATTTCACACACACACACACAATTCTGCACAGCTTTCCTTTCTCAGGACACTACACTGACTTCCATTCATTTGGACCAAACCATAACTATTTAAAACCGGACCCTAACCTTAACCTATCCACTATACTGTACATATTTTGGCCCTAAACGTAACCAGTTCCTCAGAAATTAGGTTCTGCCTCATTGGGACCAAGTTTTGGTCTGGTTTTAGGAACTTTTATGACCAGGAACTTATTTACCTGAGGAAAAGAAATAATTAATTCCCAGGCATTTCCACTGCACCTCAAAGTTCCAGAAAAAGACACTTGGTCGTTTCATGACTCAAAGTCCAGCTAAACCTCCTCAGCAAATACGCTCAAAAGAGGCTGGACCTCGTCGTCCGTCCACTTGTCGCATGTGCTTCACTTTTGCACCATATTTAATGACTGATATGGTCTAGTTTAAAGGTGGGTGGCTTAAACAGCTGCACAACGTGTTCAATCAATCAATCAGTGTTTCTCACACTTCACACAGCCCCGCCCCTCTAAAGTTCTTGTTAATCTGAGAAGTCCCTAGTCATGAGTAGTTACTTCTTTCAATGAAAGTTTGGGGTCGAGGGAAAGTTTTCCCCAAGTCATTTAGGGGAAAACTTGCCAAGAATCTTTTTTCCTGGGTAAATGAGAAAGGTTCCTGTGGTGGTTTGTGCCAGAAAAGATCCCAAAGAGGTTACAAGTATACACACACTAATCTCCGTCCCTAACTCAATTCTCTAATGACCGTCACAAGCCAGCATCACATGTAAGCGGAGGAATCTAAGAGTTGAAGAGAGATCACTGCTTACACTTTTTACATTCTCTCTCTGCCTTCTTTATCATCTTCTTCTCCCTCCTCCAAACTCAAAGGGAGCCGTTATAACTCAACGTTGCCTTTGTACCCTCCATCGCGTTTGAACGACTTGGACTTGACCTGCAGGAGTTAATCCACCGAACACGACCAGAGGGATTCCCCTGCTCCAGCACACAGATCAGTTACTAACACAAAGGCAAAGCTCCACTTTTCAATGAGTGAAATCTAATTACATCACTGGTGACGTGAGGAAAATCCAGTTCCTGCAGGATCTAGTCACATTTTGACATGACACATACACGATCCTCTGCAAACTGCAGGCACAGGGTAAAAAATAAAACCCCACGACACTGCAGAAAATGTTGGCACAGAGGAAAACGCGATTTAGCAACTTTTCCTTGACACTGGTGCGTAAACACTGCTTGGGCAACAATCAGTGAGGCAGCAATACAATAATTTGACTGACTGTAATGTGTTCATTATATGAGGCAGTGCCATGCTGCTGCGCAATTAAGGAGCTCCACTCTGCGGCTTCCCCCGGTAATCAGGGTTAGAGGAGTACTGTGGCGCAGGCACAGCGTGAGTGACACAGCTAATGCATGCTTTTAGTCGGCAATTATGCAGGGGGGGAAGCTGGTGGACGCCCGGCGTGTGCGCAAAGACGCGCCGGAGAGTGGAGAACCTCAGCGCGGCACAGAGAGCGCGCGCTCTCCGCCTGTCACTCACGACTTCATGTGAGGATCGGCACAAAATGTTGACTTTTCGTTAATTATGAGTTTTTACTCACCAACAAATGCCACAGCTGTCAAAGTGAAACGCTGTGTTATCCCGAGCATCTTGGCGCACAAATCGAATCCCGCAGCTCCAGTTAGTTTTCCTTCTTTAACGTCCGGGGCTCAGAGAAACACAAACCTTCACAGAGTTCAGATCGCTAACAAGAGTCCACAGAGCATTTCATGAGCTGCAGCGGCATCGACAGTTTATAATCACAAGTCCCCCCCCGCCAGTCTCACACCGATGAGGATGAGCTCTGTTCCATTGCGTGTCGTCTCTGCAGCGTGAGCAGAGCTGGACAGACAGGGAGAGAGAAACAGGGAGGAGAAGGAGGAGAAGCAGAAGCAGCAGGAGGAGGAGGAGGAGGAGGAGGAAGGAGGGTGGGAGTGTTGTATGAAGTTCACTCAGTTAAAGGAGCTCACGAGCAAAGTTTTGCGGGGGCAAGGTCTGCGCCAGTGCATGGGAAAATACCAGTCAAATAACAGCAGCACAGTGATGTCACACTCTGAACAGATAGAGTTTCTCTCTGTGACACTGGAGCCTTCACATCAGCTGTGATAGAACCAACACAGCACACATTAAAACTGTAGTGACGCATACCTTTTATTTATCAACACATGTCCCTCACATTCTGACTGAGAACACAAGGAAGGGCCCCACAAAGTTTCCCAAAGAGAATGTTACTGCTCAAAAATGATTTAATCACACTGACGTTGTTGTTTTTTTAATCTGTAGAAAAGTTAAAGTTCCCTCGGGTAATATTTAGGAGCTTTCATTGGCAGAAATGCAATATTATACCCATAAATGTGTTCAAGTGTATAATCACTATAAAATATAAATCGTTAGGTTTTCATAGAATAGGCCCCGAGGGCATCATCTTGCAGCAAATCTTTGCGCCTATTAAACTTAAATAGGTTTTATTATAAAACGTTTTACAAATGATTATTGTAATAAGTAATAATACTAATAATAACTAATAATAACCTAATTTGCAGACTGGTGAGATAACCAGTCTCCTTTTCCGTGTATGAGCCATTCTGGCCCCGATGTCTGTGTGACTGTACTTGGATAATAAAGAGGACTTTTTGTGTGATGCGGGCCACCATGGTTTCATGCTGATGTATCTGCATCGTTAAAGTAGCCACTCAAGGAAGTTCAGGAAGTAGTATGAAAGTAGGGTTAGGGACTCCACTAGCTACATAAAACAAAACAAAAAAACTCTTTTTGAATGGAAGTCTATGGGAAAATGAGTCTGCATCAAACTTCAGTTAACATTTTCCTGTAGATTTAACGGTCTCGATCACTGGTTTCGTAAATGATGTTCCCATTTAAGGGGCCACACGGCTGCTGTAGTGGTTAGCACTCTCTTGCAGCAAGAAGACTCAGGTTTGCGACCCAGTCTGAACAAGGGGCTTTCTGCATGGAGTTTGCATGTTCTCCCCGTGGGTTTTCTTTGGGCTCTCCAATTTCCTCCCACAGTCCAAAGACTAGCAGATTTGGGGATTAGGTAAATTGGCCACTCTAAACTGACCGTAGATATGAGAGTGAATGGTTTGTCTCTATATGTGTCCCTGTGATTGACTGGGAACTGTCCAGGATGTGACCCTGCCTATCGCCCTGTCAGCTGAGATTGGCACAGTGCCCCCTCCTGTGAAGGTTAAAGCGGTAGAAGACGGATGGATGTTCCCATTCAAAAGAAAATAGACGATAGCTCGGCACATAAGAGTGGACAGCAGTGTGATTGACAGCTGGTATCGTCCAGAGCAGCCTGGTTGCAAATGCCAGGTCTCGAGGCCTCATAATCGGAGTTCATTTTGCAACTGTAATGGACTACGTCACGTGTTTATTTACACAGTCTATGGCCGCCAACAAACACATTTCACATTGTGAAACTGAAGCTTACAACCCAAACAAATAACAGCGACGTTCCTTTCTGATATGTAAAGACCACCATAGTTTCCTGACAGACTTTGGGAAAGCTAATTCTTACGCACCGGACCTTTATAGCTGGATTCTATCAACTTTAAGAGAAATGCATGTGAGTAAAACCAGTATTAGACTAAAAATAGGGAAGTGATGAACAGCAGATATAAAGCATTGTTGCTTTTGCCGTTCATAAAATTGCCTTCATGCCTCTTTGGCCCTCGACTCTATCTGCCAGAGTCCTACACTCATTTAGCAGCTGTGGGATTGTGATGAAAGTTATATGGTCACTGCTGTATAAAGAGGTCACCGACCATTTACAGTTTCTTCTGTGGCTCCTGAAAGAGGTTTTACATATGAGACATCAATAATGAAAAGACTGCTTTACAGTTTAAAAGCAGGCTTTTCTTTTAATAAAGGTGATGTCCTGAGGATCAGCCCTGGTTGATTTGGTAACACCTTCACTTACAGGTGGTAATGTTCTGTTACTGCAGATCAGAGAGCCATGGGGACGCAAAGAAATTATAATTTGAATGTAGAATTTGAGCAGCAACAGCAGGGCTGTGCCACTGCCCCCTGCAATATTTCAAAAATGAAATTAACTTGTTTTGCAGAGGGATTTTAACGAGCCATATTGCTAAACACACTGACAATAAATAATCCTAATTAAGGTCCACTCGTGTTTCACCAGTGAAATGTTTTTAATAAGAAGCAAGCAGCAGGAGTAGAAAATGTGTGGTTTGCATTAGCAGCAGATAAATATCTGAAAATGTCACCACAGACACTCAATTCATAAGACTGTGACTACACTACACTGCAGTGAATTAATCAGCGGGTTGTAGACTTGACAAGCTCATACATTCAAAGAAAATGTCCTTAATTCATCATCTGCAACTTTGCCTTTTAAGAAAATAAAAGGCCCAAACTGGGAAATACTTGTTTTGGATGAAAGAAACTAAAGCTGAGTGTTGCATGTGTTCGGCTGCTTGTGTCCCTGAAAAATCCATCCCTGAGGACTGATAAGGTTACAAAAGGTGCAGGTTCAAATACTCCAAGTTGTGGTGCAGAATCAAGATTGACAGCTGGGGCGAACTCAGCAAAATCACATGGAGATTATCATGGGATTATTATAGGAAGAGTGGTGGAGGCCCCGAGATATACCAGTGATTTCAGAACACCACACAAGTGCAATGTTACCTCTAATTCTAGAACATTTCTTTTTCTGTTCAACACAGTTTCTGAAAGCGGGAGGTCCACTGTAAACTGATACTGTGGGCAATTTTTTTCCAGTCCTGTCCATAATCCTGTAATAAAGCCAGCCTACCTCCGATCTGTAAAGCTTTCACACAGTTGTATATGTTATTGTAATCATCTTGAAATGGTTCACAGGTAGAACATACACATATCTAGGTATAAATGATCTCTTTGCTCAAGTGGGGTTGTAATTGGAGCTGTAGAATTGTACAATACTTAACTTAAGTTGTCCAGAAATAGTCGCCCTGACAGTTTTTTTACCAGTTCATGTGTATTTTCCAAAGAAAATACGTGCTGTGTCTAAGATGTCACCAGACGATCAGGGCGTAACAATTTTCAATAAATATCTAATTGTGATCATTTTGCGATTAAAATGATGACTGTGGGATATTTGTGCAGATCTGTGAGAAACAAAATATGTTCTATTCAGTCTGTAGAATAAGATGTGTATAGATCAAGACAATAATTGATAAATATTACATTTTGAAACACATTTGGCTTCAACAAAATTGGAAATTGCAGTAGGCTGTGTTGCGATTTTCGGTTGATCGGAGTCCATGAAGTCTTTTTCCCTTTCTGTCTTTTATCATATGCAAATAATCATTTTATTTGAATACAGAGTTGTTGTAACCATTGGTTACATCATTGTTTTTGAAAATACTGTAGCTGAACTGTATCCATCAGATTTTAATTGATATTACCTGTTACCACGTTGTCAGTAATTCGATGTTTGCCACTGCATGTATGGAGTGACTAAAAAAAAATTGTAGAGCTGTTTCATTAAAGACAAGTTGATTGTTGAGTTTCATCTGCAGGTTATTAACATATTTTCTGTACCTACAAATGCCTTTTCAGTAGTGTTGTTACTTTTTGTCTTGTGTCCTTCAGAACTAAAATTCTCCTCCCTCTGAGCGTGTACATACAATGCCAAACAACCATCGCTGGACTTTCGAGGCCCGTGTCATGAACACATCTGCAACCTCAGTCTCCCAGTGAACGAGACAGTTTACAGGGGTCCATCCTGTCTTCAGCCCTGCAGATATCTCTCAGCTGAGACTCAGGAAGACTCGTTTCCATGCATTTCCTCACGACACTGACCCTTCCCCACCCATCTCCCCCCCTTTCCTCCTCGGCCCACTCACTCTCCTTGTTATAAAAATGTAGTAACACCACTCCATGTTTTCATTTTTTGAACCCAGCACGGTTTCCTCCCCTTCCTCAGCCCCGTTGTCTTTCATCCTGACATACAATATTCCTTTATTCTGAAAGTCTATTCTAATGTGTTTTTCTCCCCCCCCCCCGCAACCCATGACTGTCTGTATACACTACATGCAGACAGGAAGAGACCATTAGGCGTGTACAAGATACAAGACTCTCAGCGTCCCTAAAGAATCAGCGGTACCTTCATTCAATTTTGCAAGTGCTTTCTTTGAATAAGGACACTTTTCTTCAATCAGTGTACCTTGTCTGACGTGCTTTCTGCCGTACAGGGCGCCACACTGTACGTCCCAAAGACAGCAAATCCCTTTAAGTGAAGAAAATGTACGACGGACAATAAAGATGTGCAGACTGAATCAGTCAGGTCATGTATGAAAGCCAGGGAGTAGACGCTTTCCCCTAAATTACAACCTTTCCCCTCCAGTGAAATCTATTTACAGAGAGAATCTGAGGAATCTCTAATGTATACAAGTGGAGAGTGGTTGTGTGTAAAGGTAGGTGACAGCTCACAGTAAACATACACTATGTATGGTATTCCCCAATACTGCAATGCATGGTCATGTGGTACCTAGAAATGTAAATTATACTGTGTTGGACTCGCAAGAAACTCAATATTATTAAATTAACAACACATCAAATGGACATTACGTTGTGTGCTAAGGTCCATCTGCAGCAGCACATACTGTATATTATCACAGAACAGAGAATTCGGCTTTTAAGGATGTGTAAACAGGTCACTATTAACATGCTGAGTTTGAAAGATGGTGTTGTGTTTACAGCTTGTTTTGCTGCCCCCAGGTGGCTATGAAAAGAGGAAGGTCAGAGGACACAAGAGTGCAAAGTTTAGTTCATTATTTAAAGCTGTAGAAATACAATAATACTTTTCTGTGTCCGCTTTCATACTGTACACTTAGTGAAGCCTAAGCTTAAGTAATCTGTGTTCATACACTTAACAAAACTGCTCCAGGATGTTGGAACAAACACATCTGTTTTCACAGACATCCCATGACCAGCAAGCTGACCTCTATATATTGTAAAATGGGTTAAGGAACCTGTAAGGACCACATTAACTCCTCTTTCTGGCATTTCTATTTAAAACAAATTAAGCCAGTAATCAACCTACTGAGCCACTGGCAAAAATAGCTGCAATGTAAAATGAAACATAAAAAAAAAAAAGGTCTCAGAGGAAGTGTTTTTTTCTCTATTGACATTATTAGCAAATCAAATCAAAACCAGAGCAGAGCAGAGAAGAGCAGCCAATTCTCCTTTCTAGGATCGTCTCAGGAGTCAAGAGTTGTATTAGTGGGTGGACTGATACAGCAACGTGTTGCTATATAAGGACATGTTGGCTCTACACTGATGTATTGTTCAGCTTCTGTATTTTAATCACAGACAAACAGTAAGGGAGAGACTCTACGCTGCACGACTGTGCAGCTGCTTCGGTGTAAGCGTGACTGGGTATGAACTTCAGGGAAAATGGGAAAGTCCTGTGTCAGCTCTCTGTGAAGTTAAGCAGATTATGATTATGCTTCCAACTCTTAAGATAAAGCAGAGCAAAGGGAGCACATGGAAATCTCTTATGTCTCTTTTGAATATCATATGTGGATATTATGCTTCATTTCCTGGGGTCAGTTCTTGCTCATGATGCCCTTCAGAGCACAGTTATCCCTCACCCACGCCTGACTTGCAAACATGTATTTTCCAACTAAAAGGCCAGAGCTTTTTGGTGTTTCAATCTGTGACAATAATCAACACGCTGTCTTCAAAGCTGCCCTCCAGTCTCCCTCTGGGCAGCTGGAAACA